>NC_132923.1:11661357-11964388 GCF_047675955.1 Chlorocebus sabaeus
ACTTGCCTGGCAGACTCAACCCGACCGGAGAAGACACAGGTGCCTTCCTGAGTAGAAAAGGGTAGTTCCAGCTTCCCTCCAGGGTATAATCCCCACCCCTATCAGCAGTAACCCCTACAATCTTTTGCCAGGTGACCAATGGGAAGAGGAAGCTTTGGATGAGTTTGATAGACTCACTCATTGTGCTGACTGGAAGCCTCTGGTAGCCAAAATCTCTAGCTATGTCCAGACTGGGATCTCAACTTGGCCAAAGATCTACTTATATGATACTAGCAATGGGAAGGTAAGACTGGTATTCACTCACTGCTTACCATATCTTCAGTATATTTATGGCCTAATTTACTTTTTCTTTCTCAGAAACCCTTATCTGATATTACTCTTACTTTTAAGATCCTTCTCACCATCTCACCAAAGGAATGTCTTTGAAGTGTCAGTCCTTCTGCCTTGTTTCCTCAAATTTGCCCTTGCTTACTGAGAGAACATCATTTGCTTTTCATTTTTCTTCTCAGAAACTTGATATTGGGCTAGAATTAGTACACAAAGGATATGCAATTGAGCTTCCTGAAGACATAGAAGAAAACAGAGCTGTCCCAGACATGTTGAAGGACATGGTGAGCCATTGTAGTTATATAGGGTGCTGCTTCCAGGCAAATCTAGCACATAGACACTAAGGACTTATAGTCCTGATACTGTGTTAGCTTTCCTGAGGACTTTGAGCTCCTCCAGTAGTTGACCAAAGGAGCATTTTGTCCCTCTTGGTAGCCAAATGCAACTGCCTTAACCAGGTCCTATGAGAAGAATGAAAGGGTGGCCTCTTTTTTCCTAAAAGCCAACATGTTCCTCCGTTTTTACTGTTTTCATCCACTCAGGCCACAGAAACAGATGCCTCTCTCAGCACCTTGCTCACTGAGACCAAAAAGAACTCTGGAGAGATAACACATACCCTGTCCTGCCTCAGCTTATCAGGTACAAGCAGTATTTCCTCCCTAGAGCATCTTTGGAGATTAACTTTTCTCATTCAGTCGTTCCAGACTAGGGAGGTTAATTGAAGGCTTGGTTCCTAGTCAGGTCATTGAGCACCAAGAGATCTATTTTTCATTTGAGCCTCACTGGCAGTGCCTGCTGGAGTAGGGCAGTGTCTAACTTTCTCCTTCTTATTTCTCTTCAATAGAAGCTGCTTCCATGTCTGGTGATGATAACCTTGAAGATGACTACTTACTCTGAAGTCTGGGCTTCAGCTTGCTCAGCCATCTGCTTTGCTGTGTGAGTGCAGCTATCATCTTATCTATAGCAACAGGAAAGTAATGAGGGTGACAGTGGGGCACTTGCTTTGATTCCCTCTTCCCTGTGCCCTGTCTTAATATACTTCTTTGCAGCTGCTTTCCTGCAGCTTAACTTGCTCTCAGATTGAGCACTTTCAAGCTTTTTGTGTATTTCTGTCTTTGGCAGGATTTGGCATAGGAACTGGTGCCTGGAGGAGAGGAGTATATGATAAAGGATCCATGTAGTCCTTCCTTTATTACACGTACAGTCTGACTTGCTGTGGACCAAATTCATGTTCTCCTCCCATTGGACTACCAAAAAATTGGACTACCACACTACAAGTGTGTCTCCCCCATTCCACCTCCTGATCCCTCCCCAACCCTCCAGTGTTTGAATACTGCTGTGTTACTTCCGGGCCATTCAGCGTCAGGCTCAGTCCCTCTACCAGTCATGATACACATTACTGCTAGGCTGTATCCTTTTCGAGGCTGGGAAACAGTCAGGCTTTGGTCATTGGAAGTGATGATTCTGCAGACTTCTGACTCACCTTATCAGGTGACTCTGGTTAAGGAAAGCTTTTGAGTGGTGAACTCAAAGACTCCAGTTGAATCAGGAGGCAAAGGCAAAAATTAGCATAATTATATTTAAAAGCCTCAGGAAGTGGGAAGAGAACACTGCCTCCTAGCCTCAATTGCTGATATGTTATTGGGGACAGGCTTTTGAAACTGCTTCGGCTATTTCTCCATAACCTTTAGTTAAAATACAAGTAGAAAGGACACAGGAGGCACAGGAAATTTTCTAAATTGCTAGTATAATATCTATATGTATACACACACATACACCCGTGGAGAGAGAGGAAGAGTATACAGTTCTGTTTAAATCATTCGGAGGATTTTTTTGCCGAATAAAGTTCTCAAGAAAATTTTCTAAAACCAAATTCTGATTGAATCACAAGGTGGAAGCAGGCTGTGAGCCTAAATCTGGTGAAAACTGCCAGCTGCCTCACAGAAAGGCAAGTGTCCCTCCCATATACACATTCATATTCTTTTCCTAAAGTCACTTCAGAAATAACCATTCACTGGCTGGGCATGGTAGCTCACACCTATAATCCCAGCACTTTGGGAGGCTGAGGCTGGCAGATCACTTGAGGCCAACATGGTGAAACCCCATCTCTGCTAAAAATACAAAAAATTAGCCGGGCATGGTGGCATGCACCTGTCGTCCCAGCTACTTGGGAGGCTGAGGCAGGAGAATCACTTGAACCTGGGAGGCAGAGGTTGCAGTGAGCTGAGATCACGCCACTGCACTGTAGCCTGGGCGACACTCTGTCTCAAAAAAAAAAAAAAAAGCCGGGCGCAGTGGCTCATGCCTGTAATCCCAGCACTTTGGGAGGCCAAAGTGGGCAGATCACAAGGTCGGGAGATTGAGACCATCCTGGCTAACACGGTGAAACCCCGTTTCTACTAAAAATACAAAAAATTAGCCGGGCATGGTGGCAGGTGCCTGTAGTCCCAGCTACTTGGGAGGCTGAGGCAGGAGAATGACGTGAACCCAGGAGGCGGAGCTTGCAGTGAGCCGAGATCACGCCACTACACTCTAGCCTGTGCAACAGAGCGGGACTCCGTCTCAAAAAAAAAAAAAAAAAAATAGAAAAATTAGCTGGGTGGTGGCAGGCACCTGTAATCCCAGCTGTTCAGGAGGCTGAGGCATGAGAATCACTTGAACCTGGGAAGCGGAAGTTGCAGTGAACCCAGATCATGCCACCACACCGCCAGCGTGGGCAACAGAGCAAGACCTTGTCTCAAAAAAACAAAAATATTCACTAAGAACCAGAACCAATTTAGGTTTAGGCTATATGAATAAGACCCCACCTATACTATTCAAAAGAAAAGGCCCAGATTAAGATTCGAGAAACCTGGATTCTAGGAGCAGCTCTGGTAAGTAGCTCATGTAGTCTTGGAGGACTCTTTAAGGAGTAGATCTCCACTGTAAACTTTTTCCAAAATTTTAACGTGTTTCCTTGTAGTATCTTTCCATTTCTGACAGTGCTGTGACACTCCAGTGAGAGCCCTGAAGTACTTGAGGTGCTTGGAAGTAAATATAAATGTATAGTAATGTGGATGGTAGAAAAATGGCAAGTGAAATGAACTTTTTTTAAGGATAAAGCAAGATAAACTAGAAAATTAAAAATTAACACATAAGGATGCCTCACACAGGTCTTTTAAATTTAGGGATTAGTGAAGTCTACCTATATACTACATGGCAACTATATTTTCTCACAACCACAATTCTCAAAATTTATTTTCTCAGAAAAATCTCAGTATTAGGCACCGGTGGCTCACGCCTATAATCCCAAAGCTTTGGGAGGCTGAGGCGGGCAGATTGCTTGAGCTCAGGAGTTCAAGACCAGCCTGGCACCATGCTGAAACCCCATCTCTACCAAAAATACAAAAAAGTAGGCGTGGTGGTGTGTGCCTGTGGTCCCAGCTACTTGAGAGGCTGAGGTGGGAGGATCGCTTGAGCCCGGGGGGCAGAGGTTGCAGTGAGTGAGCCAAGATTGCACCACTGTACTCCAGCCTGTGTGACACAGCCAATGCTGTCTCCAAAAAAAAAAAAAAGAAAAATCTCAGTAACAATTAGCAGAAAGGTTCTGGTGAAGGAACAGCTCTGGGGAGTAGTTCATGTAGTCTTGGAGGAATCTTTAAGGGACTTCCATTTATTTGATGTTTCAGATGTTGGCTGCAATGAACTCGCTGAAGCATGCTCAGCCCTGGAATTGGTGCTACCAGAGTTCCTTGGGGAACCTTTACTCTTTAGAGATCCCTAATATAAATCATAAGACTTCCTACCCTGGAAAATGAGTAATGTCTCATTCTTACCTGCAGTTTGTTACTATGTATAAAAGTCTTTTTCTTTAATATGCCTTTAAGTCTGACCTGTTTACAGCCCATTCTGATGGGCTGTCATTCTGTTAGTATAACCCAGTACTTTTCCTGCTCCCTGGAATGCTGTCTTGTATGTTACCTATTCTGTCTGTTGAGAATCCCCCACTTGGACCAAAGCCAAGAGATCTATGTGTCTTCTCTGGTTTTCTCCACATCTATAGCACCTCAACTGAAATATATGGATAAAAACAGCCCAACAAAGCTTAGTCTTTCTGAACTAGGGATTTCACTGATTAGTGCTCAGTAAATGGTTAGAATAAATGAGGAAATGGTTTGGGGCATGGAGGAAGGCAAAGGGAACCAAAAATCCTTGGGTACTTTCCCTCTGTAGTTCAGGTCCCTGTGATCTTTTTAGTGAATTTAGCTCTGTAAGGTGTATGTCCCACTCTAGCCAACCCTATTACCCACCCCCGCCCCCCACCCCCGCCCCCACCCAAGAAACAGTGAACACTTGATGATTGCAACTACCCTTTATTCCTAGGATGGAAGGTGTTCTGAATTACATCTCGGGCCCCTGATCCCCAGGTGTCAAGGCTTCTAGCCCCTCAAAGCGTTGGAATAAGCACGTTCAAGGAGGCTCACTGGGCAGGTGGCCAACATCCCTTTCAAGGGGATACACCATAAAGATGACATTGTCCCAGGGAGGGAGGGCAGGGTGACCTGGTCTGACCACCTCAAAGCCCATGTAGCTGAAGGCCCGCAGCAGGGCACCTGTGAAAGGATAGAACAAATGATTAGAACATGCTTTAAAACTCAATACATGTATGCCCCCAGATTTGATTTCTTCCACTAGGGAGTGGCCCTGGGAAGCAGTGTAGTGCAGGCATATAGGATGTGCTTTAGTCAAACAGACCTAGGCTCTAACCTCGGCTTTAACACTTGTTCTGTGAGTTAGTCCTTCAGAACTTCAGTTTCCCATTTATAAAATTTTCCATGTATAAATCATAGAACCTTCCTCCTCACAGAATTTAAGATTAAATGAGATGTTCATGAAGTGCTTAACACTAGAGATTGGTGAGGTCTACTTATATACTAATACAATGATGGCATAGTAAGCTCTGAAATAGTAGCTATCACTTATGAATGGTTATTCACCATCCCTTGTCTTATATCCAACAGAGTTTGAACTCCGTGAGGCAAGAGGCTGTGGTTTTTGTAACATATGCTCCAGGCATCTAGTTAAATATGTTCCCATTCCCTTGGCCTTATGTCTGACCCTTTCACATTGTACGTGCTCAATATATTTGAGATCCATTTTGTCCTGCTGACCACATCCTTCGAGTGGATTCTGTCTAATTTTGCCAGTGCTCCTTCAGTCTGGCCCCTAACACCACCTGCAGGGGCTTCCTCAGAGTCCACTTGTAACTTGATGGAACAGAATGGAAGGCACTTTAACTTCCTTCGCGGTGGGTGGGAAGAAAATAATCCCTGAAATGCCTGAGGGTGCATTTTTAAAGATGGGGGAAGAGGGTCTCCTATAAAGGAAAAGCAGTTATCCAGCTGCCTCAGTACGAAAAGCAAGGAAGAACAGCAGATCCCCACCTCTGTCGTTCCGATCATTCTGGAAGTTCACAAACACGGAGTCCACATTTGTCTTCTCTTCCACGTACTCCAGCGTTGCAGTCAAACTAGCAGCCACAGAAAAACAGTTAAAATGTTTGGCCAACTCAGAATCCAGAAAGACACCTACTTGGAGCAGAAAATATCTTATTGGTTGTTTTCTGCCCTCCACCCACCCAAGCCAGGAAATGGAATTTGTTAAACTAGTTTTGGTAGATTTTTCTCTGAAGCCAAGAGATTGCACACCACTGGATGTAAGCCACAGAAGGGGCCTGGAGAGAAACGACTACTGAGATGAACAGTTAGAAAGTACTTCCCGTTATTCAACTATTTCTGGATCTGAGTCCAACTTCCCATGGACTCTTATCCCTTGAAACCCAGATCCTGGCTTAGCTCACAGGCTTGTCTGCATGCCAGGTGAATGGATTGCTTATATCTAGCTCTAGAATTAGCCCTATGTACTATGACATGATAGAAGGGTGAAATCCCCTACCTGTTCCCTCCCCATTCTCCCTTCCAGGCTCAGTCACCTTTCCCGGTTGCCTTGATCCAAGGCCCGATATGGGATATCCAGGAAGAGTCGACGGTCACAGAGAAGGCCGTGCCAATGGGCGGAGGTTTGGGAGGTGAGGCGGAAGTGAAAGTCTAACTGTACTGGGTCCTGGTGGAGCAGGGGGTCAGTAGCTAGCACCGTCAAGTTCCCAGCCTGGAAAAGGAGTAAAAATGCTCCTCTAGCCTTCAAATCAGACCTCAGGCAGATTGGGGTGTGTCCATTGAAGCAAGGTGGGCGTTGATGGGGGGAGCCTGGGAGAATCGGAGCCAAGATCTTAAAGATGCAATAATATCCTTTAGTCCTAGGAACTAATAGCCTATGCCTATTATGGAGTTCTCCTTTATATCAAACAATCCAGCTGAGGCAGTATTACTGCCTGCTGACTTCAACGCAGGAGTACGATAACCATTTAGGAACTTAGAAATGTTTACATCAGAGAGCTTAGGATTTAAACAAAGCTTTATAATGTGCTTCCTTTCTCACTAATAATTTACACTTTTTTCATTATATGGGTTTTCTCTAAATTCTTCTATTTAAAATGCTATGATTACAACCAGGCTTGTTATTGCAATATGATATGTGGGCAAGTTCTGGATTCCAGATCCTGCATAGCATCTAAACAGCTTTATGTCCCAGAAGTCCTATAAAGTTCGTTCTACCTTTGTCCCCACTCCCTTTTTTCCCATCCTGATTTTCACTACCATCTGTATGACCTTGATTTTATAGTCTGTGGGCCAGAATCCTTGTCTATATAAAAAGTAGCTTTTACACATGCATTCCAGGATTCCATCTACCTCTATAATTGATCTTCCAACTTGCCAATGTCCCTCCTCTGCAAGGTATGCAAGCAAAGGGCTGCCCTGTCACAGCACCAGCTCACAGTTCACTTACCGAGTACAGTTCTTTAAGCTGGTCGTGGTTACCCTGCTCGGTGCTTTTGCCCACCTGGAGGCCTACTAGGGACTCAGGAGCACTGGAGGCAGGAACGGGGCTGGAGTGTCAAGTCCTCCTCTTCCTTATAAGTGATGCTGGTTGGGAAGGAGACCCAAATTAGTTTATCTTGGAATCTGAGATGGGAAGACATAACTTCTAGATACACAGTACCAGGCTCTGGCATGATCTGTATTTTCTGTTGTCCAGCCTGTTTCTATGTTCCTGGGTCAACCAGATGGAAATATTCTAAAGTTCCATGCCAGCTTTCCACCCCCTATTCTGTTGTTATTTCTTGCTATTTGGGAAATTCTTTCAAATTCTTACACTTTTTCCTTACATTTTATATAAACAACTACAAACAGAGATGAAAAGAAGTACCTTTTATAACAACGAGGCAGCATCTTCTCCCGGAGGGTGATCCGGTACTTGTAACAGTAAAGGTAATAGGCGTATGGTGACCAGATCGGGTAGAGGTAGTTACGTGTTTTTCCCCTCTTGATATAAGAAAGGGAGTAGACAGAGGGGCGACACCTGTTACAAGGCAGTTTTTCAGTTCAGTGCCTCCCTGTGGCAAAGTGAGGTTCACAGGTGGGTGGCAGAGGTTTAGGCAACCTGGTGTCATTGTGACCCACTGGGCACTATGACATGGACAAGGGGTCAGCCCTTATGTCACCTCAGGACTCCACTCTGCTGCTCACCTACCCTAATCCCTTATCTAAGGCTCATATTCGACTAGTATGGACGTTATGGCTGTATGAATGATTTAAAAATAGAACTTGAAGACTTCTGTACTGGTTGGCCAAAAGCCCTGCCTGAGCACTTGTGCCCACCCACCCTGTTCCTCTGGGGACACTCCCCTTCCCCTAAAATCCAGCAAATAAAGAGTTGGTATCTGACACTGCAGGAGTCTTCCAAGGCTCTGATCCAGTGGTGACCTGATTAGTTGGTTCCCAGTTCATACCAGTTGAGTGTTTTTATTATCCCTACCCTTAATAACCCAGGGTTGCTACAGATTGTTGAATCCTACCTTGTAGGGTAGGAATTGCAAACTAAATGCCTTCAGGGGCCTAGACAGCTTATGGAAATTAGTGGAGAGGCAGGGTAGGGCTGTAGCAAAATAGGAAAGCTCACACCTTATCTAAAGGAAGTCCACACAACTCAGTTCCATCCAGTTCCATGCAGGAATGCAGACTTGATGGTGCTGTATCATATGATTTTTGAACAGAAACTGAAAAGACAGTTTTGTAGTAAATTTCTCCAATTTTAAAAAATATCGACTACTAAAAAAAGGTTGATACATTGTAAGCAAAATTTGGTTCTGGGGCTGCCAATTTGAGACCTCTGCATATTTATCCATTCAACAAATATTTATTGAGGGTCTATTATGAGCCAGGCACTATTCTAGGTGCTTGAGATACATCAATGAACAAAACAAATCCCTGCCCTATGGAGCATATCTTCCAAAAGTGAGAGGACAACCCCAGAAAAATAAACATAGTAAATTATTTAGTATGTTAGAGGGTAACTGCTATGGGGTGGGGAGAATAGAGGAAGATAAAGGAAGATAAGGAAAGTGAAGGGGATGGGTCAGGGTTAGAGTAACAAATTGGGTGATCTCTCATTGAAAAAAACTGACATTTAATTAAACACTTGGAGGATGTGAGGTTGTTAACCAAGCCAGCATCTGAGGATGAGAGCATCCAATGCAAAAGCAGCCAGTGCAAAAGCCCTGAGCAGGAAATGTGCCTGCTGTTTTCAAGAAACAAGGAGGCCACTGTGGGTGGAGCAGTGTAAACTACAGAGGAGCCAATGGGGTCAGATTACGTATGGCCTTGTAGACCATTTGATGGCCTTTTTCTTTTACCTTGAGTAAAGGAGGAAGTCATTACAAAGTTTTGGGTGGAAGAATGACATGATCTGACTTATGCTTTAAAAAGATCATTCTGGCTGCTATAAATAAGCTACAGAGAATTATACACTGTAGAGAATTAAGGGATATCTTTTAGGGGACTATTGCAGTAATCCAGGAGAAAGTCGTGGCTTATTCCAGGGTAGAGCATTGGAGGTGGTGACAAATGGTTGGATTCTGGAAATACAAGTGCTCCTTGACTTACAATAGGGCTATGTCCTGATAAACCCATCGTATGTTGAAAGTATCATAAGTTGAAAATGCATATAATACACCCACCAAACACCATAGCTTAGCCTAGCGTACCTTAAACATGCTCAGACAACTTAGCCGACAGTTGGGTAAAATCATCTAACACAAAGCCTATTTTATAATAAAGTGTTGAATATTTCATGTAACTTATTGATGTCCTACTGAGTGCACATCACCTTCACACCATCACAAACTCAAAAATTGTAAATCCAAGTCAGGGACTATCTGTAATTTAAAGGTAGAACCCACAGGATTTCCTGATGGAGTATGAGGGAAAAGAGTTAGAATGGAAAGAATGGAGTTTCTGTCAACTGAGAGGAGAAAGGCTGCAAATGGGGCAGTTTTGGCGGCGGGGGGGGGGGGGGGGGCATAAATAAATTAGGACAGTTAACTTTGAAGTGTCCTTTAGATACATAAGAGGAAAATGACGAATAACAGTTGAATATTTGAGACGAGTTTGGGAGATGTCTAGGATGGAACTAGAAATTTGGGAGTCACTGGCATATAAATGGTATTGTAAGCCACGAGACTGGATGAGATCAACAGTGACTGTATACTGAGAAGAGTAAAGGTTCAAAAACGGAGTCCCAGGGGCATTCTAAGAAGCAGGGAGAAAAGGAGAAATCAGCAGAGGAGACTGAAGAAGACCGGTGTCCCGGAGGCCACGTAAAGTGTATTTAGCAGGAAGGAGGACTGGTCAGTATGTTTAAGGGCCAGTCTTTCCATAATCTCTGCCAAACGGACCTTCTTTCATCCAATTTTTATGGTCTTCTGTCCAATACTGAGACCCTCCCCAGAGGGAACTGTCGGGGCCCTACCATAGTTGCTTTTTTTCTATGGCTTACATAGCTTGTGATTTAGAATTCTCCTTTATTAGCTTAAATACTGCAGTGTAATGATTAAGGGTTAGGCTCCTCCTGGAGCTGGCAGAGTTTTCCAAGGGATCCCATCCTTTACTACTTTTAGGTAGATTTGAAGTAAGGAAAAGTGAGAGCATCATTCATTCTCCCGTCAGTATCCAGTCATCACAAAACGTCAGAATTAAGTTACCCCAGCAACTAGAGCTAAAGCAAAGCCCACACTTTTAGAGGAAGAGCGTCTTTTCCGGCGTCAGTCCACCTAACACTCATTCCATTATCAGTCAGTAATTCTGGGCGTCCCTCCCCTCTGCCAAAAAGAAAAAATAGGTAAGCCGCACTGCCATCTGTCCCCCGGCCCGCTCCCCATCCACCAGTTCAGCCCGGATCAAAGCCGCCCCGGCGCGCCGCAGGCAGCCCTGGCGGGGGCCTTTCTGACGCCCGACGCCGGGGTCCTCCCTCAGGTCTCATTCTGTGCCTGCGAACATGGCGGCGCTCGTGGTAACAGGTCCGGGCAGAGCTCTGCTACGGGCGGGCACTGAGCGGCTGCTGCGGGGAGGTATCCAGGAGCTACTGCGGCCGCGACATGAAGGGAACTCCCCTGGCCTGGCGCGCGACTTCAGCCTCTCTCAAAATCGGGTGAGGGCCGAGTCTGGGGTAGGGGGTAGATAACGCTCCTGGAGTATTGTTCCTGGAGGCTCACTGGGACCTAGAGGGGGCCGATGTGGGGGTGGCGGGCTTTCCTTTAGGGGCTGGCGGCCGTGGTGGAGGGAGACGGTGTTCTTGTGGAGACTAGCTCACCGTTGCTTTCCTGGCCGCCAGGGCACGGTCATCGTGGAGCGCTGGTGGAAGGTACCGCTGGCCGGGGAGGGCCGGAAGCCGCGCCTGCGCCGGCGACATCGCGTCTATAAGCTGGTGGAGGACACGAAGCATCGGCCCAAGGAAAACCTGGAGCTCATCCTCACGCAGTCGGTGGAGAGTAAGACCCGGGCCGAGGCGCCTCCTCTCAGGCTGGTCCAATTTGGCATCAGCTTTTTCCTGCCCGTCCCCCTCAACTGTTTGCCTTGTTTTTTCTTTGTGGAAATAATCAGCTCTATATGTGAGAAGAGGAAGCCATAAAAACTATTGTGATTGTGACATTGGCCTCCAGCATTGAAAATTAAAACATAAAGACAGCAACATCGTTAACAGTGTGTGGGGAGAGGAGCCTGACAATTTGTGTCACAGATACTGAAATCCTGTCATGGGACAACTCCTCCCTGTATACAGAGGATATTAAATTTATACATCAAGTCGTAAAGAAACTAATTAGCAGTCTCTTAAATCTTGTTCCTAGTGAATATGAATTAGCATTTCTTTTAGGAAAAATAAGCACTGTGAGAAATTAAGAGGTGCTTCTCTCTTTGATCATCTTTTCTTTAGGGACTCCTAGATGGTTCTGATCCCCTCTCTCTGTTCTCATTGACAGATATTGGAGTCCGGGGTGACCTGGTGTCAGTGAGGAAATCTTTGGGCCGGAATCGACTCCTTCCTGAGGGACTGGCTGTATATGCATCCCCTGAAAATAAGAAGCTGTTTGAAGAGGAGAAATTGGTGAGCTCAAAGGAAGGACAGAGAGACTTGGAGAGATAAAACAACTTTTCTCTCGCAGCTTCCTTCCGTTTGATATTTAACTTGAAAATGAAATAGGAACTAGAAGAACAGGAATCCAGAAGCCCAGCCAATGCCCAGCATGGGAATAGTTTGATGCTATTTAACATGGGTTCATTTTTCTCTTACTGCTTTTCATCTTTAACTTTCTTTTCTAGCTGAGACAAGAAGGAAAATTAGAGAAGCTCCAGACCAAGGCAGGTGAAGCGGTGAGTAGAAACGTAAAAAGTATTTATTGGTCACTTACAAGACTTAACAACCTCACCCTGAGAGTCTTCCTGATTCCCTTGAGGTCTCCTGATTGCAGGCAGATCCAAGAGTGGGAGAAAGGGGAAGTGTTGTGGCTGCCCCACAAAACCGGTATGGAGACCTCTTGGGAGATCCCTGATGTGTTGGGTGAAGTGCCCTAAAGTACCAAGGGAGGTCCCAATCTGGGAATCAGGGAACCCATGGAATAGTCTGAGATGAGGCCTCCACCTTCAAGGATGTTTATGTACAAGTTGGAGAGAACATAGACACATGAGAAGATAATCAGTACAGGCGCCCGCCACCACACCCAGCTAATTTTTGTATTTTTGGTAGAGACAGGGTTTTGCCATGTTGGCCATGCTGGTCTCAAACTCCTGGGCTGAAGTGATCCACCCACCTTGGCCTTCCAAAGTGCTGGGATTTCAGGCGTCAGCCATCGTGCTTGGCTTGCATACCTTGTGAACTGACATGTTTCCTCTCCTTTGACTCCAACTCATAATTCCTTTCAGACAGTGAAATTTCTAAAAAGCTGTCGCCTGGAGGTAGGAATGAAGAACAATGTCAAATGGGAGCTGAACCCTGAAATAGTTGCCCGCCACTTCTTCAAGAATGTGAGTGTTCCCAAAAGCCACTCTACCCCTGAGGTGGAAGCTGCCTCTGGGAAGGAGGCCTGAGATTGATCCCTTTGTTAGGGAGAGGTGTGATCATCCAGCTGTAGTTAGGGAAAGTATTCTTGGTTGGTTTGCAGGCGTATGGGAAGGAAATGGCTAAGGACTGAGGATGGTCACATAGAATTTGAAGATTGGTAGGAAAAGGTGATGGTTTCCATTTATTTCCTGTCTACCTAGGGAAATGCTGGGGATTTGTGACTCACTGGAGAATTGTTACTTCTGTAGATGAAGTGGTTTTGGCCTCAAACCCTGTTTCTCTGTGAATCTACCTCCCTTTCTGAGAAATCAGAATTGAATTTCTCTACTACTGTCTATGAAGGTGTATGCCCTTCTCTCCCATGGAATCAGCCAGAGTAGACACCCCAGTTTTATTCATCCCTGTGCAGGAAATCCTGTAACCCTTTTTATGAGGTTACCTAAAGTGGCAGTCACAAAAACAGTTCATTTGAGCTGAGATTTTTTTTTTTTTTCCAGCTTGGTGTTGTGGTTGCCCCACATACATTAAAGTTACCAGAAGAGCCTATCACACGGTGGGGCGAGTATTGGTGTGAGGTGACGGTGAGTGTTTTGCACACTTTCTTTTCTTCTTTTCTTTCTCCTTTTTCACCCCCTTTTTCCTTTTTTTCCTTTTTCTTTCCCAGGACAGGGTTTTGTTTCATTGCCCAGGCTGGATTCAAACTCCTGGGTTCAAGTGATCCTCCCACCTCAGCCTCCCAGGTAGCTAGCTAGGACTACAGGCATTAGCCACCGCACCTGGCACCTAGCTCTCCCTTTTTTCTTTTTCTTTTTTTTTTTTTGAGATGGAGTCTCACTCTGTTGCCCAGGCTAGAGTGCAGTGGCATGATCTCAGCTCGCTGCAACCTCCACCTCCCAGGTTCAAGCAATCCTTCTGCCTCAGCCCCCCTAGTAGCTGGGATTACAGGCATATGCCACCATACCTGGCTAATTTTTGTATTTTAGTAGAGACAGGGTTTCCCCATGTTGGCCAGGCTGGCCTCAAAACTCCTGACCTCAGGTGATCCATCCGCCTCAGCCTCCCAAAGTGCTGGGATTACAGGCATGAGCCACTGTGCCCAGCCCTAGTTCTCCTTTTTCTGACTGGGAGAAAAGTCAGGGTGAAAAGCTGGGATTAGGTAGTGTTAATTCTTACCTACCTGACTGATCTCTGAGAATTCCCATTGTTTTGTGTGCAGGTAAATGGGCTTGATACTATAAGAGTGCCTATGTCTGTGGTGAACTTTGAGAAGCCCAAAACCAAAAGGTATAAGTACTGGTTAGCCCAGCAAACTGCCAAGCACATGGCCCCCACCAGCCCCCAGATCTAAATCTCTCCCTCCAAGACAGCAAAGCAGAATCAGGAGCAGTGGAGCAGAAATGGGCAAGCACCTTGATCTCACTCCCAGTTCTGACCAAATACAGAATTTTAGAGAACATCTGAAGACATCAGACTGCACTGCGTATACATGTTGAATTCTTCATTTTTGCCATCTTTATCGTCACTGGGGCAGTCTTGTTCCAGAAGTACCAAGGCTATAGATTTGATAAGCCATATACAATAGACCGAAACCATCCAAAACCTGTTTAGCTTCTTCCTCCATTGGAGTTTATTGGGACAAACAGAAGAACCAGCCATTGTCTCCAGTACTTGCCACATTCTCATCATCCAAACTGAACATTTGTATCCCAAGCAGACATAAAGAGATTATGTTCTTTTTAAGTGTTGTTTACTGGTCTTGAGTAGATGGGACAGGACATCCAACTGACATACTTCCTTGAGCCACAGAGGTTTGCTGCTACAAAGGAAAGAAGAGAGTATCTTAGACTGCATCCCACAGTTGCTGTGGTATGAACAAATTGTGCTGAACAAGTTGATGATGTGTTTGGTCTTAACACTTACTCTTCTTAGATATATTGATGTAGTCATCAGTGTGAATAAGCACAATGGATTCTACTTCTCTAAGACCTGAATAAGGCCTAAGGGTAATTGTTGGAAAGCTGGGATGAAAGAAACTTTAAAAGGGAACCTTGTTCCTTGAACCAGCTCCCGAAATTCTGAAAAAGAAGTTACCTTAATTTCCTTGACCAAGATTAAGATAGGGAGCTAGTCGTGAGGTAACTCTGGAATGGATGGATGGATGTCTTGATGGGAGATAAGGGAAGTGGATAGTTTTCTTTCTTTTTTTTTTTTTCTTTTTTGAGACGGAGTCTCGCTTTGTCGCCCAGCCTGGAGTGCAGTGGCATGATCTCGGCTCACTGCAACCTTCCAGGTTCAAGTGATTCTCCTGCCTCAGCCTCCCAAGTAGCTGGGACTACAGGCATGTGCCGCAGCACCCAGCTAATTTTTTATATTTTTACTAGAGACAGGGTTTCACCATATTGACCAGGCTGGTCTCAAACTCCTGATCTCATGATCCACCCACCTCAGCCTCCCAAAGTGCTGGGATTACAGGCATGAGCCACCACGCCTGGCCTGAAAGTAAATAGTTTTCTATAAGTTCAGAGTTTCATTAGTAGAAAAAAGAACATTCATTTTCAGGTGGATTGTGCCAAGGTCACTCAAATACAATGTGAGATCATTCAGTTTAGGGTAGTAGATGGGATCATTGACTCCTTTGCTATCCATACCATACCAGACGTTGGTTTCTTTCCTATTTGAGCTCACCTACCACTCTGAGTCAGTTAAGCACTTTAATTCACTTTCATGCCTTCTCAGCTAATGAGAAAGTCTGTCATCAATAGTTGCACTGATAACTATAGCCAACTTCATACTTGACAGAGCTCTATAACTCAAGTCTGGCACTGGTACTATCTGAAATTTAGCATTTCTCCCCTCCTCACCTTTTTTTTTTTAATAGGAAAATAACATTATTTCACATTAGGGAGTAGGCAGGCATCCAGACTCAGAACTGGAATTGCTTCTTGGTGGCACTGGGGACCATGAGCGTGTTGAAGTGCACCATCTTGCTCATGCTGGTGCTTACCCAACCATGATGATGTTGCTGATCTGGACATCCCTGATGCAAGGGGGATGGGTGCATGAACATGTTCTTGTGCTTCTTGAAGCAACTGTACTTATACATGTAGTGGAAATAATCTTGGTGAATGATGTTGATCTTTTGCATCTTTTATCTTGGTCATCATGCAGACAGGATCCACCCTCAGATGGAGACGTTACCAATGAAGGGGCAATCAGTGTAAATATAGGTGCCCTCGGCCTATATAGGTATATTGACGCCAAAACTGATTTTCTTTTTTTAGAGACGGAATTTCTCTCTCGTTGCCCAGGCTGGAGTGCAGTGGCACAATCTCACCTCACTGTAATCTCCACCTCCCGGGTTCAAGTGATTCTCCTGCCTCAGCCTCCCAAATAGCTGGGATTACAGGCGCCTGCCACCACACCCAGCTAATTTTGTATATTTTTAGTGGAGACGGGGTCTCACCATGTTGGCCAGGCTGGTATTGAACTCCTGACCTCAGGTGATCCACCCACCTCAGCCTTCCAAAGTGCTAGGATTACAGGCATGAGCCACCAGTCTGCCCAGATGCAGACTGATCTTATGGTCCTATAGGAACTTCTCATTGCCAGTATCTCCCAGCAGGACCCTCTTGTTTTGAAAGATGGTTGACTGCTTTTGGTAGGCACACTCAGTCTTGGATTTAACAGAACTTCCTGAAAGGTTTGAGCCTCTATTAACTTGCAGAGACCCCAGCATTTAGGAAGCACTAATCTAGATTGAAGCAGATGCATACACTTCCATATACCAGTTAATCCCTAGTGTGTTGGGGACACCCAGAATTAACCCCCAAACTGAAGCATAGAGTTCTGCCATCCTGTACACGCTCCTGAGGTTTGGGGAGGACCTGCAGCCTCATCATGAGCCCCAAGCCCACTGAAATTTGCCATTTCAGTGATCCCCATTCCTATTGTCCTTGAAATGGTAGGCTCATTAAACACAGCATCTCTCAACATGACCATCATGAAGCTCTCTGAAATTGAGCAACAAGCACACATTTAATATAGCTAACCTTAAAAAGCATTTAAATACCTGCCACAGGTTGGGTTCTTGGCAAAAACACTCTGTGTCGGAGATTCATGTGCAGGAAGTTTATTGGGAGGAGTTATCTGCATCAACACCTGTTGGGGAGTAAAGGCAGTAGAATTGGATAGAGGGAGAAATTAAGCTGATGCAGTCTTAACAAATGCCTCAGTCAACCAGGAACTCAAACTAGGATGGCTTTGCCAGATGCCCCAATAGGACAAGTAGGCTGGACCTTATCTCCCTATTTGACTAGGAAAGGGGTATGATCTTGAGTGAGTTGGCTGACTTCAGCCAAAGGCAGTCCCCGAATGGGGCACAGGTGACGGCTGTCAGCATTCACAGCAGCTTCAGTCCTGAAGGGGAAGATATGGGCAGCACACCACAGTCAACACTACAGTCCACCCCTTGCACTGCTCAGACTGATTTGTTTCATTAGTTCTGGAATGGTTTCTTCAGGATTCTGATGGATCTCTTTCTGGGGAAACTTAAAAGAGGAAGGTCTGGTACAGGCCACAGCCTCTGCTGCTGTAGATTGAGTTTGCAACTGGCATTCACCTCCCTTCTCTACTACCCATTGTTGATCTTTCCCTAACTCCCTGAGACTTGTACCTCTGGTTCATGTGGGTTACCAGATGAGGTACCTGGCTATCATGCCCTTCTCAGGCTATGACTGCACTTGGTCATTTATCGTCAAAATTGGGCAAGGAGAAACATACTCAAGTGGATGATCTGGGTGCCAAATATATTCTTCCCTGTCCCCACTGTGTAATAGCAGCCCCACCTCCTGATAATGACTCCTTTCCTTGCTTTCTTGTCTCTTGATAGTGAGTTGGAGTAATCTGGTGCCTGCCATAGCTTAAAGTTTAGTGAGACTCAGTGTGTCCACTGGTGCAGATATTCGCCTTCTGGGAAACAGGACTTCTAAACCCTTAGAGACCAGAGTTGGGATAGAAGGCACAGTTTCTCCAATTGGATCACTGGGAGTGATGATAATGGTGGGCTGCTCCTACACCCACCCTTTGTTCCCCAGAGCCATATATTTTCCTTAAGGATACACTATTCAATGGCAATCGGTCTCGGGTATTTACTGCATCATGAAGGATGATGCCTCCTCCTTACAGGGTATCATCTCCAATCTGGTGCCTTAGCTGTGTTTTTAACAAGCACTATTGGGGGAACCGGGGAACCACCCCTGATAATTCAACGTAGGTTCTTTTCTATTTCCGTAAGTGTTGGCCAGTCTGAGAAATAAAGGGAAAGAGTGCAAAAGAGAGAAATGTTAAAGCTGGGTGTCTGGGGGAGACATCACATGTCGGCATTTTCCATGATGCCCCCTGAGCTGTAAAACCAGCAAGTTTTTATTAGTGATTTTCAAAGGGGAGGGAGTGTACGAATAGGGTGTGGGTCACAGAGATCACATGCTTCACAAGGCAATAAAATATCACAAGGCAAATGGGGGCAGAGCACCAGGGTGAAATTAAAATTGCCAATGAAGTTTTGGGCATGCATTGTCATTGATAACATCTTATTAGGAGACAGGGTTTGAGAGCAGACAACTGGTCTGACTAAAATTTACTAGGCGGGAATTTCCTTATCCTAATAGGCCTGGTAGCACCACAGGAAACCGAGGCTTATTTCATCCCTTATCTGCAGCCGTATAAGACAGACTCCCAGAGTGGCCATTTTAGAGACCTCGCCCTAGGAACGCATTCTCTTTCTCAGGGCTGTTCCTTGCTGAGAAAAAGAATTCAGCAATATTTCTCCTATTCGCTTTTGTAAGAAGAGAAATATGGCTCTGTTCCGCCCCGCTCTCAGGCAGTCAGACCTGATGGTTATCTCCCTTGTTCCCTGAACATCACTGTTATCCTGTTCTTATTTCAAGGTGCCCAGATTTCATATTGTTTAAACACACGTGTTTTACAAACAATTTGTGCAGTTAACGCAATCATCACAGGGTCCTGAGGCAACATATATCCTCAGCTTACGAAGATGACGGGATTAAGAGATTAAAATAAAGACGGGCAGAGGAAATCACAAGAGTATTGATTGCGGAAGTGACAAATGGACAAATGTCCATTAAATCTTCACAATTTATGTTCTTCTGCCGTGGCTTCCTCTGTTGGGGTCCCTGCCTTCCCACAAGAAAGCACTCTATCGGGGAGCAGCTTCTGCTTAGTATGGTATGTGATTAAAGCCGATCCCACCATCATGTACCCAGCATTCTACCTCCTTGCTATCAAGTGGGTCTCTTGGTTTGATGCAATGCTACACAAGATTTCAGGCTAATGGATCAAAATTTTGTAAACCTTTGGATGGTGTTGCTGACCGAGGCTGTGCAGGCAGGAAAGGCAAACCAATACCCATAATATACATCAATGCCCCTTCAATATAGAACACTTCCCCTTCCAAGGTAGCAAGGATACAGTGTAATCAACTTACCACCAAGTGGCTGGATGGTTTCCTTGACAAATGGTGACATCAGGCTAAGTGTTGGTCTCTGTTGCTGGCAAGCTGGACATTCACTGATGCAGTAGTTAGATCAGACTTGATGAGTCCATGACGTTGAACACTTACATTAGCTCCACCGTGGCTCCTCCATTCATATGATCACTTTGCCAGCATTGGGGTGCCAGCAACAAAGCCTGGTTAACATTATTTGGCTAAGTCATTCCATCTGCTTGGTTGGTGCCTTTTCTGTGGTGGATGTTATCTGATGGGAAAAAACCTGCAATACAAAAATCATACACTGTACACCCATTCTCAGGTACATTATGTGCCTTTTCCCCACACTTCCTCGTTTTTAATCTTCCAGTTTGTCTTCCAGGCCCATGAATCTATATATATTCTTTCTTCTGGCAGGTACACAGGCCATCTCTAAGTGGGGCCATAGTGCAGCCACAGTGTATTTCCAGCTTACTTTCACCTACTGAGACAACCTGTACATTAACCAAGCTCAGCCTTTTTCCTCTTCTGTCATCATGTCATGAGGGATCGCCGACCAATGTGGCTACAGATGTAAACTGAGAAAGAACCACCAGTGCATCAGTGGTGGGTGACAGGGGATCTGGGCACCTGCTTATGTAGCTCACTTTTGCCTTCCAGCCCTGCTTGTGCCCAATTCTACATATACCACTTTCATTTTATGAAGGATGACTGGTAGAGCCACCCAGCCTTATGACTTGTGGGTTTGACAGAACCGAGGTTATAATACATCATTACTTACCGTCCCATAGGTAAATATTGTCTCAACTAGGACTCAGTAGCATTCCAGGAGCTCTCTTTTGACAGGTGTATAGTGCTGTGTTTCAGATGGCATGGCATTGCTTCAGCACTATAGGGGGTGTGTGACTTACTATTGGGATTTATCACTAACAGTATATGATCTTTTCTCACCACTGACACCTCTAATATAATATGGTGTCTTGTGAGCCAAGCAGCAGGGCCATTTGTACCACAGCCTTGACCTGTTACAGAGCTTTTTCCTGCTCTGGGACACACTCAAAATTGGCAGCCTTTTGTGTCACCTGATATTTGGGTCAGAGCAACATTCCCAAGTGTGGAATATGCTAGCAACAGACCCCAAGATGTTTGCAAGGCATTGTGCTTTTTAGTGGTGAGAAACATGAGATGCAAAATTTCTCCTTATCATCTTTGGAGGGAATGCCCTGGTATGCTTCAGACCACTGGACTTTTAAAAACCTCACTGATCTGGCAAAATCCTGAATATTTGTAGGGTTCTTGCAGTACTATTTGAAGAAAATTTATCCTACCAAGGCCTCTGATATAGGCATCATTTCAGGTTCATCCTTACAATTACCATGATGTCATCAGTGCAGTAATGGGATGTCCTATGGAATGTCCGAATGGTCCAGGTCCCTTCAGACTATATTATGACAGAGGCAGGAGAGTTTACACGGTCCAGAGGCAAAACTGTAAATGTATATTATTGCTCATCTCAGTGGAAGCAAGCTTTTATGGTCTTCCTTTTCACAGGGATGAAAAAGGGTTCACTGTCCAGATCAATACATACCATGTAGGCTGTGTTAATCTTTTCCAGCAAACATACCACATTTGGAACAGCAGATAGAATTAGCATTATTTGTTGATTGAGATTGCAGTAATCCATACTCATTCTCCAAGATCTGTCTGGTTTTAGCAGTTGCCAGACTAGTGAATTAAATGGCAATATGATGGGCACCACCACCTCTGCATGCTTTAGGTCTTCAAGCGGGGCACTGATGTAAGTAATTTTTATTTATTATTTTGGTCCGGAATGGTGGAGGCAGTTCCAGGCACTTCATGTTGGTCTTCCTCACTATGATATTTCCTACATCACACACCAAAAAACCAACCTGGTGGTTCTGCCAACTGTCAAATATGTCTATTCCAACTGTCCGTTAAGGACTCATGAAATAACCACTAGGTGAGTGTAAACCTGATAGACCTACTGAGAGTCAGACCTGGAGCTAGAATACAATTATCACCTACCCTCCACACCCTGCCACTCTAACAGAGTGGAGCTTCAGATCCTAGGGTGTCAATGTCAATGGACTCTCCAACAGTGCTTTAAATGTTTGCATAGTCCTCTTTCTCTCATGTGTGTTATGAAAATAAAAGATCTTAAGTCCCTGTGGGTTAGGATTGGGAAAATTACTACCTTATATACTTGCTATGGTGTCTCAGGGTCCTTTCTACTAGAGACATAGCCTTTTTAGTAAATTGTTTCCACTTGAAAAATTGGCCCAATAAGACTTTCGCTTCTCTCAAGAAGGAAGTACAGCTACAGAAATTGCCTTCCCACTATACAACTATGAAACCAGATAAAATTATGAAAGAAATATTTATAGACAATGGAAAGCCGGTAGTGCAGAATTTTAACTGACAAAAGGGAAACAAGGTGAGTCATATGATTGCCTCAGCTTACTGCCTAGAGGCAGTTTCCTGCACTACACTGTTAGAAGCAGTGCAGAGAGGGGAGCCCCAATAGAGCCAGCAGTCTCATTGAGTGGAGAAAACAGATTAGAGTTGGTGGAGAAGGCGTTGGCTAGAAATTAAGAGGGAAGGCCAGGCATGGTGGCTCACATCTATAATCCCAGCATTTTGGGAGGCCGAGGCAGGCGGATCACCTGAGGTCGAGAGTTTGAGACTGGCCTCACCAACATGGAGAAACCCCGTCTCTACTAAAAATACAAAATTAGCTGGGTGTGGTGGCGCATGCCTGTAATCCCAACTATTCAGGAGACGGAGGCAGGAGAATCGCTTGAACCCAGGAGGCAGAGGTTGTGGTCAGCCGAGATCATACCATTGCACTCCGACCTGGGCAACAAGAACGAAACTCCATCTCGAAAAAAAAAATAAACAAAAAAGAAAGAAAAAAAGAAAAGAAAAGAAGGATTAAAAGGGAAAACACTAGAGACGAGGGAATGATATAGAGAGGGCTTTGGAGATCTGCCAAGAGGTCCCAGACCTCAAAACTTTGACTGAATACGGATATGTACGTTAATGAGGTAAAATTCCACAAGGCAGGGGGTTAAAAACAACAACAACAGAAAATGAAAGGCCAAACAATTCTCAGAACTTACACAAGATTGGGAATATTTTGTTTATGTTCCTGACAGCCCATATGAATAGATCCTATAATACATGGGGCATCATATAGAGACTTTAAAAGGACTTAGTAGTGAACGATAGAATAAAGGTTACTCTGGAGCCACCATGCAAAGCTTGAAAGCAAGCACTGATGATAGAACTGATACCAAGCATGGCAGAACCAAGTCCAACACTCATTAGAGAAATGCAACAAAACCTAGCACTGAACAAAATCAAATTCCCAAGGTCTGACATTCAATTTAATATTATCGTACTGGATGTGGTGGCATGTACCTGTAGTCCCAGCTACTCAGGAGGCTGAGGCAGGAGGATCACTTGAGGCCAGGAGTTTGAGACTGTAATACACTACGATCACACCCAATAAGAGCCACTGAACTTTAGCCTGGGCAACACAGTAAGACCCCGTCTCTTAAAAAAAAAAAAAAGATTATAAAAATAGATAGGAAAATGTTACCCAGAACCAGAAGAAACAGTCCCAGAAATGTCAGAAATGGTGGAATTAGTAGACAGGACATTAAAAGGGATATAAATATGCTCTTTTTTTTTTTTTTTTGAGATAGAGTTTCACTCTTGTTGCCCAGGCTGGAGTGCAGTGGTGTGATCCCAGCTCACTGCAACCTCCACCTCCCCGGTTCAAGTGATTCTCCTGTTTTAGTCTCCCCAGTGGCTGGGATTACAGGCGCCGGCCACCACGCCCGGCTGATTTTTTTCAGTAGAGATGGAGTTTCACCATATTGTCCAGGCTGGTCTCAAACTCCTGACCTCAGATGATCCTCCCACCTCGGCCTCCCAAAGCACTGGGATTACAGGTGTGAGCCACCGCACCTGGCCTTCATGTTCTTAAGAATGAAATAGGCTGGGCGCGGTGGCTCAAGCCTGTAATCCCAGCACTTTGGGAGGCCGAGACGGGTGGATCACGAGGTCAGGAGATCGAGACCATCCTGGCTAACATGGTGAAACCCCGTCTCTACTAAAAAATACAAAAAAAAACTAGCCGGGCGTGGTGGTAGGTGCCTGTAGTCCCAGCTACTTGGGAGGCTGAGGCAGGAGAATGGCGTAAACCCGGGAGGCGGAGCTTGCAATGAGCTGAGATCCGGCCACTGCACTCCAGTCTGGGTGACAGAGCGAGACTCCGTCTCAAAAAAAAAAAAAAAAAAGAATGAAATAAAGGAAATGAAAGTAGACCCTTATTTCATACCATATGTAAATATCAACTCAAAATGGGGTAAAGACTTACATGTAAGACCAGAAACAATAAAACTACCAGAAGAAAACATAGGGGGAAAGCTCCATGACATTGGTCTGAAAAATGATTTTTTAGATATGAGCCCAAAAGCACAGGCAACAAAATCAAAAGTAGACAAACAGAATTGCATCAAAATAAAAAGCCTCTGTACAGCAAAGCAAAAAATCAACAGAGTAAAGAGACAACCTACCCAGTGGGAGAAAATATCTACAAACCATACATTTGACAAAGGGTTAATATCCAAAATATATAAGGAAATCCAACAATTCAATAGTGAGAAAGCAAATGACCTGACTAAAAATGGGCAAAGGGACGGGTGCAGAAGCTCACACCTGTAATCCCAGCACTTTGGGAGGCCAAGGCAGGCAGATCACGTGAAGTCAGGAGTTTGAGACCAGTCTGGCCAACATGGTGAAACCCCGTCTCTACTAAAAATACAAAAATTAGCCAGGTGTGGTGGTACACGCCTGTAATCCCAGCTACTGGGGAGGCTGAGACAGGAGAATTACTTGAACCCAGGAGGCAGAGTTGCAGTGAGCTGAGATCCCAATACTGCACTCCAGCCTGGGCAATAGAGTGAGACTCAGTCTCAAAAAAAAAAAAAAAAAAAAAAAAAAAAAGGCAAAGGGCCTGAATAGACATTTCTCAAATGAAGAAATGACCAACAAGTATACGAAAAAATGCTCAATTAAAGCCATAATGAAACATCACCTCACATCTGTTAGAATGGCTACTAATAGACAAAAGATAATAAGTGTTGGTAAGAATAAGGAGAAGAGAGAACCCTGGTCCACTGTTGGGATTTTCAGTTAGTACAGCCATTATGGAAAATGGTAATTTCTTTAAAAATCAAAACTCTAACTACCATTGAAGACTCTTCTGTGGTACTAAAAAGAAAAAAGTAAAAACAAAAAAAAACCAAAAAACAAAAAATAGAAGTACTATATGATCCATCAATCTCACTTCTGGGTATATACCTGAAGGAAACAAAATCATTAAGTCACAGAGGTGTCTGCACTCCCATGTTCATTGCAGCACTGTTCACAACAGCCAAGATATGAAATCAACCTAAGTGTTGGTCAAATAATATAAAATTTCAGTTAGAAGGAATAAGTTCAAGCGATCTATTGTACAACATAAAGACTATAGTTAATAATCTATTGCATGCTTGAAAATTGCTAAGAAAATAGATTTTATGTCCAGGCGCTGTGGCTCACGCCTGTAATCCCAACACTTTGGGAGGCCAAGGCGGGTGGATCATGAGGTCAGGAGTTTGAGACCAGCCTAGCCAATATGGTGAAACCCCATCTCTACTAAAAATACAAAAAATAGCTGGACGTGGTGGCGCGTGCCTGTAATCCCAGCTACTGGGGAGTCTGAGGCAGGGGAATCACTTGAACCCAGGAGGTGGAGGTTGCGGTGAGCTGAGATTGTGCCATTACACTCCAGCCTGGGCAACAAGAGCAAAATTCCATCTCAAAAAAAAAAAAAAGAAAAAGAAAATAGATTTCATGTGCTCTTACCACACAAAAAATGATAAGTACGTGAGGTAGTATATGTGTTAATTAGCTAGGTTTAGCCATTCCACAATGTATACATATATCAAAACACCATGTTGTACCCTACAAACACATACAAGTTTTATTTGTCAATTAAAAAAATAAAAACAGACCCAGTCAGGAGAAAAAGTTCAAAAAAGGAGTTTATACTATTAATTTCACTAGGGCCTCAGAGGAGACGTAGTATTTTAGTTCTGAACTTAAAAATATGTGAAATTAGGCGTTCTAGAAATAAATATTTAGCCATTTTCCTAGTTGTCTTTTTGTAAAGGTTAGCAGTATCATACTGAATTAAATTTAAAGTGAACATATTTAGTCTGTTTCTTAAATAATGTAAAGAAAAACAAAAACATAATGAGAGAAATGGAAGGTATTCTTAAAAGACCAAAATGGAACTTCTTGAGATGAAAAATATATCTGAAATGGAAAATACACTGGATGGAACTTCTGCCTCTGGGAGGATGGGGTAATGTATTTTCACCACTCCTAGAACAACCATAAACCCTGGAAATTATTTATTAAACATAAGAATACTTTGAAAGGTGGAGAAAAGAAAGCAGACTGGATAGAAACCTCAAGACCCAAGAAATGCCACAGTGGTGAGTTCTCCGAGTTTTCTTTCAGCTTCATTTATTCGACACTTGGAGCTGAAGAAACCAGCAACCAGGAAATGCCAATGGGCACAGACCAAAAAGAAAGAGAAAAGCTCCAACAAAAGCCTGTTTCTGCTAGCCAAAGGCAAGGGGCAGTCTGTAAGACAGGAACTTTTAGCCATACTACAGCGTGCCTAGATTAAACTTTATTCTGGCTGGTCTGTGAGGTGTTTCTGGATGAGATTAGCTTTTGAATCTATGGACTCAGTAAAGCAGATTACTCTCCCCAGTGTGAGTGACGTCATCCAATCTGTTGAGGGCCTGAATAGAACAGAAAGGCAAAGGAAGGACAAATGTCCCTGTTTTGCTTCCCACCTGCCTGCTTGAGCTGGGATATCAATCTTCTCTTGCTCTTGGACTGGAATTTACACCACTGGCTCCCTTGGTTCTCAGGCTTTCAGACTCAGACTGACATTACACGACGGACTTTTCTGGGGCTCTAGTTTGCAGATGGCAGATCATGGGATTTCTCAGCCTCCATAATCACATGAGCCAATTTATACATATATTCCATTGGTTCTGTTTCTCCAGAGAACTCTACTACAGTGGCCCTACCCCAACCCATGCCAAAACTAAGTGGGAAGCCTAGACTTCCACTCCCTCAAGGTTGTAACAGGCCACCCCAATACCCTCACTAGAGTGGTGTCACACAAGGCCAAGTAGGGAACTGGGACTTTTGTCCCAGCCAGCCAGTAATGAGCCCTCCTCTCTCTGTGAGCGTGGTGGCAATAAAGACCATGGTGTCCGTGGGGAACCTGGACATCCATCTGGCAGAAATGAGGTACCCCTCTGCTTTCCTGCTCGGTTGGTATCAGAGGAGGCCTAGTAGAGTCAGGACCTTAACCATCACCCAGAAGTAATGAGGCCACCTCTACCACAATATCAGGAGAGACCACGTGGGGCTGGAACAAGCAGCCCCATCCAGCAGTAAGGAGGAGACCTGTCCCGCTTGAGTGTCAACAGAGGTACAGAGGGAAATCTGAACTTCTCCCTTCACCTGGCA
This sequence comes from Chlorocebus sabaeus, assembly GCF_047675955.1. Taxonomy (NCBI): domain Eukaryota; kingdom Metazoa; phylum Chordata; class Mammalia; order Primates; family Cercopithecidae; genus Chlorocebus; species Chlorocebus sabaeus. The sequence goes on from NC_132923.1 coordinate 11,688,311, forward strand.
GCAATGAAATGACACCCACTCTCATGCCAAAGCAGTGACAAAGTCAGTTAAAATAAAATTTTTAAATTAAGATCCAAAGTCTTATAACATAATACAAAAATGTCCAGATCTCAAACTGAGTGAAAAAACACAGTAGATGTCAACACTGAGATGGCAGCTATATTAGAATATCTGACAAAGATTTTAAAGCAGCTATTATAGAAATGCTTCAAGAAGCAGTTCTGAACACACTTGAAAAAAAGTTAAAAATATACAACTTCAGCAAAGAAATAGAAGGTATAAGGAAGAAGCAAATAGAAATATTAAAACTGTAAAATACAATAACCAAATAGAAAAGCTCAGTGGATAGGCTCAATGGCAGAATAAAGAGAACAAAGGGAAGAATCAGCATACGGTAAAACAATAGAAACTACTCGATCTGAACAACAGAGAAAATAGAGTGAGAAAATGAATAGAGCCCCAGGGACCTGAGAGACTAACAAGAGATTTAAGGCTCCTGTGGCTTCTGTCGCTGGAGTCCCAGAAGAAGAAACAAAAGAGGGCAGGGCTGGAAAAGTACAGCAAGAAATAATGACTGAGAACGTCCCAAGTTTGTCAGGAGACATAAACATAGTGATTCATATACATAGTGATTCAAAAAGATGAGGAAGGCTCGGTACAGTGGTTCATGGCTGTAATCTCAGCACTTTGGGAGACAGAGGAAGGCAGACTGCTTGAGGCCAGGAGTTCAAGACCAGCCCAGGAAACATGCTAAAACCTCATCTCTTAAAAAAACCAAACCAAAAATAAACAAACACACACACACACACACACACACACACACACACACAAAATTAGCCAGGTACGGTGGCATGCACCTGTGGTCCCAGCTATGAGAGGATCATTTGAGCCCAGGAGGTCAAGGTTGCAGTAAGCTTTAATCACACCACTGCACTGTAGCCTGAGCAACAGAGTGAGACTCTGTCTCAAAAAAAAAAAAAGAGAAAAAGAAAAGAAAAAAGAAAAAAAAAAAGAAAAAATGCTGAGGAAACCTCAACCAAGATAAACCTAAATAATCTGTGCCAAGCATGTTAAAATTAAACTTCTGAAATCAGACAAAGAAAAAATCTCTTGAAAATGTCACTATAAGGAAACAAACAATTCAATGACAATGGATTTCTCATCAGAAATCATGGAAGTCAGAAGGAATTGGTACAATATTTTTCAAGGGCTGAAGGAAAATAACGGTCAACTCAGAATTCTATACCCAGAAAGAAATAGAATTCTATACACAGAAAGAAAAATCCTCCAGGAATGAAGAGGAAACTAAGATATTATCGGAAGTTTTCTTAGGAAAACAAAAAGAGTTTGTCACCAGTAGACCTACTCTAAAAGTGGCTGAAGGAGATTCTCTAAATGGAAAGGAAACAATGAAAAAAGAAATCTTGGAACGTTAGGAAGAAAAGACACAGTTAGCAAAAAATATGGGTAAAATCAATAGACGTTTCTTCTATCGAATTTTCTAAACTATGTTTGACAGTTGAAGCAAAAATTACAACACTGTCTGATTTTATTCTAAAGGTATGTACAGGGAATGTTTTTAGAAATTATAAATTAGAGAGGGAACAGGAACAAAGAGAGGTAGGGTTTCCATACTTCACTCATACTGGTAAAATAATAACAACAGTAGGCTGTAATAAGTTATGTGTATATATAATATAATACCTAGAACAATCAATAAGAAAGCTATGCAAATATACTCAAAAACATTGTAGAAAGTGCTCACGTCAGCAGCACATATATTAAAATTGAAAGGATAGAGAGATTAGCATGGCCTTTATGTAAGGATAACATGCAAATTTGTGAAGGGCTCCATATATTTTTTTATTTTTTATTTTATTTTATTTTATTTTATTTTATTTTATTTTATTTTATTTTATTTTTGAGACGGAGTCTCGCTCTGTTGCCCAGGCTGGAGTGCAGTGGCTGGATCTCAGCTCACTGCAAGCTCCGCCTCCCAGGTTCACGCCATTCTCCTGCCTCAGCCTCCCGAGTAGCTGGGACTACAGTCACCTGCCACCACGTCTGGCTAATTTTTTGTATTTTTAGTAGACACGGTGTTTCACCGTGTTAGCCAGGATGGTCTCGATCTCCTGACCTCGTGATCCGCCCGTCTCGGCCTCCCAAAGTGCTGAGATTACAGGCTTGAGCCATCGCGCCCGGCCCATATATTTTTTTAAATGCCATAGATAAATCAAAATAGAATTCTTTTTTTTTTTTTTTTTTTTTTTTTTTTTGAGACGGAGTCTCGCTCTGTCGCCCAGGCTGGAGTGCAGTGGCCGGATCTCAGCTCACTGCAAGCTCCGCCTCCCGGGTTCACGCCATTCTCCGGCCTCAGCCTCCCGAGTAGCTGGGACTACAGGCGCCCGCCACCTCGCCTGGCTAGTTTTTTTTGTATTTCTTAATAGAGACGGGGTTTCACCGTGTTAGCCAGGATAGTCTCGATCTCCTGACCTCGTGATCCGCCCGTCTCGGCCTCCCAAAGTGCTGGGATTACAGGCTTGAGCCACCGCACCCGGCCCAAAATAGAATTCTAAAAAATGTTCAAGTAATCTTTAGGAGGTAGGGAAAAGAAAACAAAGAAACCAAAATCAGAAAAAAACAAACAAAAACAAAAATTGGCAGACTTAAGCCCTAACATACCAATAACTACATAAAGATTAGTAGAATGAATTAAAAAGCATGACCCAAACTATGTACTCTCCACAGGAAACTTACTTTAAATATAATGATATAGGCAGGTTGAAAGTAAAAGGATGGGGAAAGTTATATCATGCAGACATTAACCAAATTAGCTGGGCTTGGTGGCAGGCACCTGTAATTCAGGCTACTCAGGAGGCTGAAGCAGGAGAATCACCTAAACCTCAGAGGCAGAGATTGCAGTGACCCGAGATTGTGCCACTGGACTCCACCCTGGGTGACAGAGTGAGACTCTGTCAAAAAAAAATCCACACATGGTGGCTTACACCTGTAATCCCAGCACTTTGGGAGTCCAGGGCAGGCAGATTACTTGAGGTTAGGAGTTCAAGACCAGCCTGGCCAACATGGTGAAACCTCGTCTCCACTAAAAAAACACAAAAATTAGCCAGACATGGTGGTGGGCGCCTGTAATCCCAGCCACTCAGGAGACCGAAGCACAAGAATCGCTTGAACCCACGAGGCCGAGGTTGCAGTGAGCCAAGATGGTGCCACTGCACTCCAGCCTGGATGATGGAGTGAGACTCTGTCTCAAAAAAAGACAAACATTAACCAAAGGAAAGCAAAAGCGGCTATGCAGATAAAGTAGACTTCAAAGCAAAGAAAATTATCAGAGACAAAAAGGATCATCATATAGTGATAAAAAGGGTCAATCCACCAATAAGACATAATAATCCTAAATGCACCAAACAAAGGAGCTGAAAAATGTGTGAGGCAAAAACTAATGGAACTCAAAACAGACATAGACAAATCCACAATTATATTTGGAGACATCAACACCCCTCTATCAACAGTGAATAGAACAACTAGACAGAAAATCAGCAACTATACAGAAGAACTCAACAATATCATCAAACCAACAAGACCTAATTGACATTACATAGAACACTACACCCAACAGCAGCAGGGTACACATTTTTGAATGCTCTCACAGAACATACACCAAGGTGGACCGTATCCTAGACCATGCAACAAATCTCAACAAATTAAAAAGGATTGCACTATACAATATGTTCTCTGACAACTATGGAATCAAATTAATAATAGAAAGATGGGGGCCAGGAGTAGTGGCTCACACCTGTAATCCCAGGACTTCAGGAGGCCAAGGCGGGTAGATCACCTGAGGCCAGGAGTTCAAGACTAGCCTGGCCAACACGGTGAAACCCCATCTCTAATAAAATACAGAAATTAGCCGGGTGTGTGGTGGGCACCTGTAATCCCAGCTACTCGGGAGGCTGAGGCAGGAATTGCTTGAACCTGGGAGTTGGAGGTTGCAGTGAGCCAAGATCACGCCATTGCACTCCAGCCTGGGCGACAAGAGTGAGCGAAACTCCGTCTCAAAAATAAAGAAGATAGGAGGAAAATTTTCAAATACTTAGAAGTCAAACAACACATTTCGTAAAAACCCATGGGTCCAAGAGGGAGTTTCAAGGAAATTTTTAAAAAATATCTTGAATGCCCTGAGTGCAAAGGCGCAAGCCTGAAGTCTCAGCTTCTCAGGTGGCTGAGACAAGAGGATTGCATAAACCCAGGAATTCCACTGGATGATTTAAGAAAAAAAAAGAGTTTTGAAATACATTGAACTGAATAAAACTGAAAACACAACATATCAAAATTTCTGTCACACAGCTAAAGCAGTGCTGAAGGAAAAAATATAGCATGAAATGTATACATTAGGAAAATCAAAAAGTCCAACATCAATAATCTAAATTCTCACCTCAAGAACTTAGAAAAAGAAGAGCAAACTAAACCCAAAGCAAGCATGAGCAAGGAATAATGAAGATACCAAAAAAAAAAAAACAAAAAAAAAAAAAACACCAGGAAATCAATGAGATTTATTTTTTAAAAATCAATGAACAAAAATCAATAAAACAAATAACTTTCTTTGGAAAAAATTATTAAAATTGGCAGGCCACCAGCAAAACTGATGAAAAACAAAAAGATACAAATTACCAATATCAGGAACGAAACAACCTATCACTATAAACATCCAAAGGATAAGGGAATACCACGGATCTATATGCGTAAATTGACAACTTAGACAAAATGGACCAAACCGAAAAACACAAATACCACAATAAACCCAATATAAAATATATAATTTAAATAGCTCTGTAACTATTAAGGAAATTAAATTCATAATTTAAAACTTCTCCCACTCCCTAGGAAAGGAAATCTCCAGTCCCAGATAGTTTCACTAGAGAATTCTACCAAATGTCTAAAGAAGAATTAACACCAATTCTACCTAATAGAAATAGAGGAGGAAAGAACACTTCCTGCTTCATTTATGAAGCCAGTGTTACCCTGAGCGGGGAAAACGACAAAACAGTATAAAATAAGTACAAACCAAAATCTCTCATGAGTATAGATGCAAAAAGCATTAACAAAGTATCAGTAAACAGATATCAGTAACATATAAAAAGCATTACACACCACACCCATCTTATTCCAAAGATGCAAGACTGGTTCAATATTCAAAAATCAATGTAATCCATCAGATTAAAACTCTAAAGAAGAAAATCACAAGATCAAATCAAGTAATGCAGAGGACTCATTTGACAAAATAACACCCATTTGTGATTTAAAGAAAAAAACAACTCTCAGAAAAATAAGAATACAGAGACACTTCCTTAACTTGACAAAGAGTACCTGTGAAAAGCTTACAGTTAACATCACACTTAATGGTGAAAGTCTGAATGTTTTTATATTCAACATAGTGCTGAGGTAGTACAAAGGTACTACCTCAATTCAATCAAAAGGTACTACCTCAATTCAATTTTTTAAAAAATCAATTCACTGGAGGAAAGCTAGCCTTTCCAACACATGATGTTGCAGCAACTGGACAGCCATAGGCAAAAAATGAAACTCAATCTAATACTTTCTACAAAAATTAGCTCAAAATGGTTAAATACTTAAATGTAACATGTAAAACTATAAAACTTATTTTTAAAATAGAAGAACACTTTCAAATTCTAGGATTAGACAAAGAGTACTTAGATATGATACCGAAAGCACAATTCATGAAAAGAAAAATTGAGATTTTGGACCTTATCAAAATTAAAAACTTTTGCTCTTGGAAAGCCCGTATGAAGAGGGTGAAAAGACAAGGTACTGGGAGAAAATATTTACAAATCACATATCTAACAAAGCACCAGTATCTTCAGTATATTTAAAAAAGAAAAACCCTCAAACTTAACAGTAAAAACAAAACAAAACAAAACTGCCTGTAATTCCAGCACTTTGGGAGGCCAAGGTAGGAGGATCACTTGAGGCCAGGAGTTGGAGAACAGCCTGGATAACATAAGGAGACTCCATCTCTACAAAAAATTTAAAAATTAGCCAGGTGTGGCAGTGCACACCTGTAGACCCAGCTGCATGGGAGACTGAGAAAGGAGGAACACTTGAGCCCAGGAGTTCCAGGTTATAGTGAGCTATGATCATGCCACTGCACTCCAGCCTGTGCAACAGAGTGAACCCCTATCAAAGAAACACAACAAACAAAGAAAACCCCACAAACAATCCACTTAGAAAATGGGCAAAAAACATGAATATATATTTCACCCAAAAGACTATTCAAGCATATGAAAAGATGCTCAACATGATTAGCTATCAGAGAAATGTAAATTAAAATCACAATATGTTACTACACACCTATCAGAATGGCTGAAATAAAAAAAAGCAACAGCAGCAAATCCTGCTAAAAATGCAGATAAACGGGTCATACATTGATGGTAGCAATGCAGAATGAGGTAGGAACTTTGGAACAGAGTTTGGCAGTTCCTTACAAAGTTAAAACATATACTTACCATTTAACACAGCAATCCTATTCCCAGATATTTACCAAAGAGAAATGAAAAGTTACTAATGATATGTTAAAGTTCATAGGAGTTTTATTCATAATAGTCCCCAAATGGAAACAATCCAAACATCCATCGCTGCTGCGAAAACAATGGAATACTACCCAATAAGAGAAAGGAGCAAATAAATGATATGTACAACAGTGATAAACCTGAAAGTGTAATGAAAGAAGTTGGACACAAAAGACTACATGCTGTATGATTCCATTTATGTGAAATTATTTAAAAAGCAAGACCATAGTGGCAATTTATCAGTGGTTGCTAGGGGCCAGAACTGTGGATGGGAATTGACGGCAGAGGGAAATGAGCAGTGTTTTCCCGGGAAATGTTTAACAACTGGCTCTTGGTGGAGAGGGAGCCCTGGTTTGTAGCATTTGGTGGTTTCCATGGTGTAAATACTCCTCCATTGCCAATTTCAAGTTACCGATGTGACGTGACGGATCATTTAGTAGAGAAAAGAGGCTAGTTAACAGCTGGATCTCACAAGGTGGCATAAATGGGATCCAGCCCACCACTGGCCACAAGGAAATTTGGGGGCATGATGGAAATGTTGCATATCTTGTGTTAATGGCTGAACAACTGTACATATCTGTAAAACTCATTAAAGTATATATTTAAAATGGGTGAATTTTAATGTAGGTAAATTGTACCTCAATAAGGATGAATTTTTTTTAAGCTGGGTGGGTGCAGAAACAATAAGGAATTGTAACTTTTTATCCGGGTGGCTGCCCTCCACCTCCTAATCATCCATCCTTAATCTCTTTGTTGTTGTTTGTTTTTTAATGCAGTGAACATTATCTTTGTTGAGTGCCATCTATCTTGTCCTCAGGAAGCCATGCTCTATTAATGATCGCCAAAGTTCTCTGCTGGTCAGACCCTGGCTACCTCTCCCACCTTTCTGCTCAGCACAATAATTCTGCTACTTTGACTCTGGCATCCTAATGTCCCTCTGCTCTCAGTAAGCCCAGCTCTGTGACCATATACCCTGTGTCAGCCCTGGCCTACAGAGAACAGCAGTCCCTGAGCTTCTCTTACCAGCACATTCTTCATCACTTCAAGAAATTGAGTATTCTTTCCACGCCCAGCCTCGCATGCCCACTCTTTTGAGCCTTTTAAGGAAAGTGAATATTCTTTGGGATGTCTGATGGATCATAAGCATTTGGTGAGTTTTCTGACTTTACATAACATATTAATTCTAGCATACCCACTCTTTTTTTAAAAATAGAGATGGGGTCTTATTATGTTGCCCAGGCTGGGCTTGAACTCCTGGGCTCAAGCAGTCCTTCTACTTCAGCCTCCCAAAGTGCTGGGATTACAGGCGTGAGCCACCACGCCTGGCCTAGCAGGCCCACTCTTTTAAGCCATTTAATACTTCTTCCACTGTTTGCCACAGCAGTTCTCACATGCCTACTTCACTTAATGTGGGCCATGGCTTTCTCCAAGCTTCCCAGAGCCATCGTATTGTAACCAAAACAGGTTCAGTCGCTTAGTGCTTGCAGAGTCCAATTAACAAGAGCAAGGTCTGGTATAAAGAAAGTGACTTTTTATTCCAGTTAGCTTAAGGGAAGAAGGTATAGCCTCCGGCTTTTAGGGTACCACTTCGCTTTTGGAACAGAAAGCAGATGCTTTTAAAAGGGGACCTGGCATGCTGACATAAATGGCATGCAGAGGAAGAAGCAGGCAAGTGGGGTGCCTGCATACTCGCTTTGGTGCCTTCTCTACTGGGTGGCCGAGCTGGTGACTACTGGTGCCTTCATGGGAAAAGCAGCCGAAAACTCTCCAGGTGAGAGAGTCTCATAGCAGGCATACATTGGCTTGTAGATGGACTTGTAGGTTGTCTCTTCAGGTAACCTCCTGCTTGGGTGAGAGTTCTGCTCTGGGACTTCTAAACACACAGTTAGATGAACTTGCCTTGTAGGGAGTGTCTGGTAAACAGGAGGTAAAAGGCTATAACTGCATCTGGAAAAGGAGAAAAGAGAAAAGGAGAGAAAAAAATAAACTATCGCTTGGAAAATGGGGTACTTAGTTACACTATCAGAATGTTAGCAACATCTCTTGGGGTCTTTGTCAGAGTATTAAATACCATATCATAAGAATGGGCTCCCATAGGCAGGGTGCAGTGGCTCATGCCTGTAATCCCAGCACCTTGGGAGGCTGAGGCGGGGCGGATCACAAGGTCAGGAGTTTGAGACCAGCCTGGCCAACACGGTGAAACCCCATCTTTACTAAAAATACAAAAATTAGCCGGGCGTGGTGGCAGCTATGTGCCTGTAATCCCAGCTACTCAGGAGGTTGAGGCAGGAGAATCGCTTGAAACCGGAAGGTGGAGGTTGCAGTGAGCTGAGATCACACCACTGCACTCCAGCCTAGGCAACAAGAGTGGCACTCTGTCTTAAAAAAAAAAAAAAAAAGAATGGGCTCACATATCCATATATTCTCCCTTATCAAACTTTATGTCCCACCCTCCTTGATCCAATAGCCTCAGAATCCAGTCCCATACATCTCCAACCTGTATTTGCTAGTTAGGTCCTCTTGAATCTCCAGGGCATAGTGCATTTTTTCTCTTAGGGGAGTCTTAGCTGAGTTCTAAAAGGACTTAATCCTAGTTATTGGTTTGCAGATCAGGTGAGGAGGTGAGGTAGGTTTTGAAGGAAACCTGTGTGGTCTTGCAAGCCAGAGGCTTCTCTATCATCCTTAAGTTAGGAAGTAGTGATAGCCTTTACCAGGAACAAGTGGGCACTTTTGCAGGCCCAAAAGATGGAGAATTTAAAAATTCAAGATTTTTTAAAGCATTAACCCAGCTGCCGCCACTCCTATGTCTCAGGGTCTCACTTCTTGCCAGAGTTAAAAATTCAAACTTCTCTGGAGCTCTGCAACTCTTACAATTAAATATTGGACCTTATTCTCAATTTTTGGGGGCCTCTAGATGCAAAAGATAAATAATGTCTTTTAAGTTGCTAAGGAGGGCCTTGGGCTTTCACTCTTAGACTTTTATTTGGTGATGAGTCACCCTCAAACCTTTCATTGCCTTTGTCCAATGCATTAATTGCCTCCAGCTAGCCATCCAATTCCATTGTCTTCATAAAATCTGATATATTTATCCGACCTGATATATTTCCCCCACTAAGCATTGCCTTCCCCCAGGATCCCATCCCAGTTCAGCACTAGTGAAAGCTTTGACAGTTGCACTGATCCCCTGCTAGGGAATCTCCATGCTCCACCTACTGCTAGTGGCCCTCCCTGTCAGCGGGCCAGCAGGTATTTCCAGTTTAGAATCTCATTTTAGAATGTGCTTCCTCAGCACTCTTGGCACTGACTGTCAGGCTGGGTTCCTCTGGAAACATACTCTCAGATGGAGATTTGAGTAAAAGAAGTTCATTAAGTCATGCTCTCAGGATCAACAACATTGGGAGAAAGTGAAGGCCTTAGAACTGGACAGCAGGAACTCAGGAACTGTTGTGGCCCTGCAGAGTTGTGCCCCACCGAGACAAGGAAATCAGAATCATGCAGGGGAATGTACTTCCACATTGATCAGTAGATGCAGGCTGTCTTAGGAGGGGGCATAATCTTGAATGAATTTTCAGTTGAGGGCAACTCCTGGAGGAAGCTCAGCTGGGAACTGTCAGTCACCCAAATTCCCAGAGATGCTGGTGCAACTGGGAACTGTCAGTCACCCAAAATTCCCAGAAGTGCTAGGGGCAGGACAAGGATGAATGCTTCAGTCCTGATGGGGGTGGACATCTGGGTGGCACCACAGTATCCACTATAGTACCTTTCTTTCTTTCTTTCTTTCTTTTTTTTGGGGACAGAATTTCGCTCTTGTTGCCTAGGCTGGACTGCCATGGTGCAATTTTGGTTCACTGCAACCTCCGCCTCCCGGGTTCAAGCGATTCTCCTGCCTCAGCCTCCCAAGTAGCTGGGATTACAGGCATGCACCACCACAGCCAGCTAATTTTTTGTATTTTTAATAGAGACAGGGTTTCACCATGTTGGTCAGGTTGGTTGCGAACTCCCAACCTCAGGTGATCCACACGTCTTGGACTCCCAAAATGCTGGGATGATAGGCCTGAGCCACTGTGCCTGGCCTATAGTACCTTTAAATACGAGAACTGAGATACATTTTTTTTATACTTCTCACCTAGATAAATATTTTTTAGATATTTCTCACAGCTCTAAACAGCTACTCTTTATTCCTCGTTGATTTGGTTGTGGAATTTCACAAGGTACTTTACCATGTTACTTTACCATTGAAGGGGCATCACAGAGGAAAAGAAATCATACAGTGGTGTATTTCAAAGCCAGACAGACATTGTGTTTGGATTTTATTCAAGATTAGTCCTGGCTGGGTGCAGTGGCTCACGCCTGTAATCCCAGCACTTTGGGAGGCTGAGGCAGGTGGATCACAAGGTCAGGAGATCGAGACCATCCTGGCCAACATGGTGAAACCCTGTCTCTACTAAAAATACAAAAATTAGCTGGGCATGGTGGTGCATGCCTGTAATCCCAGCTACTCAGGAGACTGAGGCAGGAGAATTGCTTGAAACATGGAGTCGGAGGTTGCAGTGAGCCGAGATCACACCACTGCACTCCAGCCTGGTAACAGAGCAAGATTCCATCTCAAAAAAAAATAAAAAAAATAAAAAATAAATTACTCCTAACAAAGCTATGTCTGTTCTCACATTGCTATAAAGAAATACCTGAGACTGGACAATTTATAAAGAAAAGAGATTTAATTGGCTGACAGTTCCACAGGCTGTACAGGAAGTATGGCAGTATGTGCTTCCAGAGGGGCCTCAGGAAGCTTCTAATCATGGCAGAAGGCAAAGTGGGGAGAGCATCTTACATGGCAGAAGCAGGATCAAGGGTTGGGGGAGGTGCTACACACTTTTAAACAACCAGATCTCACAAGAACTCACTATCACAAGAAAGGCACCAAGGGGATGGTGCTAAACCATTCATAAGAAACCCTCCCCCATGATCCAATCACCTCCCACCAGGCCCCACCTCCAACATTGGGGATTATAATTTAATATGATATTTGAGAGAGGACACAGATCCAAAAATATCATTCCACCCCTGGATGCTTCCCAATTTCATGTCCTTCTTATGTTGCAAAATACAATCATGCCTTCCCAACAATCCCTTGAAGTCTTAATTCCTTCCAGTATTACTCAAAAGTCCAAAGTCTCATCTGAGACAAGGCTAGTCCCTTCGACCTATGAGCCTGTAAAATCAAAAACAGGTTGGTTATTTCCAAGATACAATGAAGGTATAGGCATTGGGTAAATATTCCTGTTTGAAAAGGGAGAAATCAGTCAAAAGAAAGGGGCTACAGGACCCACACAAGTCTGAAACCCAGCAGGGCAGTTATTAAATCTTAAAACTCCAAAATCATCTCCTTTGACTCCATGTCTCACACTCAGGGCACACTGATGCAAGAAGTGGGCTCTCAAAGCCTTGAGCAGCTCTGCCCTATGGCTTTGCAGGGTTCAGATCCTACAGTTGCTCTCATGGGCTGGCATTGAGTGACTGGAACTTTTTGAGGTTAAGGATGCAAGCTGTCAGTGGCTCAAACATTTCAGGGTCTGGAAGGTGGTAGCCTGCTTCTCAAAGCTCCACTAGGCAGTGCCCCAGTGGGGACTGTGTTGGGGGGCTCCAACCCCACATTTCCTCTCTGCACTGCCCTAATAGAGGGTCTCTGTGAGGGCTCCACCCTTACCAGCAGGGTTCTGCCTGGACATCCAGACTTTTCTATACATCCTCTGAAATCTAGGCAGAGGTTCTCAAGCCTCAGCTCTTGCACTCTGTGCACCCACAGGCTTAACACTACATGAAAGCCACCAAGGCCTAGGGTTTGCACCCTCTGAGCAGTACCTTGGCCCCTTTGGAACTGGAGAGGCCAGGATATGAGCAGTAGTGTCCTGAGGCTGCACAGGACAGCAGGACCCTGGGCCTGGCCCACGAAACCATTCTTCTCTCCTAGGGCTCCTGGTGTATGATGGGAGGGACTGCATGTGGAGATCTCTGAAATGCCTTCAAGGCATTTTCTCCATTGTCTTGGATATTAGCACTTGGTTCCTTTTTACTTATGCAAATTTCTGTAGCCTGCTTGGAATTTCCCCCCTGAAAATGGGCTTTTCTATTCTATCACATGACTGGGCTGAACATTTTTCAAAAGTTTTTATGCTCTACTTCCCCTTTAAATATAAGTTCCAATTTTACATCATTTCTTTGCTCATGCATATGAGATAGGTTGTTAGAAACAGCCAGTCCATATCTTGAATGCTTTGCTGCTTAGAAATTTCTTCCACCAGATACCCTAAATCATCACTCTCAAGTTCAAAGTTCCACAGATCCCTAGGACGGGGCACAATGCCACCCGGTTGTTTGCTAACATATAACAAAGGTGACTTTTGCTCCAGTACCCAATCAGTTCCTCATCTCCTTCTGAGACTTCATCAGCCTAGACTTTTTGTCCATATCACTATCAACATTTTTGTCACAACAATTTAACAAGTCTCTAGGAAGTTCCAAACTTTCTTTCATCTTCCTATCTTCTTCTGAGTCCTCCACACCACACTCTTCCAACCTCTGCCGGTTACCCAATTCCAAAGCTGCTTCCACATCTTCAGGTATCTTTATAGCAATGCCCTACTCCTCAGAACCAATTTTATGTATTAGTCTCTTCTCACATTGCTATAAAGAAATACCTGAAGGCCAGGTGCAGTGGCTCACTCCTGTAATCCCAGCACTTTGGAAGGCCAAGGTGAGTGAATCACAAGGTCAGGAGTTTGAGACCAGTCTGACCAACATGGTGAAACCCCGACTCTACTAAAAATACAAAAAAATTAGCCAGGTATGGTGGCATACACCTGTAATCCCAGCAACTCGGGAGGCTGAGGCAGGAGAATCACTTGAACTTGGGAGGCAGAGGTTGCAGTGAGCCAAGATTGTGCCACTGCATTCCAGCCTGGACAACAGAACAAGACTCCATCTCAAAAACAACAACAACAACAACAAAAAACCTATCTGACAGCAGGCAATTTATAAAGAAAAATTGGCTCATGGTTTCATAGGCTGTACAGGAAGCATGGCAGCAACTGCTTCTGGGGAGGCCTCAGGAAGCTTCAAATCATGGCAGAAGGCAAAGATGGAATAAGTATCTTACATGGCAGTACCAGGACCAAGAGAGAGTGGGAAGGTGTTACACACTTTTAAACAACCGGATCTCAAGAGAACTCACTATCATGAGAACAGCACCAAGGGGATGGTGTTAAACCATTCATGAGAAACCACCCCCTGATCCAATTACCTCCCACCAGGTCCCACCTCCAACATTGGGAATTACAATTTGACCTGAGATTTGGGTGGGGACACAGATCCAAAACATATTAACTATTGAATGCATGTAATCAAGAATACACTGTGCATCTTACATTTTACTTTTGAAATTGTACTGTAATTATGTATCTATATATCTGTCTTCACTCACTAGACCATGGGTTCCTTGAGGAGTGTGTCTTATTCCCAAAACTTTGCATCTTGAGTATATAATATGCCCTAATATTTGTTGAATGAGTGAATAAGTGAATGAATAAATGAATGAATAATCAATTTGCAAGGTTTCTCTTCAGATACTTTAAAGAAGTAAATATTGAATGGGTATGGTGGTTCACGCCTATAATCCAAGTACTTTGGGAGGCCAAGGCGGGTGGATCACTTGAGATCACAAGTTTGAGACAAGCCTGACCAACATGGTGAATCCCCGTCTCTACTAAAAATACAAAAATTAGCTGGGCATGGTGGCACATGCCTGTAATCCTACCTGCTTGGGAGGCTGAGGCATGAGAATCACTTGAACTCAGGAGGCAAAGGTTGCAGTGGGCCGAGATATCACCACTGCACTCCAGCCTGTGGACTCCGTCGCAAAAAAAAAAAAAAAAAAAAAAAAAAAAAAAAAAAAAAAAAAAAAGAAAAGAAAAGAAAAAATAAAGAAGTAAACATCTAAGGTACTCATTGAAGCAGCACTGCCCAGGGCTAAGGCCCTGGTCTTTGTAACATCTAAAGAACTTTCTATTACAGGAATCTGTGTGTTTGTTACTATTTTCCCACTCCCAGCCTAGCCTTGTTTCCTCTTCTCTCCCTCCTGCTGACACTCCACTCAGGCCTTGAGCCTGCATTCTCTGAACAGCGTGTCAACTCTGCAGACATGCCCAGGAGAGGGCAGCAGAGGCCAGTCCAGCTAGACTGAGAGTGGCCTGCTTTCCAGACATTGCCCTTCCTTCCCACCCGGTAGACACAGCAAGGCAACCACACACTGAGGCAATCCTTACTGCAAGCCTAAGGAGAACTACTGCTCCAATTTTGAAGACGAGGAACCTGACACAGAGGGGTTGCTGAAGGTCACTAGGTGGCAAAGCAGGCCTGCCTGTAGCCAGCTTATTAGCTTGTGTATTTGCTCTCAGGATATCAGATCCAATCTGCACAGCAATTCCAAGACACTCCTAACTTTAGCTTAAAAGTAAAATCTATCAGAAGAGATGAAAGCATCAAATTACTGAATGCTCAAGCATCTCCCATTACAAGAACCCACCCTTGACCCTGCTTCCCCTTCCAACAACTGCCCTTTCTCCATTTCCTCTCCCAGCCATGCTCCTAGAAAGCTGTCTTCAAGGGCACTGTGAATGTACTTCCATGTCTTCATCTCACAATTGCCACCAAGTTTACCACAATCTGACTTCTGCCTACCCCACTGAAGTTATTCATGTTCACATCACCATGACCCAGTTGCAAACTCAGTGGAAACCTTTTGGCCAAAATTCATCTCCCCATTTCCCCTGCCCCTACCTGCTTCCCCTCTGTATTAGTGAATGATTCCAGCATTCTTCTTCTTCCCGTGCAAGAAGCCTGGAAGTCATTCTAGAATCTACAACTTCTGTAATAACTCCACCCCATTCAAATTACAGGCCCTGCCAATTCCCCTTCCTAAATATGTCTAGAATTCACCTCCCGTTTTCATGCCACTGCATATATCAAGGCCTCACCCTGCAGTTCGGTCTTGCAACACCCCATCGATTTATCTTTCAGCAAATGCATATTGAGCAGCTGCACGAGGTCGGGAGATCGAGACCAGCCTGACCAACTTGGTAAAAATACAAAAATTAGCTGGGTGTGGTGGCGCATACCTGTAATCTTAACTACTCAGGAAGCTGAGGCAGGAAAATTGCTGGAATCCAGGAGGTGGAGTTTACACTGAGAGTGCATACTCTGATTTTAGTTTCTTAAAAGATCATTCTAGGCCAGGTCTGGAGGCTCAGAACTGTAATCTTAACACTTTGAGAGACTGAGGCAAGAGGATCACTTGACCCTAGGAGTTTGAGACCAGCCCGGGCAACAAGGCAACCTGGGCAACCCATCTGTACAAAAAGACACTACTGTGGGTGCTGGTCACAGAGTGATGAACAGGGCTGACAAGGCCTCACTGGAGCATGCATTCTTGGGGCCACAGATAGTAACAACAAAATAACCAAGATAGTATCAGACAGTGATAGGGGATATGAAGAAAACAAAACAAAGTGATGTGAGAAGAATGACTAGGGGGATATATATATATATATATATATATATATATATATATATATGTATTTATTTATTTTAGACGGAATCTCACTCTGTCTCCAGGCTGGAGTGCAGTGGTGTGATCTTGGCTCACTGCAACCTCCGCCTCCCAGGTTCAAGCAATTCTCCTGCCTCAGCCTCCCGAGTAGCTGGGATTACAGGCATGTGCCCCCACGCCCAGTTAATTTTTGTATTTTTAGTAGAGACGGGGTTTCACCATGTTGGCCAGGATGGTTTCGATCTCCTGAACTCATGATCCACCTGCCTTGGCCTCCCAAAGTGCTGGGATTACAGGCACGAGCCACTGTGCCTGGCCAAAGGGGAGGTATTTTTTAGTTAAATATTGAAAAATATTTGGGGGAGGCTACTTTAGTTGGCTCACTAGGAAAGGACTCTGTGGCAGTGACAAGAAGCTGTCTAGGGCACTGTTGGCTGCTGAAATACTCCATTTTCCAGCCTCCCTCAAGAGGAGGCACATCCACAGTTCTGGCCAATGAAAGTCAGTGTGGTGGAGGGAAAGCTCTCGCTTTTCTGGGGAAAAAAAAAAAAAAAAGACAATTGCATTGGCAGAATCCCTTCCTGGTCCTCCTGGTCCTCCTCTGATCATGAGAGAAAGAAAGGAAACTCTAGAGAGATGCAGGCCCTGAACCAAGGCCAGCAGCCACCACCCCCAGACTCGCTATGGGAGAAAAGCAAGCCCTGTTTGTTTAAGCCACTCATGGTGGAGTTCTCTCTTCCTTTCAGCACAGAGCATTCCAACTTCGATCACGAGCCATGTGAACATCTGGAGCAGGGAAATCAGGGAGAGTTCAAAGGCACTAAAATGGAAACTACCTTGGCATGTTTGAGGAACAGAAAAAAGATCAGTGTGGCTAGAACATAGTGAAGTGAGAGGGAAAGAGTAGGTAAGTCTGAGAGGTGGATGGGGTCTTGCAAAGCTTTGTAGCCCCTGGAGTGCCATCTGGATTTTAAGCTCATGGGAAACTACTAATGGGTTTTAGGCAGGAGAGGGCATACTCTGATTTCAGTTTCTTAAAAGATCATTCTAGGCCAGGTATGGAGGCTAACACCTATAATCCCAACATTTTGAGAGACTGAGGCAAGAGGATCACTTGAGCCCAGGAGTTTGAGCCAGTCTGGGCAACACGGCAACCTAGGCAACCCATGCCTACAAAAAAAAAAATTTTTTTTTTTTGAGATGGAGTCTTGCTCTGTCACCCAGGCTGGAGTGCAGTGGCGTGATCTCAGCTCACTGCAACCTCTGCCTTCTGAGTTCAAGCAATTCTCCTACCTCAGCCTCCCAAGTAGTAGGGATTACAATTGTGTGCCACCAAACCCAGTTAATTTTTTTTGTATTTTTAGTAGAGATGAGGTTTCACCATGTTGGCCAGGCTGGTCTTGAACTCTTGACCTCAAGTGATCCACTGCCTTGGCTTCCCAGAGTGTTGGGAATACAGGTGTGA
Organism: Chlorocebus sabaeus; assembly: GCF_047675955.1. Taxonomy (NCBI): domain Eukaryota; kingdom Metazoa; phylum Chordata; class Mammalia; order Primates; family Cercopithecidae; genus Chlorocebus; species Chlorocebus sabaeus. Next base: position 11,705,985 of record NC_132923.1, read on the forward strand.
GCCACCACACCCAGCCTACAAAATTTTTTTTTAAATTAGTGGTGGCATATACCTGTAGTCCTAGTACTAGGGAGGCTGAAGTAAGAGGACTGTTTGAGCCCAAAAGTTTGAAGTTACAGTGAGCTACACTGTACTCCAACCTGAGTGACAGAACAAGACTGTCTCAAAAATCAATAAAATTAAACTTTAAAACAAGAATTATCCCAGCTGTTACATGGAAGATGGATCAGGGAGTGCAGGTGGGACAGATGCTGATTTGGGTCTCACCCAGCAGTTTTCCTCCCATTCCTGGTCTCTGTTGAGCTTAGGATAGGCCGCGTGACCCGGGTCTGGCCAGTGAGGGGGAGGTGGGAGACCTTCGGAGAAAGCTTGTCTTTGCTGATAAAAAGGGACAAAGTCAGCTGGTGCAGCTCTCTGCCCTTCTCCCTGCCTGAAATGTAAAGAGGACACCTGAGAGTGCAGGAGGCTTCACAGCCATGAAGGGACAGGCTAAGCTGGTAGAGTGAGGACAGAAAAAACCTGGTCTGGGTACTTGTCAACATCATTGACCCTTTGACTCTTGCCTACTGCTGAACTGTTTAGGTGAGAAAAATGACCCCATATTTGTTTAAGACACTATAAATTTCGTTTTCTGCTACCTACACCTAAATACATTCTCAACTGAAATAGTGGACAGAGAGTCAACAGAGACTAGGGTAAGAAGCAACTGAAATGGTGCAGGTGAGAGACGACGACAGCTTGGACAATTATTAAAAAAAAAAAAAAAGTCTCACTGTTGCCCAGGCTGGCTGGAGTACAGTGGCACGACCTCGGCTCACTGCAGCCTTGACCTCCCAGGCTCAGGCGATCTTCCCATCTCAACTTCCTAAGTAGCTGAGAACACAGGTGTGCGCCACTACACCCAGCTAATTTTAGTGGGGTTTTTTGTAGAGACAGGGTTTCATCACATTGGCCAGTCTGGTCTTGAACTCCTGACCTCACGTCCGCCTCAGTCTCCCAAAGTGCTGGGATTACAGGTGTGAGCCACCATGCCCAAACAGCTTGGACAATTATGATCGTCTCCCTACAGGTCTTCCCATTTCTAGACTTAGTTTCCCCTAATTTGTCTTCCATGCTATTATACTTTCTCAATGCAAATCTCTTTATAAATTCCCCTCGGCTTACAATTCTTTGCTAGCTCTCCATTGCCTACAAGATAAAAACCTAACCTCCTTTGCCTAGTACACAGTACCCTTTGATTTGTCCTACCTTCTTATCTGGCTTTTCCTATCACCACACCTACCCTTGTACTTCATACATCACCCAGGGGGTATGCCACTAGCAAACATCTCCCACGCGCCAGGTACTGTCCATTCTTTATCTCTAATCCAAACGACCTGGAGAGGTGGGTATTGTAGGTCTTATAGATGAGAAACCCAGTGCTCAAGGAAGTGAAGTGATCTGGACAAGGCCAGACATCTAGTAAGTGGTGGAACAGGATGTAAACTCTAGTTTGATTTTGAAACAAAAGAGATTCACTATTCTCATTTGCCAAGAAGTCTGAAGGTAGGTGGGTGATTTCTGGGCTGTTTAAGTGCTCAGAGATGCCATCAGGACCCCAGGGTCTCCCCATCTTCCCTTTCTGCTGTTCTAGAGGTCTGGCTTTCACCCTCACACTGGTTACCTCATGGTCTTGAGATGGCTGCTCAGGCTGAGTGCGGTGGCTCACGCCTGTAATCCCAGCACTTTGGGAGGCCAAGGCGGGCGGATCACATGAGGCCAAGAGTTTGAGACCAACCTGACCAACATGGTGAAACTCCGTCTCTACTAAAAATACAAAAATTAGCTGGGCATGGTGGCACATGCCTGTAATCCTACCTGCTCGGGAGGCTGAGGCAGCAGAATTGCTTGAACCTGGGAGGCAGAGGTTGTAGTGAGCCAAGATCGCGCCCCTGCATTCTAGCCTGGGCAACAGAGTAACACTCTGTCTCAAAAAAAAAAAAAAAAAAAAGATGATTGTATAGCTCGAGGCATCACATTCAGGTACAAATCAGAAAGGGGAGGGCTATTCCAACCTAATCTGTGGTCCCTAACTCTGGTTTTTTGTTAAGAAAAGCAAAGGTTTTTGTAGAACCCCCAGCACACTTTTACCTCTAGCCCATGAATAAATGGCTGCCCCAAGCTGCAAGGAAGCCTGGGAAGTCAGGGAATGCCATTGTTATGGCTGGACCAGACCAAATTCCATCCACTACCTGGGGCTGAACCCACTGCGGCCCTCAGCAAACCTGGAGTTCCGTTAGCAAGAAAGAAAAGGATAAGGGCAAGCAGGTGACAAACAGGACCTGCCACCACCATCCTGCTCAGCAGAGTGGAAGCACCAAGGTGCTCTTGACTACTCTCTTCCCAGGTCTGCCTGTCAAACACTTTTTTTTTTTTTTTTTTTTTGAGACTGACTGAGTCTCCTGTGTCACCCAGGCTGGAGTGCAGTGGCACAATCTCGGCTCATTGCAACCTCCACCTCCCGGGTTCAAATGATTCTTCTGCCTCAGCCTCCCGAGTAGCTGGGACTACAAGCGTGCGCTACCTCACCTGGCTAATTTTTGTATTTTTAGTAGAGACAGGGTGTCACCATATTGGCCAGGCTGATCTCAAATTCCTGACCTTGTGATCTGCCTGCTTCGGCCTCCCAAAGTGCTGGGATTACAGGTGTGAGCCACCGCACCATGTCCAGCTGGCAAACCCTTTCTAATCCATCACATGCCAGTTCTCATGGGATTGCCCTCACTCTCCCAGACAAACCTGGTGCTTTTTCTTCTACCTCCCCTTATATTATGTACCTACTTCCATCAGAGGTATGTAATTGCCAATATAGCAATTGATGTAATGCGACTGCTCATTCAATTATGCAGACAAGCATTTTCTCTGCAAATGCTTGCCGAGTGCCTGCTATTTGCCAAAGACTGCTAGGAGTCAGGAATTCAGTAGTGAACAAGTTAGATTTTCTTTTTTTTTTTTTTTTTTTTTTTTTTGAGACGGAGTCTCGCTCTGTCGCCCAGGCTAGAGTGCAGTGGCCGGATCTCAGCTCACTGCAAGCTCCGCCTCCCGGGTTCACGCCATTCTCCTGCCTCAGCCTCCCGAGTAGCTGGGACTACAGGCGCCCGCCACCATGCCCGGCTCATTTTTTGTGTTTTTAGTAGAGACGGGGTTTCACCGTGTTAGCCAGGATGGTCTCGATCTCCTGACCTCGTGATCCGCCCGTCTCGGCCTCCCAAAGTGCTGGGATTACAGGCTTGAGCCACCGCGCCCGGCCAACAAGTTAGATTTTCAGGTTTGGTCCCTGCCCTTATGGAGCTTTCAGTCTAATAGGTGAGATATTCAGACAGGTAAAGTTACGGGAGAAAAGAAGCCCATCTCCTCAGACTATAAACAGTTCTGTGGCAGGACTATCTTTATGTCTTGCCCCCAGGACATAGCACAGCATCTCACACAAAGTAGATGCCCTATGAACATGTGCTAAATTCATTCTTTACTCAGGAAGGCATTGAAATGTCCCTTAAGTGTAAATATTTTATAAGAAAAGGGTTTCTTATTTCTGCCAGGAAACTCCCCCAAGAATGAACCACTACACTCTCCCAGTATTAAATCATGTGCTACAGCATCTTGGAAAATGCTTTGCTCTCTCCCCACATTGTTCCAGGTCTCTTTCCCCAGGAAAGGTTCTCGCATTGTCTAATACAACACTTCACATCAGAGGTCCTTAGTAGATGTGTGTTTTTTGCTAAAGTGTTCGTTTGGATTTTCTAAAGAAGGATATCTTATTGTCAGTGCCATAACTCCTGAAGTGTGACTCTGAAGGCACTAAAAATAACTCCTCAAGTTCCTATTCCATAGCTTATTATGTATAGTTTTAATAGTTCTTTAAACACGCTGTTTTGTTGCCCTTTCTACTACTGCAGGTGACGGCAGCTAGGAACAAGGCCGACAGAGACAAGGCAGATAAAAATAATACAACCCCTGCTTTGGTCTGGGCTTCTGTTGCTATGGTGATGTTGACACGTAACGCACAGGTGAGAGGTTCTTTCTACAGTGGAGCCAGTGGATCGTGCAGGCCAGAGGGGTAGGACATAACCAGGAAAGACCCCCAAGCTCCTAGGCCTGAAAAGGACTTCCTGAGGCCATCTGGTCCACTCCCATACCTCTTACCTGAAATCAAGTGGATGGGCAGCAAGTTCCCCAGAGTCCTCAAGAACAAAGCCCACAACTCCCAGATCCCTTGGTGGCCACATATTTCACAATATCCATGACCCTGAATGGGTTTTCTGTGGCTAATCTCACGTTATCTTGATGTCCTTCCAGCCCAATTCCTCTTACAATTGCTTCTATGGAAATCAAAGTTAATCATCACCTTACACTCTGTACAGTAACCCAGGAAGTAAGATAAACAAGAAAACAAAACCACAGCTGAAGCATGGACTCGCTTGTTTCTGTGCCCCCGTGATCAGCTGTGTTCTTCTCAGCGGGTGGGCACGACAGCCCACTGACCCGGCAAGAGGCCCCTGGCCGCCCGGAAAGCGGAAACGGGCCTGCTGCCTCACACGTCAAAGTGGGGCAGAGCAGCCCTCCCATGAAGGGTGGCTTCCTCCTCTTGAGTGAAATAAAGCAGAGAGAGCAGGAAGGTCTGTGTTTAATGAATATCTTTGAAAGCTTTTGCGACAGTAGACGGAGCCCAAGGCAGCTTGGAAACCCACACTGATGGCAGGAGGGCTCTCATGCCTCCAGATGACCCTGCAAAACAAAAATGGTTCCACTAGATTAGGAGTGTGACCTTTTCTCACCTCATTTTTTTTTTTTTTTTAATCCCAGCTTTCAATATCATTTCAGGAATCATTCTGCCTGAAAAACTTGTGGTGGCCTCAATGGCGCAGCCTGGCTTGAAGATGAGGCAGGAATGGGAAAGTGCCCAATCCAAGATGCAAGGAGGGAAACTGCTCCCACCCCTTCCAGAAGCAATGGAAACATCTCTCCTCTCACCACCAAGGTCACACGGGAAAGGCCACCAGCAGGAACATCATCTTGATGCTAATGGTCCCCTCCCCATCTCCCTGTTGCCATCTTTACCCCTGAACTACTGTACTCCCACTTCCACTCTCTTAATCCATTCCACTACATTAAGAAGCTTCCTGATACTGACATGACAAATCAACTCTGGGCCTCTCTTCACAGTCCCTAATTCCCCAAAACAGTATAGGAAAAACTAAACATTTGCATTAAACTTCTCTTTTAAATTCTCCACTTGATTTCTTTCACACCCTGGACCAATAAACCACAGCTTATTTTCACAAGAGTAAAGAAGCCTATGTCTGTAAGTGAGGTTAACACCCACCCTGAGGCTGGATTCTGTCTGGTCTCTCCTAACAGCCGAGCATCATGATTTTGCTAATTAAGCCACTTTCTTGTCTTTAATTAGCTGCATGTGAATTTTGCTGGGAAGTCTTGGATCCGTGAAGTAGTCTGGGATAAAAATCAAAAAGAAGACATCATCTATACCCAAAGGGAAAAGACTTACCCACGGAAGGAAACAGCTTACTCCACCAGAAAGTTAGGATGGCTTGGTACTAGCAGGACTGCTACTAGTGGCCCTGCTTTACAATGTAATATGGTAAAATGAGCGGTCACTGCCCCCACCCAAGCAGTTCTGAGTCTGCCAGCTCCAACATTCCCAGGAAGGGCGCCCAGAGGCTGGCTGCCGCCCCTCCACGCTGTGCCTGCCCCCACCCCCCACCTACCCTGTGCTGCACCGTTTGCTCCTCCGCCTGCTGACGCACAGAGAGCCATCAGAGGGCTCAGGGATTCTCTGGGTTTTCTGCTCCAGGCCCATCTTGGGGCCCAAATAAATGCCAAGTATTATTCTTGTCTCAGTTCGGCTTGCCAGCTCCCGTCTCTGAGCTATCACGCCTTCTCTGAGAATACCCTCTCAGAGGAGAGCCAAGCTCTCGCAGGATGACGCCAGATGAGGGTTTTTATACACCCAGCATACTGTGAATCACAGGCAGCATCTGCTGCGCTAGCAAAGGCGTATTGAGATTCCGTTAGCAATGGTTTGAGGTCTAGGAGGTACCCAATTCTCAGGACTAACAGGACCCAAGAAATTGTCGGACCCATCCCTTTCCCTCTAAATACCATTGACCTTAAGGCATCTCGGGCAGCCAGTCCATTAGAATCACCTGGGGAGTCTTTAAAGCTCTGTATGCTGGGCCCCACCCCAGACTAATTAAATAAAACTCTCTGGGGGTGGGGCCTGAGCATCAGTATTTCTGAAAGCTCCCCAGGTGATTCTGATGCACAGCTAGGGTTGAGAGCCCTGCTTTAAGATTACCAAGGGAAAAGCTGCCGATACGTTCCTTTGGGAATCTCAAAATTCTTAACCATCCTCACCATGAGGAAGTTCTGCCTCATTTCTGGTCTGTCCTCATTTTGAGGAAATGATGATGGAGGAAAGAAAAAGCTGAGAAAACGTTCCCTTGGGGGACATCAGGTGAAGGAGTACCCCAGACTCCGCAGGGAGAATCCTGGGCTCATTCAAGTTCAAACTCATAAACATGCTCCCCGTGCTGGCTTTGTCAGATACCCAAAACCGATGCTGCCTTACTCACCTGCAGCAAATTCTAGGATGTTGTCTGGTCTTTTCAAAAATATTTCTCTGGAAAACATGAAGGGATAGGATGGGAGGTAAAGCAGACTTTAAGGCAGGCTGTGGCTACACTTCATGTCCTGTGCTTTCACAGAGTAACCTGAGACACAACCATCTTGGGAGTCAATAAATCCGCAGACTCCTGACAAAGACCCTTTCATTCGTGATTTTCCTTCAACTCCATATCTAAGGCAAGGGGCAAAGCATCCTAAATGTCAATACACTAGGATATTGCTTATGTCACAAAAGAGCTGTGCTGCAGTCAAGTGGGGCTTATCATTCCATCAACAACCTTTTTTATGGTGCATTTATTTATTTATTTGAGACAGGGTCTCGCTCTGTCACCCAGCCTGGAGTACAGTGATGCGATCACCCTCCCTGGCTCAAGAGATCCTCCCATGTCCAGCCTCTCGACTAGTTGGGACTACAGACGTGTGCCACTGCGCTGGCTAATTTTTTTGTAGCGACAGGGTCTTACTATGTGGGTCCAGGCTGGTTTCGAACTCCCAGACTCATGTGATCCTCCTACCTCGGCCTTCCAAAGTGCTGGGATTACAGGCTTGAGCCACGGCACCCAGCCTCAACGACCATTTTCACTGAACCAGATCTCAAGCCAAGGGCAAGAGGCAAAGATGAAGAACATGCCGGCTGGCCCATGACTGGTGGGAGATATGCAGCCCCACAACGTCCTGAGTAAGCTTAACCGTGAATTCAAGGGGCAGAGGGAGATACAATAAACAGAGCTAAAAGATGGACCTCAGATGGTTGTTGGCCCCTCAGTCCAGCAAAGAGACACTGTGGTAACACCTGCAGGGCCAATGCCACTAGAGAGTTGAAAATGCCTCATATTGCATAGAGTTTTATGGTTCATAAAGTATGTTCACAAATATTGTCTCACTTTACAACAACCCTGTGAAACAGCCATTATTATGCCCCCATTTTACATCCAAAGAAACCAAGCCTTCAAAAGATTAATGATTTGCCCAAGTTCATAAACTTGGCAAATAAAGTAAAGAGGGCCCAGGTCTTGTGACTCCAAGGTCAGTGCTATCTATAATATGTTCTCTTAGCCAAGGCCTCCCAACTCCCCAGGAAGCCCCTCCTTATCCTAAGCTTCAAGAATTTTGCCCCCCTTCTCCTTCAATTCATTTTGATAATTAGTGAACACAAATTTGTGTAATTGCACTGGCTATGAGTGACTGCTTTTTTCAAAATAAAATAAAATATAGCCCTACCTCAAATAACTTACAGGCAAGTAAAAAGGAACAGGTTTGTTTTCAAATGTCCAAAAGGTCAAGGAACCTCTGACAAGTGCTAAAGAGGATATTAAATAGTGCTCTGGGAGATCAGAGTGGGGAGAGAGGTTACTGAGAGGAGGAAGCCAACGATCTTCACAAAGCAGCTGGCATTTGAGAGGACCCTTGAAGTACACATGGGATTGTAGTAGGCGGGATGAGGGTGGAGGGACAAGAACATTCCTGATCCAGGGAAACAGCAAGAGCAAAGGCCCAGAAAGAGAAACAGTTTGTGTTCTATAGACTACGACTTCCTTGAGGGTAGGAAGTGGGTTGTAGACACCTTTCTATCTCGAGTCCAAAAGAGCACTCAAGAGGCCATCTTTGCCTGAGCTCCATGGGGTCAGCAGAATGATCAGAAACGTGGTCTGGCTGGAGTGAGGGACGAATGCAGGGAGTAGTGGGAAACAGAAGAGGCTCTATTACGGAGGGCCTTGAATGCTGGGGAGAGACATTTATACTCAGTCTGAAAGACAATGGAAATAGACAAAACACGGCATAACACATGATGGAATATTATACAGCAGTGAGAAAGGAGGATCTACAAGATACCACTGAGCAAAAGGAAACAGGCACAAAAGAGCACGTAGTGTAGAATTCCATTCATATAAAATATAAAAGTGCACAATAAATCCATGCTAGCAGAAGTCAGGATACTGGCTACTGTTTTAAGGGGAGTGACTGGGAGGGGCACAAAAGGTGTGAGGTGCTGGTAAGGTTCTATTTCTTCATCTGAACAATAGTACCATGTGTATTTTCACCCTGTGGCAGTTCATCCAGCTTAGGATATGTCACTTTTCAGTATATTTCAATAGAATCTTTAAAAATAAACCCAAAAAAGCAATGTTGTGGAACTACTGAAGATTCTTCCAGCCAAGGAAGGACATGATCACTGCTGTATTTGTAATCCCAGCACTTTGGGAGACTGAGGCAGGCAGATCATGAGGTCAGGAGTTTGAGACCAGCCTGGCCAACATAGTGAAACCCCATCTCCACTAAAAATACAAAAAGTTAGCGGGCCTGGTGGTGGGAACCTGTAATCCCAGCTACTTGGGAGGCTGAGGCAGGAGAATCGCTTGAACCCTGGAGGTGGAGGTTACAGTGAGCCGAGATTGTGCCAGTGCACTCCAGCCCAGGTGATAGTGCGAGACTCTATCTCAAAACAAAACAAAAAAAACGGTGGCTCACGCCTGTAATCCCAGCACTTTGGGTGGCCGAGGCGGGTGGATCACGAGGTCAGGAGATCGAGACCATCCTGGCTAACACAGTGAAACCCCGTCTCTACTAAAAAAAATACAAAATAATTAGCTGGGCGTGGCGGTGGGCACCTATAGTCCCAGCTACTCGAGAGGCTGAGGCAGCAGAATGAATGGCATGAACACGGGAGGCAGAGGTTGCAGCGAGGTGAGATCACACCACAGCACTCTAGCCTGAGCAACAGAGCGAGACTCCATCTCAAAAAAAAAAAAAAAAAAAAAAAAAAAAAAAAAAAAGACTTTCTACAATTTCATACCTGCCTATCTATCATATCTGCAGCACAAAACCCAAGGTTTCCGTGTACCTTAAAATAAGTCAGATTCCTACTCTTTCCATTTTGCAGGTCCAAAACTCAAGGTGTCAAGAGTTTGGTACACTGTATTTACCAGTATAGGCTGGAGAATTGTGGCTGAATGGCCATAAATCATTAGGATCCAAAAAACCCAAGTAGGGAGTTTGCTTCCCAGAAAGAACCCTTCAGAGCTTCTTTTGGCTTGGAATGAATCAACAGCAGAGATTTGCAGAACAGACAAGGACAGGCACGGTGCTCAGGACTCTGCCCTCACTTCTCTCTTCCTCTTTTCTCACAGGAAGGACCGTGTGAGGTGACCAGCAGGGACAGAGGCTGATTCTGGTTCATCCTGGTACCAATCAAAGGAAACAAGGACACTGAACAAACAAAAGTAAACCCTAAAACTTCAAACACGAAACCCTCCGCAAGCTCCACCCAGGAAAAGAGGTCAGGAGGATTTCAGGTGGAGTAGCTTTAGGGACAGCAAAAAGAAAAACCTGGTGGCCTACCTGGCCTTGACAGCAGCATGGTAAGAAAGGAAAGGAAGTATCTGGGGCTGTCCCCACAGCAGCCAGTCCCAGACACCCAGGCTGCTCCTGGAGACTGTTCCTGGACAAAGAGAGAAGCAAGACCATCCCTGACAGGTGACTGAAACAACTCCTTCTTCATTCATCAACCCCAAGTATTCTAATCCTGTTGTTTGAGAGCAATGCAAATGTTGATTTAGTTCCAGCTTTTAACCTCTATCCCCAATCTCTCTGCTGGATCTACTTCTAACTTGGAGAGCAAGCTCCCCAAGATAGGAATGGTATCATCTTATTTCCCTTTAGAAGAAAAGTTGCAAACGGTGATGGCCTGATCCTCAGGTCTGATATTGACAGAGGATCCCTAAACTGTCTTTTGCCCAAGGCTTATCCCTGGCCAGCCTTCATAACTGGATAGGTTTCAGTTTTCTCTGTCTCCTTCCCCTATCTGCCCTCTGAGAATCTGTTGCCACTTGGAGAAACGTCTATAATATGAATAGTGAGTTTTTATAATTTTTATTTTATAGGACAGAATCTTGCTCTGTCGCCCAGGCTGGAGTGCAGTGGCACAATCTCGGCTCACTGCAACCTCTGCCTCCCAGATTTAAGTGATTCCCCTGCCTCAGTCTCCCAACTAGCTGGGATTACAGGCACGTGCCACCACGCCTGCCTAATTTTTGTATTTTTAGTACAGACGGGGTTTCCCCATGTTGGCCAGGCAGGTCTTGAACTCCTGGTCTCAAATGATCCACCTGCCTCGGCCTCCCAAAGTGCTGGAATTACAGGCGTGAGCCAACGCATCTGCCTGGCCAACTTTTTTTGTTTGTTTGTGACTGAGTTTCACTCTTGTTGCCCAGGCTAGAGTGCAATGGAGCAATCTCAGCTCACTGCAACCTCTGCCTCCTGCGTTCAAGCGATTCTCCTGCCTCAGCCTCCCAAGTAGCTGGGATTACAGGCGTGAGCCCCTGCGCCCAACCTGGACAACTTTTGAGAAGACAAAGGAGGGCCTGACTCTGGCTATAAGCCCACAGTCCAGAGGGGAAATGGGGACCAACTGCTGACAGCACAATACAGTGGAGGGTTTGAATCCTGGTTCAGCAACTTTGGGAAGGTACTCCACTTTTCTGAGCTTAAATTTTCTTACTTGTAAAATGAAAATGACAATAACTTGTCTTTTTTTTTTTTTTTTTTTTTTTTTGAGATGGAGTCTTGCTATGTTGCCCAGGCTAGAATGCAGTGGCGCTATCTCGGCTCGCTGCAACCTCCACCTCCTAGGTTCAAGCAATTCTCCTGCCTCAGCCATCCCAAGTCGCTGGGATTACAGGCGCCCGCCACTATACCCGGTTAATTTTTGCGTTTTTAGTAGAGACAGGGTTTCACCATGTTGGCCAGGCTGGTCTCCAACACCTGACCTCAGTTGATCCACCCGCCTCAGCCTCCCAAAGTGCTGGGATTACAAGCGTGAGTCACCATGCCCAGCCGACAATAACCTGTCTTTTGTGGAGGTGCTGGGAGGATCAGCAAAAGTGTTCCAAGATGCCACACACTGCGTGGGCACTGGGAACACAAACACACTCCACTAGCTCGGAGCTTTGGACCAGTAACAGAAGACTGACAGTGCAACTACAATACAGTGTGGTAAGTGCTAATGTGGTAAGTGCTAAGGGAAACAGCACAACGCCTGGAGATGGGTGCCATTATAATTATTTAAACCTTGTCTATTTGTCTATAACCAAACAGCATTTGAGATAGCTCTATTGTTTTCATCCACTGATGCTCTGTGATTTTTTTCTTTTTTTTAATTCTCTGCCTTTCATCCCATTAGGATATGTTTCCATTCAAGCAAATGTCAGGCTGAAAGGAGGGTGGGGGAAGGAAAGAACATATTCCAGGATACACTGGTAAATTGTCTTCTCTTCCCCAAGAAAAGAGTGGCTTCCAACGCTTGGAATTTTTCTATAGTAATGTTTTCACGTAGGGAAGGGCCAACCAGACAACTGATTTTTGTTTTAAGTTCAACTAGTGATTTTGTTAAGCTCCTATGGTTGAGAATAGTGTTCTACACCCAGTGGATGGCTGTTGGGTTTCTCAACGCCAAATTCCCTCTTCCGAGTGTCATATGGTATGTATTTATCCTTACGGTTAAAGTAAATGAATAGACATATTTTTAAGAATTTAGAGATAACTGAAGGAAACCTCTAGCGATAACGAAGAAAACCCTGGGTGCCACAAATCCCAGAGCCTGGAAAACCACCTACCTGAAGAAACCACTTATGAGCCACTCTGCTTCTTTGTGGGTCCTTAGGTACTTTTCGTTAGCAATCCGAGTCTGAATCTGGGGGGCAAGAACAAAAGGTCACTCCATGAGGAAACAGATGCAGGGTTCAGCCCTGGAGATGTGAAGGGCTGCGGGAAACGGCGTGCGCATTTAACCCAAGTCTTTCCCCAGGATGCTTGAAAGTTTAAGCCACCCATCTTCTTACAGATAAAATATCATTCTGCCGCCTGTTCAGGCTAAGGGGCCTTAACTAAGGTCGGATGTGTAATTTCGGCCCATTTCTCTGGCCGAGTCCCTGAGTTAGTTCTTCCTGCACTCTCAGACACCCGTGGCGCTCAGACGCCCAGAGGTCCGCCGGGGGTCCCCCCTGCACCCTCCCCACTTTGTCAGGGAACAGGCTCCCGCTCCCCTTCTCTCGACGGCTCTCTTCCCAGTCTGGGCCCCAGTCCTTGGGGAGCTACACTTTGGTGGACGCCGGGTAGGGGCACGGGCGCACCCACCTTGAATTTTCGCAGCTGTTCCAGCTGCGCGGCGCTAAGCGCCCCGGGGTCCGGCCGCTGCAGCAAGCTCGGCGGCGTCTCCATCTTGCTGCGGTCGTCAAGGCAACGGGCCGCGAGCCGGCGAGGCCCCGCCCTGCCCCCAAGCCCGGCCCCTTCAGCGAAGCTGGGGCGAGGGACTGAGGGAGCTGAGGGGTGAGCTCCGGGGCTGGGGCCGGGGCCGGGGCCGGGGCCGGGGCCGGGGCCGGGGCGGGGGCGGGGGCGGGGCGGGGTCTCTAAAGGATCGCGTTTCCAGGATTGGGGTACTGATTTCTGGACTTAATTGTATGTGGAATGAGCCCTTCTTGACCCCACCCAACCTCAGTTTTTTTTTTTCCTAGCTCTAGAATAAAACAACAGGAAAAAAGCTCTCCCAGAATCTGCTTCCAGACTCCCTCACTTGGACAGAAGCTAGAGGAAGCCTAGTACTGGGGAAAGAGAACCCAGGCTTACTCCCTTTCCACTGTCCCAGAAGCCAACCCCCCACCCCCCGTCCTGTACACATTCGACACTGGAGCTGTGGATTCTTCAAACAACGTGGAAGCACCCCAGAACATAGAGTGAGCTGAGTTCTGCAAAGGAAGGAACGTTCTCTCCAACTAAAGATGTTGGAAAGGACCCCGGGGACATTCTGCCAGAATTTCCCCCTCTTGGACTGACTTTTTTTGTGTAGAATAACTTTCTCTTCACCCTGTTCTCCTCATAAATTCTAAATTATTTTCTTCCACTCCTAACTGAATACGGGAGGAGAAAGGGAATTTGGTTTTCAAGATTTGTTCTTCTAGTATCTAATTAAGAAGAGAAAGTGAAACATAAAGCCAGAGAGCTGAAAATAGCCACGAAAAAGGGCATGAGCCTGTCTGTCAATACACACATGCCGAGCTCCTACCCCCGCAGAGATCGTGCTCAGCAGAGGCCTTCTGAGAAGCAGGAGAAAAAACGGGAGGCTGTCTTTTCAGATTTGTGAACAACTCCCTAAGGAGCAAGAAAACACCATGAGAAACAAGCTCAGCATTAGGCCCTGGTCGTGGATGGGGCTGTCAACGGTCTGCCTCTGTCTTTCCAGCGAAGACTGAGGAAAAGAAGTGAAAGTGTTGGCAGTTCCCAAGCCAGGGAAAACCACAAGAAGTAAATTAGTTTGTGGGCTACCAGCCACTTCCCAGGAACCCCATCCCAGTTAGTGATCATTTTGGTTGTTTGTCTTTTTTTAAGAGAGAGAGAGAGTTAATAGAGTGAGAGAGAGATAAGCTGCCATCTGTCAGAAGTGATTTTTTATTTTTTTCCGGCAGGAGCAAGAGGTTAACCAGAGACAATGGTTCCTGTTGGCCAAGATCTGTCTTCTCCCCACACTCCCTCCAGAGAAGCTAGTGGTGGCACCTCCAGAGCTGTGCCAGCCAGTATAGAGCTGTGCCAGCCAATACAGTCTCCACAAGCCACCTGTGGCTCTTGAACACTTGAAATGTGGCTGTAGGTGTTAAATGTGCAGCAAATATAAAATAAACACTGGATTTTGAAGGCTTGATATGAAAAAAATCTCATTAATAACATGTAATTGATTTACATGTTGAAATAGTATTTTGGATATATCAGGTTAAACAACATTTATTATTAAAAGTGATTTCACTTGTTTCTTTTTGTTTTTATGTATGGCTACTAGAAATTTTTAAACCATGTATGTGGCTTGTATTATATTAGACAATGCTAGAGCCTGGACCAGCAAACCTACACACACAGACACACACAGGCATGCACAGTGTTCTCTACCTCCCCACCTCCAAGTAGAAAATTGATATCCTCCCTCTGCCAATCTGTGATCTTCTTGTGCTTTGATAATCAATCAAGCCTTTCTTCACTGATCACATTCTATGGCCCAAATGCCCGTGTATGAGAGGGGCTACTTTTTGTTTTTTTAACAGCATCTCAGTACTCACTATTATGTATTGTGTTGGCCTGTCTTACTTTCCACTTGAGGTGGAAGTCACTTGAGGGCAGGAAGGTTATAGAATCAATTCTTTGTGCACTCTCATAAATTCTGCTGCAGATGTCTTCACTCTGTATTCAATTTGTGAAGCCAGACAGTATTCGATGACTGGTCACTCTGCCCACACATACCACCACATTTTGCCCTTTCTGAAAAATATCCCAATTATCCGGCATTTCTCATTTCCTAAGAATCTAAAGCCAGGATCAGAGCTCTCCCTTTACAAATTCAATAATCTTTTTATGTAGGGCAACCTAGCTTTGACTGCAGAGGAATAAAAAAGAGGGTGAGCTTGGGGGTGGTGGCAGAGAAAGTATCTTGGAAGCCTCTGTCCCTCCTAGAGAGAAACTTTCCGGAATAGGCACTGGAGTCTCAGGGCTCCCCTGTCTTTACCTCACAGGACTCCCATCCCATGGCCTGAAAGAACACCAGAGATGTGTTCACAGTCACTCAGCAAGGAGAGTCTGATGAGAGGTACCACTCTTCTCCCTTAAACCCTGCCTCTTCTCTCAGACTGACACCTTTAATCTAAGGACCACAAACTAAGCAAAGGACTGGAGGCATTTTGCTGCCTGCAGCTATCTCCCCAATTACTGACTGGGAGGAGGAGTGAGGGGAGTTCATTTTAATTCATTTTTGTGAATGTTTAATATTTCAATTAATATGATTAGCCCCAAGCCTGAATGAGCAGCAGGGCGGCAGATCTGCTGAGAAGACATAGAGTAATGAGATCAACAGGGCCATAGGGTCTTCCCCTTCTCCATCCTCAGAGGGCATGATCTGTTTAGCATCTCCATAAATACCAAGATCAGATTAGAAGGCAAGGAAAGGAGCAGTGGGGGTGGGGTAGGTGAGTGGAAAGTTACTTTCAAGATGTGTTTGCCCTTCTGGATTCCCTGGCTCTGCCATCACTCGCTTCTTCTGAGCACCCACCACTGAGTCCTCTAGCACCTCCCCCACTGCCACCCCATCTTAGAGGACCCTACTTGGGGAACCTGGGCATCCATGTGATGAAGTGTCATCAAGTCTACACACATACACATTCACTCAAATGCAAGCACCTGCCAGAGCGTGGCTCCAGGCCACAACAAAAAAACAGGCTAAGGAAGGATGGGAGGTGGTCCACAGAACCAAGCAGTAAAAAGGACTCTCTCTCATCCAGGGCTTAAATGGAGACAGAAGAGGAAGAAAGGCCAGATTTCACCACTGCTCCTATTCTCAAGAGGAATGTTTGATGTGGGAGTTAAATGCGTGGACGCAGGAGCCAGACTGTCCGGGCTCCAATCTCAGCTAGACCTCTTTCTAGCTGCATGGCTTTAGGCAAGTTATTTCAGCTTTGTGTCGTGGTTACCTCCTCTCTATTTGGAGATAATGACAAAATCTACATCATAGGGGGGTGGTGAGGGTTTAGGAGTTAGTAAATATAAAGCACTTGGCACAAAGCCTGGGACACTGTAAGAGCCATGTAAGCACTGGCTGTTACTATTATTTTCCTTCCAGAAGAGAAGCCTGCCTGCTGTGATAGCTCAGGAATGGAGGCCCCTGGGACTCAGCTGGGACACAGTTTAGAGACACGAGTGCCCTGTGGAAACAGCAGCCCTACTCCGGGGGTGAAGAAGGGAATGACAGGAAGACAGGGTGCTCTACAAAAGCCCAGAACCCCAGGAGAGCCCTGGTTGCTGAGCACTGACGGAAAGCAAGGGCTGCCACCACTGACAAGGTCTGATGTCCACAGATAATCCCTGCACTGAGGGTGTGCTCAAGCTCCCTCCAGATCGTGGAGCCTGCCAATCATCCATACAAGTATCCACGTTCAGGGGAGCAATGGTCCCTGAATGTGCCTCCCCTGCTCCTCTGTGCTACCTGGCTCAATTTGAGTCCCACTCAAAGAACCCAACTGAAGAAAGAAGCAAAGGAAAGAGTAATTGGGTTTCTACATCCTAAGGGGAAGCTTGACAGCTGTGGTTCTTCCCACTGAAGGAATCAGGAATCCACTGTTGTCAGAGGTTCTTTGCATGAAGTGTTTGTTAAGCTCCTGCTACGCATGAGCAAGACAGGGTGCTAGACACTATGAACAGTAAGATGCTGAATTAAACGATGTCCTGGTCTTCAAGGAGCTTACAAGTGAGAGCGCCCGCCGCGCCTCCTCCGCGGCCTCCCTGCCCACGCACTTATACTCACAAACCCCCCAGAGGGAGAGAAGGGGGCGTCGGCAAATGCCAGAAAGCTATCGTTTTTCTTGGTTCCTTTTCTGGAAAATATACAGTTCTCTTTCTGCATTCATCTCATCCTGCTCTCGCCTTCCCCACGTTCCTTTCCATTTTTCCTCTCTGCATTTTTTCTTTTTCCCCTAGACTCTGCGACCTGCTTCCCTCTCCATCTACACCTCCTTCCCCTTCAGCCTGTCCAACCGTCCTGTCTCATCTTCTTTCCCCTGATTTCTTTCCTTGACTCTCTACTCTCGGGGCTCCCCAGATGCCGGGCTCCCCTCTTCCCCCCCAACCCCCCATCTCCTGAGTCTTCCAGCACCGGGGACAGCTCCAGCCCCCGGAACAATGGACCCCATTTTAGGGTTCCTCTGTAAATTCTCCATCTTAGTGCTTTGCCCAACTACTGACTGGGGAGTAAGATGGGGGAAGGGTTATTATCAACAGGACCAGCTGCTCTTCTGGGGGCGGGAAAGGAGTCAGGGAGGATGGAGATAGAAAGAGGGCGTGGCTCTTGCTTGGATTGTGCGTCCCTCTCCAGGGTAGAGAATTTGTATTCGACCCCTGAGACTGACATCACTGATGTCAGGGGAAAGGAGGTGGGAGTGGGGAGGGGGGTGTGGAGGGGGGAGGTTTTTGTTGAGGAGAGCGCGGCCGGAGAGCAGAGCTCCGGGACCCAGGTGACCGGGAAAGCAGGCAGCCCCAGCGGCGGGAGCAGCCGGCAGCAGCCCAGGCCCGGGGACAGGGGTGGGGGTGGGAGGGGGGCTGAGGGGAGGACCTGAAGGGGGGCGGCAGGGCAAAAGGGACCCCTGAAGCCCTGCCGCCATCAGAGATCAAGCATCTGGCATCAGGGATCTTCGGACCCAGCAGAACGATCCGTCACAGGGGAGGTGTCCTCCCAGGGAAGCCAACGAGACATTCACCTGCCCCACATCAGGAATGGGCCCCCCTCACTGACGCTGCTGGCAACCATAGCAGGCCCCTTAACCCCTCAGTCTCCTCCCTATCACCCACCTCAGGCCCTTTCCCCGCCTCCAGCTCTTATCTCAACTCCCAGTTCCCAGCCCTCTAAGCCCCAGCGCCCCGGCTACCACCTCTCCCTCCAGGTCTTGGCCACACTCACCCCCATCCTGGGACATTTGCCAGATCTCTGGGAGGGAGATCGTTTGTTTGGGCGATGCCCCCTGGTGGCATGACAGCGTCTGCCTAGACCCCTGACCCCTAGCCCTCAACTCCCTGGGCCTCCTTTGTGTGAAGAGCCACCCCTCTGCTCAGCAGCGTGGTTGGGGGCCAAAGGGAAAGCCAGCCCCGGCTGGGCCCCCGGGCCCCACCACTTATCTCCTTGCTGGGCAGCTCCCCTTGGCCTTTGGGTCTCTCCCTGCTCCCTCGGCCCTCCTCCTGGGCCGCCTCGATGAAGGAGCCGGATGCCATCAAGCTGTTTGTGGGGCAGATCCCGAGGCATCTGGAGGAGAAGGACCTGAAGCCCATCTTCGAACAGTTTGGTCGGATCTTCGAGCTGACTGTCATCAAGGACAAGTACACCGGGCTGCACAAGGGTGAGGGGTCGGGCAGGCTGAAGAGGCTTCGGGGTGGGCTGGGAGGCTGGGGGTAGTTAAGCCAGGCTGGAGGGGTGGAGTGGCTGGGAAGGGCTGATGTGGAAGGAGAGGAGTTCAGGGCTGGGGAAAGTGGATGGAGGAGCATAAAAAGAACTCAGCTAGTGATCAGGAAACCCAGGTGAAGAACTAAGGAGGGCCTCTTTTGGGCAGAGAGTTGTCAAGAGGGTGCAAAGATGTGGATCCCAGACATATGGGGGTGTTGATGTCACATGGGATGAACTCAAGAAAGAATGGAGGGACAAGAGAGCTGGTTTGGGAGATAAGCAGCTGGGTAGGGGTGTGTGTGTGTGTGTGTGTGTGTGTGTGTGTGTGTGTGTAGCAAGACTGAGAAACTGAGCAGCCTCAGATAATATTGGAATGGGGGTCAGGACACAGGGTCAGGTGCTTAATGTGGAAAGCGTAGAGCTGGACTGGGCAAGGCAGCTCCAGGACTAAAGAGAGGGACTAGGAAGCAGGGCATGAAGGCTGGAGATTGGTAAAGATCTGGAAAGTGTGGGAGGCTTAGAAAGTTAAGAGAGTGAGGGAGAAGGGAGGGTGCTCCTCAGGCCTATCCAAGGGCTGTGCGACTAGGCAGGGCGGTCAGGGTCAGCACTTGGAGAGCTCCATGCACTGGAGATCCCAGGGGCCACACTAGCTCCCCCTCCACCTGGCACAGGGAAGAGGCACTTCCGGCTAACTGCTCTTCCCTTCCCTTCTCTATTTCACTCTCCACCCTCCACCTGCCTATGGTGGAGCTGGGGAGAGATGAGGAAATAGGGAAAATGGGAGAAGAGAGGGATGATGGTGACCAAGATGGAGGGAGGTGGAGGTGAGGGAGCGGGGAAAGGAGAACAGCTCAGCAGGAGAGAAAGCCACACTACTCCAACTTGTCTGGCGGTCACATGGTCCTTCTCCTCTCCTTACACAAAGCCCATCTCCCGACAGCCCAAGTGTCCTCCCTCTTCCATCACCACCAGTATTTAGGCCTCCAGGTGTCTGCCCCACTTCTGGGGCAGAGTGTCTACCCCTTGGAGACACCTCCCCACCCCAGCAGGCAGAAGATGACAAGAAGGGAAAGCTTCCCAGTCGTCAGTCTTTGGAAGGGAGCCTTTCAGAGAGGGGAGATGGAGGACTCACCGCCCCCCACCGTGTTTCTCTGCCCCTGCCCCTCCTCAGGATGTGCCTTCCTGACATACTGTGCCCGGGATTCAGCCCTGAAGGCCCAGAGCGCCCTACACGAACAGAAGACACTTCCAGGGGTGAGTCCTGCCCTTTGCAGGGCCAGGGGGTTGAGAAGGGCCATAGAAATGGCAGGAGGCTCACCACCCTCCTGACACTGAGCATATTTTCCACCTGCTCTCATCACCAGGAAGTCCCTCTCTCTCTCTCTAGCATCCATCTTTCTTGCTACAGATGCATGCATTTCTTGTTACCCAGAGAGAAGGAAAGCAGCGATTAGTGGAGTAAACATGACTTTTACCAGGAGCAGATGCAGCCCCTTCCCCACTTCCCAAGCTGCCCATGGGGCAACACTAGAGGGAGGACCCGCTGGTTGGAAGGTGTGGGGAAAAGTCTCTGGACACCAAGTGTGGATCAGGGTGAGCAGGAGCCACCCAGGCACTCTTTTGTCACTCTGGAAAGGCAGACTGGCTGGCTGTGAGATGAGGGAGGAGTGCCTGTGACCTGAGAACAGGCAGCTGGTGCCGGCTGGATTGGCATCTCGGTGCTGGTTCTTGAGCTCCCTTCTCCTTTCTGTCTACCAGGAAGAGTCCCAGGAACAAAGCCACAGAGCATTAGTTACCCTAATGGGCAGGCCCAGGCAGGTCTGGGCTGGAGGTAGGCCTGAGAGTAGCAGGCAAGGGCAGGGACAGACATTGTAGATGATCAGGCCTGATGCCACCAAGTATGCCCAGGGAGGCAGGGGTGGCCACGGAGGTGGCCCCTCTCCTGCAAGGTCCTATCTCTTTGTGTCTTCTTCTTCCCAGCTAGCCTTGCTTATTGTTCCAAGCCTGGGCTGGCAACTGAGGGCAGGAAGAAAGAACCTTGGACTGTCCCCCTTCCCCAGTCATGGAAGCTGGGGGGAAAGGATGCCCCCACTCCCTTTGCTATCTGTCTGCTCTGCCTTCTTCCAGACTGTGAATCCCAGCAAGTGCCTTCCTGAGACCTAACTCCATCCCCACCTTCAGCAAACATTTGCTCAGCAGGGTCTGGGTGCCGGAGACACATCTGTCCTGGCCTCTACTGCTTCTCCAACATGGGAAGTGGAGACTGCTGCTGCTCACCCATCTCTTCCTAAGAGGGAAATAGAAAAAACAGATGGGGAAAGGGCAAGTAGAGACCTGGGAAAATTAGAACTGCTGCAACCACCCCCAACTTAAAACCCTGCATAGGTCCATGACCCAGCCCTTCCGTGGCCTCAACCTTTGAGCACTGCTAGGAAAGCAAAGCCAACTGCGGCAAATCCACCAAAAACCCCACCCCCACCAACGATCTTATCCCAGTTGGTGGCAAGAATAGCCATTGCCCGTTGCAGCCAGAGTTAAGGGTCATGCATGTGTGTGAGCTACAGGACCCAAGGCGAGTGTGTGTTTGTGCATACAGGCATGTGAGCTCCTGACAGGCCAGATGTGCGGGGTTTGGGCACACGTATCCTTGGCAAACCTGGTCCCCATCCAGTCCCAACTTGCCTTCCCCACTTTTCTCTGTGGAGGCCCCTCACAAATCAACAGTTTGCATCTCCATCACCATTTGTCTTTTTCTGTTGTCTCCCTATCTCGGAGCCCCTGCAGAAATGAGAGGGGGTCAGAGCAAAAGGTAGATAAAGAGGATTGGAGTGAAAACATGGATGAGAGACAGCCTGGGGATGGGCATGAGCCCCAAGGGTGATGTGTACCAGTTGTGGGTGTCTACCCTGGGTCTGTGCCCCTCCAGCTGCCTGGCAGCTCAGGCAGAGCTCCATCCTGGGTGTGGAGAGGCGCCACCTGCCCTTCTTGAGGAAGTCCAGGCCAGGATGGGGGTGAGGAAGAAGGGCGCCTGGTTAATGATTGTCTAGTCCTGCTCCAGAGCTCCCAGGTGACGCTGAAGTCTCCACTTTAGTCCTTGCCCCAGGGGACAGAATCCAGAGGGATCTGACAGAGCTTCCAGTAGGAAATGAGGGTTCCATCCTCCAAGGCAGACCCTCATCCAAAGGGTGTGAAGGAGCAGATCCAGGGCAGCTGTGGGGAGCAGACGTCTGTGACCCTTTGTCTTCCTCAAGTCTTCTCCTTTCACCTGCATTCTCCCCTCAGTGTGTGTTTGCACGTGTGTATGCATGCACACGCGTGTGTGTGCATTGTGTCAGCTCCTGCATAACTGTGTTCTTCCTACTGTTTAATCTCCATGCCTTCCTACTGCAGGTTTTTTTTTTTAAATGGGAGACATTTAGCCCCCTCTCCTTGCTCCCCATCTCTGTCACCCCCAAAATCTAGAAGGTGCTACCATACTAGGGTGATATTTTGGGCTGCAGAGAGAAAGAGAAAGAATGGGGGCTGGGCCTATAGCTACTGAGCCCCATTTCCTCTTCTCTGCCCTAAGGGTTCCCAGGAGTGGCTCTGCCACAGGTCCCTGCATTTGTCCTGTGAGCAGGGTGTGGCCTCCTGGAGGCAGTGGAGTGGGGGTTGCCCTCTGTCCAGCTTTTCCCCCTTCACCCTGAACCAAAATCCCACTTGGGGGACACGGGCCTTCCCTGTCGGCCTGCAGTCAGGAAGGTGGATTCTAGCCCCACAGAGAGAACCCGTGAGTGGTCTGGGACTCCCGGAGCAAGTGTGGAGCCAGGAGTGGCAGGACCCCAGGCTGTACCCTCAAAAGAATTAGATTTTGTGAGAACTGTAAGGTCTTGTTGGAAGTGGAATTTTTGCTATTGGCAAGGATGAGGGCCTTAAAAGTGACCGTGGTGGAGGGGCTCCGCGATACTGGGTTGGGGTATAAATAGCCCCTTCTTCTTTGGGAGGCCCGAGGGAGGGCCTGTCACCTGGTGGGTAGTAACTAGGGAGGAGAGGCACCGTGCCTGGTTGCCAGGTAAACAGGGCACAGCTGGACTCAGGGGAGGGGGCAGGTGTGCCTGAGCTGAGCTAACAAAGCCTGAGCTCCCCACAGGAAGTGCCAGGCCACGAAGAAGGAGGCTGGGAAGGGGACACTGGGGCGCCAAGGGCCCTGTCTGTGACCGTGTAGGGGGAGCCTACCGTAAGCACGGTCCTTGCTGTGGTTTGTACACTTGTGTATCTCTTTGTGCGAATCCACATCAGCCGTGGGTATTTCTCGAGATGCTATTTTTGTGCCTGGGAGCCTATGCCAGGAGGGAACTGCATCCTTTCTCTCTGGGTCCCAGGTTCCCATCTCCATCTAGAACAGCAAATCCCCAGGCATGCTGGGAAGGGGTTAGTGCCAAGCGTAAGAATCCCCCAACCCTGGTTCTGATTCTACTTCTTGTGAGGTGGGCATAGGGGTGGGTGCCTGGCTGCAGAGGTGCCTGTGAGGGAATTTCCTGAGTGCTTTGGCTAGAGCACAGGCGAGAAGGAGGTGAAAGCCCGTGCACCCCGAGCATCTGCCCCACTGCGCTTTGCCTGAGCATGCGCACTCGCGCGCACACACGCCTAAGGAGATTGAGCTTCGGATGGGATAATCCCAGATTGGCGGGCGATAAAGCGGGGGGCAGATTGGCTGGAGGATTTGTGTGACTGTTACCCTCCCTCCCCACCAGCTGCTCTCAGATCCAGAGATTTGGGGGGTGGGCGTGGGGCTCTGGGATAGGAGTATCAGTTGAAGTGGGGCTTACATTTGGTCCCAGGCTGGGAATACCTAACTGGTGGAGTCGGCCAGACTGACTGGCATGATGGACACCTGGGTGAGAATCCAGGGTGAGAAGGGGCAGGGGCAACTGTGACTTCTGTACTTCTTGGCGCTAAGTGATGCCGCATACAGGATCTCCACATGCTGGAGCCCTGAAGCTGACCGGAACCTGACTAGACATCGCCTGGCCCACTCCCTTGTTTTACAGATAAGGAAGTTGAGGCCCAGAGGGGACAAGTGGCTTGTCCAAGGTCGCCCAGCTAGTAAGTGGCAGGGCAGGGCTGGTCCTTAAATCCAGGTCTCCTGACTCCCAGTCCAGTGCCTTTCCTGAGGGTACCTCTAGCCTCACCCTCAGAATGTAAATGGATGGTTTAATTTTTTTTGGTCACTGGAACTACTGCCCCACCATCAGATGAGTGGGGCAACCAGGTGTGGTTCCAGCTGTCAGAGTCCTCAAGAGCAAAATATTTTCAGACACGAAATACTAAGTCCTTCTCCTCTTTCTCCAGTTCCTATAATACTCCCCACCCTGGTTAAGAAAATCAACCTGCAGGAGTAATTTCCAAGTCCTCTCACCAGACAAGAACATGGAGAGTGGAACTAGGAATTTCTCCATTTCCACTGAAGACTGAACAAAGGGAGATACTGCAGGGGTCTGGGAGAGGTTAGAGCTCTGGAGGACTTCCGTGCACAGGGTAAATTGCGAAGGAGCACGGGACAGCAACTCCTCCTTTAGAGCCCTCCAGGCACCAAGGATTTGCTCTGGAGGAGGGAGGCAGGAGAAGGGATGGGATGGCCCCTGCAGGGCCTTCTCTGCAAGCCTCCCTCCGGAATCAGGAAGGTTTTCTGGGCCCCTCCCCCACCTCCCAGCCCCCACCAAATCCTCCACCCCCAGCATACCCTGTTACCACCCCCCACCCCACTCCTTCTCTGGGTGTGTGGAGCAGCAGAAGTGATGACGTCACCACGGTCGCCAGGGCGACGGGGACGGATAAATCAGGCTGAGTGGGCGGTTGCCATGGTGCGCATTCTCCCGTTGCCACGGAGACTGGGCATCTGCTCCCTTTGTGCTGCCCGAGTGCCTTCCCCCTGGGGTCAAGGGGTATAGGGGGGCAGAAAGAGAGGCAGACACAACTCTAGGGGTCAGAAGGAAGTCTGGGCCTCTGTGAGGTCTCCCTCGGTCTAGAGTCCTCCTTGGGGCTTCTTCACAGAGTGGCCTCTGTTGCGCCCACTTTGTAGAATTGAGGCAATTCTTATTAAATAACCCCTTGGTTGGGCTCTCTCTCAGGCCCCGGGTCCTATGCGCAGGCCCCCTTCTCCCACTCAGGACAGCAGCACCCATCCCTGGCCAAGTCATTGGGAGCCCAACCTGAGCCTGGAGCTGTGCCCATGAGCATCTCCCTCTACATCCTCTCTCTCCGTGCCTCTGATCCCCTCAGGACTTCATTCTGAACAATATTAGGCCCTGTCCCTTCCTTCCTATCAGAAACTTAGAGGGCCTGGGGCTTGCCCCTCTAGTCTCTCTGCAGGGCCCGGCCTGGGAGGGCTCTTGGGTGTTCAGAGGAGGTCCCCAGCAGCTGCCTTCTCTTCTCTCCTTCAGATGAACAGGCCGATCCAGGTCAAGCCAGCCGACAGCGAGAGCCGAGGAGGTAGGTTCTGTGCCTTTGGACTCTGTCCCTGTCCTCCCACCCTCAGGCCCAGGGCCTGGAGTTGTCGAGGGGTAGCCTTTCTTGAGGGAGAAAGCCTGACGATTCTGAAGAGTTCCCAGCTGTGGTGAGACCGGAGTCAGTGTGGCCAGAGGGGGCGAGATCTGGGGGGGTACAGATGGCAAAACCGAGGCCCAGGGCGGAGTGCGAGTCCCTCAGAGCTGGGATGAGCAACCTCTGCAATGTACCCCATTCCCTAACCATCAGCCCCCACAGCCACTGGCCCC
The DNA here is from genome assembly GCF_047675955.1 of Chlorocebus sabaeus. Taxonomy (NCBI): domain Eukaryota; kingdom Metazoa; phylum Chordata; class Mammalia; order Primates; family Cercopithecidae; genus Chlorocebus; species Chlorocebus sabaeus. The sequence goes on from NC_132923.1 coordinate 11,731,380, forward strand.
TAGGGTAGCGGAAGTAGTGTTAGGAGCTCTAGGGAAGGGTGGAAGGAGAAGGGCTGGGAAGGCAGCAAGGAGGCCCTGAACATGCCCTCCTCCTGTGCCCTATCACCCAGAAGACCGGAAGCTGTTTGTGGGGATGCTAGGGAAGCAGCAGACAGATGAGGATGTCCGGAAGATGTTTGAGCCCTTCGGGACCATCGACGAGTGCACTGTGCTCCGGGGGCCAGATGGCACTAGCAAAGGTAGCCCACCTACTGCCCCTTCCCCACCGGGCCCTTCCCCTTCCCGTTCCACCCCCATGGCTCCCTAGGCATCGGGTTCCACTGCAGAGTCCCATGGGGATGGGTGCTCACCCCTCTCCTCCTCCATCTCAACCTCTCCAGGTTGCGCCTTCGTGAAGTTCCAGACCCACGCCGAGGCCCAGGCAGCCATCAACACCCTTCACAGCAGCCGGACCCTGCCAGTGAGCCCCACTCCCCTGCCCCTGGGCCTCTCCTTCCCACCCTGCCCACCTGCCAGGCCCTGGCCCAGATAAGCAGTCCACTCAGGATGGGCTATTTGAATTTATTGGAAAAGAATGTTCTGGCAGAAGAACCAAACCGCTTAGGGACACCCTCACATTTCAAATGGCATTTCCCCACCTCCCCACTCCTCCCCTATTCCCCATCCATCTTCAGCCAAATTTCCCTCAAGTCCCTCTCCTTCCCCCTCCATTCCCCAGCCCTCCCTTCACCCCCATCTCTTCTCCAGCCTTCCCATATCCCCCTACCCTCATTTGCTGGGGCACCAGGACACTTTCTTAGAGGCCCCACGTACACCCCTTTTCCCTGCCCCTGCACAGCAGCGTTAGGTCAGTGACCACCCTAGAACCCACCTCTAAATTGGAACTGGCTGACTCAGAAGGCTGTGCACTTCCCATAACTCACAGCTCTCCAGCATAACTCACGGGGACTTGGCGGAGGGGACACAGCATTGGGTAGAGAACTGTGTCCAATGACCCTATGCCCCTTCCAGCTTTGAGATTCTGGGATTCTACCATCATCCTTGCAGATGCTCTAATTTGGCTTTTATTCAGCTCAGACTAGTGTTAAGATTTGAGGCACACCATGAGGACTGGGGTGTGGGGGCAGAAGTCGTGGTAAGGCACGCAGGGCAGCTACAAGGGAAGACTAGCCTGAGATTAAACATTTGCTGTGGCGACCCGAGGTGGGGATGATTTCCAGTTCAGAGTCCTCACAGAGAAGCCAATGATGCCCTTTCCATTCTAGTAGGTCTTTCACTTTCCAAGCATATGCCTTCACATTCCTCAATTTTTCTTCTAGCTTCTAGCACATCCTAGCACAGGGAGAGGGTGGGATTAAAATCTCCCCATCTGTCATATGCAAAATGGTGGCCGCCCTCTCAGAGAGGCCAGGCCATGCCATGGGGGTGGAATGGAGACCAGGTCCTGAGGGCTCTGGGGAGGAGAGACCCTGACCCTGCACCTCTGACCTGTGTGCGGGCCCGTGCCCAGGGTGCCTCGTCCAGCCTGGTGGTGAAGTTTGCTGACACTGAGAAGGAGCGGGGTCTCCGCCGCATGCAGCAGGTGGCCACCCAGCTGGGCATGTTCAGCCCCATCGCCCTCCAGTTCGGAGCCTACAGCGCCTACACCCAGGCCGTGAGCACTGCCCCCAATGCCGGGCCAGCCCTCCTGACCCCCAGTATCTTGCCCCCACCCTTCTGATGCCAAGACCCAGGGCTGGGAGGGAGCCAGGCTGGGGCACAGGAGGCCTGCCCCACTCTCCTCTCCCCTCCCCCCAGCTGATGCAGCAGCAGGCGGCCCTGGTAGCGGCTCACAGTGCCTACCTCAGCCCCATGGCCACCATGGCTGCTGTGCAGATGCAGCACATGGCTGCCATCAATGCCAATGGCCTCATCGCCACCCCCATCACCCCATCCTCAGGTATGGCCTGGGCAAGGCTGGGCAAGGGAGCTAAGCGTGGTAGGGGTAGGGAGAGGCACAGGGTATTGCTCAGGGAAGCCTCGGGGTCTAGGAGGGACTCAGGGGTCAGAGTGGCCTACTTCCTCCCCTCCGCCCGCAGACTTCCTGACTGGTTCTCTGCCTGTGTGTGTGTGTGTGTGTCTGCTCCTCTGCTCTGTCCCTGTCGCTTTCTCCTCCCCAGGAACCAGCACCCCTCCTGCCATCGCTGCCACGCCTGTCTCTGCCATTCCGGCTGCCCTGGGCGTCAACGGCTACAGCCCGGTGCCCACTCAGCCCACTGGGCAGCCTGCCCCTGATGCTCTGTATCCCAACGGGGTTCACCCCTACCCAGGTGGGACTCTCTGCCTGCCCACCCCATCCCAGCAACCATCTAAACCACCACTCCCATTAGGGAGGCAGGACACACCTTCCCTTCCAGCTTTGGGGGTTACAGGTGCTTCCTCCTGCCCTGCCATCCTGGGCAGGGATGATCCTTCCTGTTGGGCTCGGCCAAGCTGAGGTGTAGAGCAGTGAAGCGACCTGTCCAGGGTTGCAAGACAGTCAGACCCAAGTCTTCCTAATGCTGGGCTCTTTCCCCTCTTCCCACTGCTTTGTGCATTTCCATCTTCTCACTTCACACCCCATGCCCAGAGAAGCTCTGCTCCCCACCTGCCTGGCCTTGGCCCAGAGGCCCAGAGAGGCACTGGGGGCTCCCACTGCATGCCACGTCCACGCTCATGGTCTGTGCTGCTCTCCCCAGCCCAGAGCCCCGCAGCTCCCGTGGACCCCCTGCAGCAGGCCTACGCGGGGATGCAGCACTACACAGGTGAGGCGCCCTAGCCCGGGCCCCTGTTCAGGTGGGAGGGGCAGCAGGAGGAAAAGAGGCCCAGTAACTGGGTCTGGGCTTCTTGGCTCCCTGCCAATCACCCTCTTCAGGCTTTACTGACAAGCCCAACTGTGGGGAGGGGTCTTTAAGGGCAGCACACCCAGGGGTCTGAGGCAGCTCCTTCCCTGACAACCTCTCAGCCCTGCAGCTGCCACTGGCCTGGGCTAGGGGAAAGGAGACAGGGTTGGCTGGGAGGGCTTAAGAAGCCAGGGAAGCCCCATCAGCCTCTCTGTCCTTCCCACCCCAGCAGCCTACCCAGCAGCCTACAGCCTGGTGGCGCCTGCATTCCCGCAGCCTCCAGCCCTGGTCGCTCAGCAGCCCCCACCACCCCCTCAACAGCAGCAGCAGCAGCAGCAGCAGCAGCAACAGCAGCAGCAAAGAGAAGGTACTGCCTGGGGCCTTGGGAGATCGGAATGCCCTCGTTATGGGCTTGGGGACTCCCTATTGCCCTGTGCTGAGCCCAGCTCTTGCCCACGTGTCATGATGAAAGCAAGTGGGGAGGGGGTGGCTTGGCCCACACTGTTGAGGACTGGGACTGGAGGGCCCTCCCAGGATCTGCTTTCCCTGGGACCTTTGCACCTGGAGTGTGTGCCTCCCGGTCACTGAGCTCTTTCTTCTGTCTCTGCCGCCACCCAGGCCCTGATGGCTGCAATATCTTCATCTACCACCTGCCCCAGGAGTTCACTGACTCAGAGATCCTCCAGATGTTTGTCCCCTTTGGCCATGTCATCTCAGCCAAAGTCTTTGTTGACCGGGCCACCAATCAGAGCAAATGTTTTGGTAAGAATATGATATGGCACATTTTTTGCCATATTCCAAATCAGGACAAGGTCTAATATATTTGAAGGCATTTATGGTCACAGTGGACCCAGTATTTGAAATGCTGATTATCCAAGAGTACAAAAGAACCATTTTGACACACCCAACATGCCACACCCAGCTGCTGCCCAGGCCCATCTCTTCTTCTTCAGCTTTTCTCTTAAAAACTGGCCAAATTCATGCCTCATGAGGTCTGAAACAGGCTCATGGTCTGGGGATGTTTGGTTTGCAAAAGGCAGGCTTAGGGAGTCGGTTTTAGCTGCCTTCACATCTTTGAAAGGCTGCCTCAGGGGAAAAAGGGAATGTTCTTCTCTGCTTCAGATGCCATTTAGGGCCTGGAAGTGGCCATTTTCAAAGGGCAGGCTCAGAGTTATCCAGGCAGAGGAAGGGGTCCCTGCACAGAATGCTGGGAACAACGTGGTAATTTTAGTGGCTGGACTGGATTCCTCCATTCAACCCATCAATCAACAAATTCCTACGGAATGCTGCTAGGTGTCAGGCAGCTTTCTAGGCATTTCGGACACCTGGGAGACACAGGGTAGTGCTGGAGGTCTCCTAAGCACAGGAGAGCGAGGTGGGGCTGGGCCGGGCCTTATGCCCCTCTCACCCCAGGCTTTGTGAGTTTCGACAATCCGGCCAGTGCCCAGGCTGCCATCCAGGCCATGAATGGCTTCCAGATTGGCATGAAGCGCCTCAAAGTCCAGCTAAAGCGGCCTAAGGATGCCAACCGGCCCTACTGAGGGCCCCCAGGTGGGTCCCGCTCCTGTGTTGTGGCCTCCCTCCTCAGCTCTACACACTGCAGCCAGGGCCCTCGATTGGACTGCCCCCCACCCCTGTCCTCCACCACCCTCAGGGATGCCCACCCCACCCTTGATCCTGAGCACTTGAAGCAGGGGACTGGGGCAGCTCCCTCAGCTGTTTTTCAATAATCTGAGTCACTCTCTCTCTCTCTCTCTCACACACACACACTCTGTGACCCCAGAAAGAGCCAAGTCTTTGTATATATCTGTGTCCACTCCCTGGACCTTCCACAATATCCGGTCTCGTTTGTCTGGTCAGTGTCCATGTCTGTGTGTGTCTCTTTCTGGTTTTCCTTCGGGTTGGAGTGGAATTAGGGGAATAGGACTGGAGGATTAAGGGGTTGGCTGAGGGTGCCAGAGGGCCCTAGAATCCTTGGCTCCTAGAATCTCTGTTGTCCTGAGAAGTGAGGACATCAGCCCTGGTTGCCCTGGACTTCAGGTGATTTTTCCCACGTAGCAGCAGACCCATGGGGCAGCAGAGTGCACAGGACAGACTGGGGGAGCCCATTTCCTGGCCTCTTGGGAGTTGCTCTGGTTTAGGTGGAAGAGGTTGAAATGCGCTGCCTGTGAAGTTTACTTATCAGGTCCCCTCCACCCCCATTGCTGGCCACCACCTCAACCTCATGGCCACAGAGCTGTAAGCCTTGGTTACTTTCACATTGTTTAATCTCCTTTGGACCAAACCCTTGAGAAAACACAACCCAAGAAAAATACCCACATTTTCTGTTTCTCCCCTTTCCCCCCAATCCTGGCTGCTTAACTCCCCCTACCCTGGGGGCCCCCCCAGCCCAGGGCCCGTGTCCATTGTCGGCCGAAGCCCCCATCCCCGGACCCCTGCTCCGGGCCCCTGTAAGTTGCATGGAACGAGCGTGTTGTCTTTGGAGCCGATTGTTTGTTATTTGGGGAGGGGCCGCGGAGGGAAGCACCCCCAAGCCCAAGGTCAGGGCCGGGGGCAGCTCGCGGGACGTGCTTGGTCTACAGTGGTTGGTGACTGTGGTCTGTGTTTGTGCATTTCTCTCTTGCTTTCTGTGTTCCTTTCCAAAAAGGAATGAGAGCACTACCCAGGGGCCGGGGGTGGTCTCACCCCATGAGTCTCCATCCCTGAGCTGTGACCTGGGCTCTGCCCTGGCCTTCTCTGTGGATGTTCCCTTTCTTTTTTCCAGGTGTCTGTCTCTTACATGCACTCCCTTCTCTGTCTCTCTCTCCATTTCTCTGCCTGCCTGTCTGTTGTCATCTCTTTGCCTCTCTCCCCCTCCAGTCTTTATTTTTCTCATGGGCTGTTTGACTATTTCCTTCCTAATATCCTCTGGTTTCCTGTATGGTTCGCCCCCTCCCTCCTGTCTCCTCTATCCCTGCTCTCATGGCTGGCGGGTGGGGGCAGATGGGTCCGTTTGGACTGAGGCCTGATGATCTGCCTTCCTCGGGCAGCCCCATCCTAGATGCTGTCACTCACCCCAGCCCCCTCCCCTCCCCCAGAGCCCATGACCCGCATCATGGGCTCTTCCCCATGCTTCACCCATGTTTCTTCCTTCACAGGTCTGGAGATACCAGAGGAAGGGGCGCCTCACACCCTCTTCCCACGACTGGCCCCGGCCCTCTCCGCACACCTGCCCTGGGCCTTGACTGGGTTCTGGGGCAAACGCTGCTTCGTGGTCCCTGGGGGGCACAAGACACCGGCCCCTCCCACCCCCTGCCTCTCTGAAGGGCCGTGGCTATGCTTCCCTGCCTCCAAGGGCCCATTTCCTCCTAGATGCCCTTTTGGCCTTTGTGAGGGAGCGAGGAACAGGCTCGAAGGTTCCGGGGTATCTGCCTTCTGCTGGGCTCCTGTGACGGGCCTTCTGTGCCCAGCGTTTGTACTTGCCTCCCCCACCAGTGGGCCTGTTGTATCTGTGCAGGCCCCAGGAGAGCTGCAGGGGCCTGCCATACACTCCCAGCCCACCCTCACCCCAGCCTCTTCCCCACATTAGGGGTTTCTTGGAAGCTGGCTCTCACTCCCCTCCACCCTCTAGCTAGAGGTAGGATATCCCTGACTCTTGGGCTCCCAGCCCTAAAACTCACTGCCTCCCCCAAGGGCCCCCTCTTAGGAGAGTGTGGGGGAGCCCTGAGGGCTGCCTCTCTGCCAGTCAGCCACAGAGACCCTCCTCCTTTCACGAGGAAAAGACCTTCCCCTGAATCCCTAAAAATGTTTACAGTCTCTGCTGGTTCCCTCCGTGTAAATACCACTACCACCCGTGCGTTATCCAGCCCGCCTGGCCTGGCCCGGACGCTGCCATCTCTCTTTCTGGGAGTTTAGACAATGTTGCCCTTGGATTTTTTTCTCTCTCTTAATTTCTCCCTTTGCTTTGGGGGGTAATTGGATATTGGGAGGAGGGGTGTGGGGAGGGGTAAAGGGGTTTATTACCTGATCATTTTCTTTAGGAAGGTTTTAGGGAAAAGAAAATGGGGTGGGGGTGGGAGTGGTAAGGGGAGACCGGGGAGTCAGTTTCAGACAGTTCTCTATGCTTAACTTATTTATTTATTGCATTTTACTTTTAAAGAGTTGGTCTTTTCTGTCTAAATAAAGAAAAAAGTTTAAAAGCATCAAATAAGAGTCTTGGAAGGTTGAGGGTAGGGGACTGTTCCCTGCCCACACTGGGAAGGGGGAGGGAGGTAGAGAATGAGGTTTGAGAGAGAAAATCCCATCAGGGAAGGCCAGGCCCTTGCTTCGGAGCAGCATCCAGGCCTTGTTCATGGCTTCATGATCCTATCCCTTAGCCCTTCTTTGGGGCTTAATTCTGGAATGTCCTGTAGACTTGGGCACAAGGAGATCTCCCCTGTCCAGGGCTCTCCTCTGTATCCAGCCCTGTCCCTCTGAAGGCTGAGGACTTGCAGTCTCACATCTGGACCTTCATTTCTGCACAGAGGCCAGTGTGGATACTAGGAGCCAGTTGTGACACCACCATTTACTAACCACTGCTCCGTATGTCATTCTGTTCCTAGCCCTTATTGTGCATTTCCTCATTTTATCTCCTAACAACCTTGTGAGGCAGGATATAGTTTATTTATTTTACTTATTTATTTTGCGACAGGGTCTTGCTCTGTCACTCAGGCTGGAGTGTGATGGTGAGATCATAGCTCACTGCAGCCTCGAACTCCTGGTTCAGGGGATCCTCCTGCCTCAGCCTCCCAAGTAGTTAGGACTATAAGCATGCATCACTACGCCCAGCTCATTTTTAAAAACTTTTTTTTTTTTTTTTTTTTTTTTTGTAGACAGGGTCTTGCTATGTTGCCCAGACTGGTCTTGAACCCCTGGGCTCAAGCAAGCCTCCTGCCTTAGCCTCCCAAAGTGCTCAGATTACAGGCATGAGCCACCACGCCCAGCCTAGGTAGGATATAATTTTACAGACGGGAAAAGGAGGCTTGGAAGGTTAACTAACTTCCCCAGAGTCACAAAGCCAGTAAGACATGGCTGTAGGAGTTGAACCCAATTTGTCAGACTCCAAAGCCCATGATGTTCTCTTACCTGTTCTTTGACCTGAGGCAAAGATCCCAAGAAGTAGCAAGCAGGCTTAGGAGTGAGTCCTTCAGGTAGAGGGTGGACTACATAAGCCCTAAGTCCCTCCACTTCCCAGATTCTTCTCTGTGAGCTGCTTTAGGGCAGGCTCGGGATCACACAGGTGTCTTCTTTGACTTCATAGCACATGTGCTTCTAGGCTGCTAGCCCACCCTCAATATGTCCCTTCTTATAAACTTGCTCAACTTCCAGCTCTGATCTGGCCTCAGGTCAGAGCTCTGTGAAGGCACAACAGTAAATCCCAACTCATCCCCAGATCACTGCCCTGTACCTCTGCTACTCTTCATTGACCTCAAACTAAGAATAGTTAAAAAGAGAAGCAAAATGTGAAGTGCTATGCAGATATATATGTGGACGTTGTTTTGGGAGAAAAAAGTATCTCTTGGATTGGTAAAGATCAGACATGGGACCTAACAAAGGAGAAGAATCCAGCCAGTATTCCTAGCCAAGTAGACAGCGCCTGAAATCTCAACGACGCAGAGCTGTGTGTGTGGGTGTGCTCAGAGATGAGAAAAAGCCTGTGCAGCAAGGGGGACAGGAGTCGGCATTTAATATCTACAAATTTCCCCATGAGCTGCCTCAACTTCAGGGCAGTTTCTAAGTCAGGATGGAAAGACAGAAGGTGGGTTTTAGACCAAAGGGCATCTCCCAGAGTGATTCACTGACTCGGGTTTCTCTCCTGGGGGGTGAGGGTGGCAACAGGACTGAGAAGCTGCCTCCTTCTTGGCCTCTTCCCAGACGTCGGTGTGGCAGCCCCTGCTGCAACATCAGTGGCTACCTTTATTGTCTGTTTCTTCTTCTAAAATAATCAAGTTATGTTCAAATGTTAATGGCAGCATAAAGGGAAGAGAAGGAAAATAACTTCTTGAGCCAGAAGAGTGGAGCTGACATGTTAATATCAGGGATAGAGTGGAGACTTTCAGTTATAGAAATGAAAGCAGACCTTTAGAAACATATCCTCAGTTAGGGAGATTAAGGTGATGGGACAATGGCTAGGGAAAAAAATAGCCCTAAATAATTACTTCCCATTCGCTTTCCATATTTTTAAAGCTTTGGAAAGCATAAACGTAATGCAAAGTGTCTCTATTTCCTCAGGTTGGACTCTGCTGGCCTGAGAGCCAGGCCCTCTGACTTTCAGTGTTTCCTTTGTCTTTTAATTCTCCCGCTAAAATTTCAAAGCCTTTCACAGCCTTGGCTTCAGGTATTTGTGACTGAAGCAATTCCCATTCATGGCCAAGCCTCATTCTCTTCTCCAAATCTGGTAACTTGAACAGCCCTGATCCAAGCCCCTGGTTCTAATAAGACCCTTGTTCTCTGGCCCCTCTTTCAGTCTATTTCACAGAGCAGTCAGCTTCTTCTTGCTCCTCATAAACTTGGTTTCCTTCCTATATATTGCATCCTCTCATCTGCCTGATGAAAACCAAGTCTCAGTGACATGTTTCTAGCCTAATTTTTGTCCTGAACTCCATTTTGGTATTACCTTTTCTCCCTCAGTCTTCATCATTAGTAAGCAGCACCACTAGGTACTCACTCAAGCCAAAACTTGGATTACACCCTCTCTCTCATGTCTCCTCCCCAATCCAACTGCAAAGCCCTAAGTCTACCTCTAAAGTATTCAGCTGATTTACTTACTCATGTCTCTGCATCTCCACAGCCACCAGCACTGTCCACGTCACATTGCTCTCATCTGTCTCCATGCTGCTTCTCCTCTCTCCTACAATTTGTTCTCCCAAGAAGCCAAGAGTCATTGTCATCTTTTAAAAGTTAATTCACCAACATTTACTACCTACTCTGCTTTGTCCAGCACTGTATCCTCGTCACCCTAAACAGTGCCCCAAACATTAGACATTGCTTAGTAAATAAGAAATGACCGTTGGACATCTATACTGGATTTCCCATCCGTATCTAAATCATCACAGGGCCAATGCTAAAACTTTCTCCCATAAAGTCCCAACTCATATATTTCTATTTTCTGGTCACGTAGACATAAAACCTCAAGAGTTTTTAGTACTTTCACATAAGCTCGATGGTATTAAATCATTAAAGATTTTACTTCCACAAACTTTCTCATATCATTTCCCTCTTTTTCAATTATCATTGCCTATACTTATTAACTGAGTAATCACAGCAATTTTCTAATTGGTCCTTCTGTCTATGTTCTGAAGCATCAATCTTTCTAAATTGCAGCTAATAAAAAACAAAACTTCTCTGATTTTTTTTTCCACAGAATACCTCAGTCTGGCATTCAAGGCTCTTCAAAGCCTTACTTTCCACTTCGTTCCTACACATACCCCAATGGAACTATTCATTGTTCTCTGGGCAAGTTCGGCCCCTTTTCTCCCATGTCTTTTCATTCCCAGTTACTACAGTGTCTGGCACATAAGGGCTCAATAAATGTTTGTTGAATGCCTTCTTGTTGAGATGCTTCTCACACTACAACAGTTCATCTTAAACACTACTTTCTTCATGAAAATCCTAACGGCCCTCATCCACAGGTCTTTCCCCTTCTTTTTCTGGTCCTTATGGCACTTAAACCTTTCACTGCTATGTATCATGGCCATGCGCAAGCGTCTCACTCTTCTGTGAGCCTGTGAGCTGGCAGAAATGTTTCTTTGCTTTTGTGTCTGTTGCGGTATCTCAATCTCCCCACCCCACCCCCAACAGCAGATACGTAATAAAAGTTTGGCTTTAACCACTGTAACTCTAATTCTAGAATTCCACTTTGTTCTTCTTTATGGATTCTTTGCTTAGGAAAGATAACATTTCCCCCTCCATTAGCATAGTGGTGTTTCTTAGGTTTTAAATATCCAAAGCCAATGGGTGGGTGAGTGTATGAGCCCCTGAACAATGTCTCTTCCCAAACTGCCAAACAAAATGTCACAATGGTCCTTGGTCTTATGGTCATCAGTTAGGGAACCAAAGCATGTGGTCAGAAGTTGTAAAAATAATAATAAATGAAGCTTTATAAAAAAATTAAAACGTCTCACCCACTACAAATGCTGAGCTTTTCAGACCAGAGTCAGCTCATAAACAAATGTACAGAGAGGAACAGGTACTCTTGAGAGCAGGTAATTAGGCCCCAGCACCTCAGATGCCTCTGTAAAAGCAAAAGGCAGTAGGACCACCCTTCTTCTCAGGAGTGTGGGAGCAGGGGAGAGTAAGGCCACCCACAGGGCCTAGTTTTGCGCTGGCCATTCAACAGTCATAATGTGTTCCTTTCAGTCCAGATTCCAAAGAGAAAAACTTTCCCGATTTACCTGAAAAAGTATATACATGTTGCTGGGGGTGGGGAGGAGGGGCCATTGCTAAGATCTGTACCAAAAGCTCTGCCAGGCTCTATCTGCATGGCTGAGAAAGGAATCCTGTGAATCTTCAAAGGATTTTTGTGCAAGTTTGCAGATGGGAGGGGTAAGCTCAGTCACCTCTGAGATCTGAAGGAGAAGAAGGAATTTTCAAAGGAGCCACTGGGAAGAGAACTGCAAACAAAGGGGCTTTCGTGGCTTCTTTCCTCACCCTTCTCCATTCCCTGCCCTCAAAAAACTGTCCCACTAGTTACCTGGGAAAACTGGTTAGATGTTTCTTCTTTTTAGACTGACTACTCTAACTCAAATCTCAAAGGTCCCTCTTCACTTCCTCCCACACAACCCAAAGGATTTGTAGTCTAGGAAACCAAAGAAGTGTTTGATCAATAAATCAATTTATTTAAAAGAATATGTTACAATTAATTACACTAAGTGACATTACCAAACAATTTTAGAGTGGTTAGCTCTAGAACAAGGAATGAAAGAAACACTGTTAGCCATTATTGTGTCTGTGTATTTTCTCTTCACATTTCTTAAATCACAAATAAAAAATACAAGATACTGCAGTGAAAATACAATTAGAGTTTCTCTGAAATAAATTAAATGTGCATGGCCTGGGAAAAACTGAAGCCCAGCTCACTGGCTTAAAAGGGGGTCATGATATAAAATTAATGTCCAAGTTTAGCAGGTGGCCAAGTGCCTCCACCCCATATCACTCCCCTCTTTGATTCTATTCCTTCCCACAGCCCTGACCTTCCCACATACCCTAGATTATTGCTGAGGAGTGAGCTGATGCTGTCCTGGCAGCAATGAGGCCTGGCGTGATGTGCTCAGGTTTAGGGGAACAGGAAGTCAAGAGGTGGACCTGGAAGATGGGGAGCTAGAGAAGCATACCCACTACCTCTCTTCTCCCTCTCTCTCTCTGAGTGCTCTATCACATCATCCTCCAAAAGGAAGCTACTGTGACACAATGAAGCTGGTGAAGAAACAGCAGTATGCTGGGGTCAACAGATCAAAGAGCTTCTGCTGCTGAATGAATCTAGCCAAACAGTATAATGGCAAGAAGGAAGGGCACAGCAGTCCCTCCTGGTCTGGAAAATTCAGGTTAACTAGGATGCAGTCCCCTTCAAGAAAACTACCTCCTAGGAGCCCAGCCCAGAAGCTGGCAAATTCTGAGATAGGAGAGAGAGTCATCTCCTGGCGGTGCCCTATTCTGCTGCTCCAAGTGTTGGGTTTGGAGCTACAGGAAGGCATAACCCAAAGCTACTGGCCTGGGTAACTAAAGGATGAAACTAAATGAGCCAGGCATGAGGATGTTGGAATATTTATCTAATTCCTCCCTGAGAGCTCGGTCCAGGCCTAGGAGCTGCCCTGAGCACGCACATATCTGTACCTGCGCTTAGGCCTAGGGTAAGGAAAGGGTGGAAAAATTGAGAATAGAATAAACATATAAAAAGCAGAGGGCCCAAAGCATGGCCCAAGGGAACCTTTCTGCAGGGACAGGTTTCTCAGGGTCTACATTTTCTCCTGGGCCATAAAAAGCTCTGAGCTTCTATCCCAGAGAAACCAAGTGTGGAGGAAGGCCAGTGAGAGACCAGGAGGATCCTGCTGGTTCTGCCGGGATGAAGCTGGGGGCACTGGGAGCCCCCCTCTTCCAAGGGACAAATTGCAAAAGAAGTCTGGGTAGAAGCCTCCCTGGGCAGAAGCTGGGACTAAGAACAACAGTAGGGATTACAGAAAGGAAGTGCAGAGGAAGGGGAGAGAGAAGAGTCACAACTAACACTGCTTCATGCAAAGAATGGTTTGATCCTATGGGACCCGCGCAGCCACAGGGACCCTGCCTCCATCACCCAAGGCCGTGCATGGGTGGAAGAGAAGAAGGCGCTGTCCTTTAGGGGTGCCTTCCTTCCCCACCTCCTTGCTGCAGCTGGGTACTTTGTTAGTGAGACACTTTCAAGAAGGGCTGTTCCTAAATAAATTCTGCCAACAGGCCAACTACCTATAGGGCCCTCACCTAATCTCCAAAGCACCAAGTGAATGCTATGCCAGAAAGGGAACATAGCACCATCTACCCATTCTAAGTGGCCTCCCAATCCCTATGTCTCATGTCTGAAGGTCAGCATTCGAGCTGTCAAATGGAATCCCAGATCTGTTCATTACTGTCCCACTCTGAGCGAGTAGGGGCAAATTGCTATTTTTACAGTTTGAACAAAGCTGGTACCAAAAGTCTCTTTAGCATCTAGGAGTGGGAAATCAACATGTCTTCTTTTCAGGGTCCTTTGGCTCATTTTAAATTCATTTAAGTCAAAAGAAGTTAGTTCTGTGTCAAAGTCTTCAAATTAGGGATCCCTCTGCAACTTTACACATTCAGCATTCTTATGTTTCATACTCTGTGATTCCACCTAGATTTGGAGAAGGTGAGGGAGGAAAGACTGTCCTCTTTGATCCCATACCAGCAAATGGCTGCCAGGATAACAAAATAAGAAAGAAAGAAAAGTGGGCCAGGTGCAGTGGCTCACGCCTATAATCCTAGCACTTTGGGAGGCTGAGGTGGGCAGATTACTTGAGGTCAGGAGTTCAAAACCAACCTGACCATCATGGTGAAACCCTGCCTCTAACAAAAATACAAAAAATTAGTGGGGCGTGGTGGTGCACGCCTGTAATCCCAGCTACTTGGGAGGCTGAGGCAGGAGAATCGGTTGAATCCAGGAGGTGGAGGGTGCAATGAGCCAAGATCATGCCACTGCACTCCAGCCTGGGCGATAGAGCAAGACTCTGAGGAAAAAAAAAAAAACACTAATAAAAAGAAAGGGAAGGAGGGAGGGAGGGAGGGAGGGAGGGAGAGAGGGAGGGAGGAAGGAAGGAAGGAAGGAAGGAAGGAAGGAAGGAAGGAAGGAAGGAAGGCAGGCAGGCAGGGGCAGGAAGGCAGGCAGGAAGGCAGGCAGGCAGGCAGGCAAAAGAAAAGTGGCTTCACAATGATTTGCAACAACAAATTACAAAAAAAGAGATAAAAGAAGGAAAGAAAAAGAAAAAGAAAAAGAAAAAGAAAGAAAAGAAAAGAAAAGAAAAGAAAGAAAGAAAGAAAGAAAGAAAGAAAGAAAGAAAGAAAGAAAGAAAGAAAGAAAGAGTGGCCTCACAATGATTTGCAAAAACAAAAAGAGACTTTCCAATCACCCCAACACTGCTCAGTAGAGTTGACTACAACCAATTATGACTGTCTCCCAGTTAGAGCAAAAGATGCCATCCTAGGAAGGTTTTCGTTTAGAATGGGGAGAAGGGAACAAGAAAAGGCTCAAAGACGTGTTTTAGTTGCATCTGAGCCTGACTTGGTGTTTCTTATGCACTATCTACAGAGCTTAGGGGCTGGGAATATTGTCCTACCCCAACTAGCCCTGGCTTCTGATCCTGGGATGCAGCTCTTAAGTCTCAAAAGGTCTAGCTGCAAGATCAGATGAGGAGCTCTTTAAGGGACAGAAAGCAAAAAGGTTTTCCTTCAGTCTCTTTTTAATTAAAACTTGGGAGATCCAATCTAAATCAACTGTATTCCTACTACTCCTTCCTGGGTCCTCAGTTGGCTTGGATGGGGCAATCATTTGGTTGGCACAGACCACTGACCCACTGCAAGTTTCCCCAAGGCCTTGAAGATATTACTGGATCTCTTCCCATCACTGCTGTTTAAGGAAGTCACAGAGAATGCCATAGTTATGGGTGGTTATTGGTCAGGAATGGAGGAGGTAAAACCTCACGTACACAGGGCATTGCTTGCTTTCTTTCCTCTATGTAAGTCCAACCTGTGTGCCTAAGGTATCAGTTTAACTCTGGTCCCAAGTACTATCCCTGCTGCAAAAAAATGCAGGGGAGGTCACAGCAGCTCATGCCTGTAATCCCAGCACTCTGGGAAGCTGAGACAGGAGGATCACCTGAGGCCAAGAGTTTGAGACCAGCCTGGGCAACATAGTGAGACCCTGTCTCTACAAAAAAATTTTAAGAAGAATTAGCCAGGTGTGGTGGTGCACACCTGTAGTCCCAGCTACTCAGGAGGGTGAGGCGGAAGGATCACCTGAGCCCAGGAATTCAAGGTAACAGTGAGCTATGATCATGCCACTACACTCCAGTCTGGGTGACAGAGTTTAAGACCCTGTCTCAGAAAAAAAAAAGGGGGGGGGGGGAGGGGCAAGGAAAACAGGAAATTACTACCATGAAGTGTTTCAGGTTCAGGTTCCCATGGCATCAACCTCCTGAGCCCACGCACAACTCCACTCAGGGCCGGTTGAGGGAAAGCATACTGAGGTTCTAGGAAAGCAGGAAGGAGGTGCAAAATGTGGCTAGAAAGCCAGGAGTGAGAGAAACAGATGGATCAGAAAAACTGTCATGGAATCAAGAGACCATACCAGGACTTTAGGCTCTCCCTGCAGAACTACAGCCTGTTAACCTTGAAAAACACACCTCTTTCTCCTCCCCAACACCCTCTTGGAAGATAAAGAAACTATACTCCCTGTTCCTCAGACTCTATGGCAACCCATGAGCCGGAATCTATACTCGATACAAAAAAGGGGCAAAAATCCAAGCAGGTTGTAAACTTTTCAAGTCCTTCATGAGGAGAGGTATTTTTCCCTGTAAAATGCTTTTTTTTCCTTTTTAAAGTTTGTTTCAAAATAAAGAGAGCACAAGAGAGGTCATGGATTCTAGTGAAAGGTGTGTAAAAACACAAGCTAAAAAAGGTACTGCCATCAATATGAAATTTAAAAAGAAATATATATATGTATATACGTGCAGCTAATTTGTGTATATATAATTTTTACATACATACATATATATGTCTGAACAGTGCAAATGGATGAAGTTCATAGTTCCAGTTTTAAAAATATAGTACAAGGAGAGGCTGTTGGCATGAGGCCCAGGTGAAAGGACAAAGATACCTTTGGCAAGTTGGTTGGGCTTATTTTCTTTTCCTGTCTTAACTCAGTTGACTTCTGGTGCTGACCAATCTGCTGTTTACTACCACCTCAATTCCAGAGACATGAAATTCAGAGGGCGTTATTAATAATATTTAGTTTAGGGCTTTTGAATATAATGACTTTAACTCTTTCTCTTCTTTTGTGTTAATGGTTACTCTGTCTGAAATGGGACATGAAAGGAGCAAGAGGATGGGGGTGAAAGGAAGGGAAGGGGATAAGGAAAGGCTAGGTGGCCACATCTCTCTGCTGTGACCTCGCCATCTGGAAAATGTTCTGAAAGGAAAAAAAAAAAAAAGAGTTATTGGGAAGCCACATCTCCTCTTCTCTGGAGACAACTCCTCAAACAGAAGCTAAAACGGTATGCCTGGATGACTCAATCTGATTGGCCGTATCTCTCCTGATATAACTTCTCATCTAGAATCATAGCCTTTTAGAGCCGGAGGGGACCTTGGATATTAATTACGTGGTTCAGTCTTCCTGTTTCACAGAAGAGAAAACTGAGAGCTAGGGAGGCTGATTTACCCAAAATTACACAGAGGAAAAAAAAAGCCAGGAGAAAACCAAGATAAAATTCCCAGAGCCCAATGTTCTTTCTACTGCACTAAGAATATAAATTTTCATGTTATTGACTTGACCTCCTGATTCTTTCAAAGATTTTCTTTGAGAATAAGTAGCTAATTCTTCAGAATCTTCCAAATTCTGTTCCAGCACTGGCACATACAGACAGCAGTAAAGCAACAGGAAACACCTTCCCTCACACACACATTCTTGGTTCGCCTAGAAAGACTGCCAGGACTCATCCAGTCAGACGGCTACAACTCAGGACAGCTTCCCCTGCAGGTCAGGAACAACATGGAGGGTGATCTGATTTAAAAAACTGGCAGAGGAGGGTCCATGAAGTCATGAGAGATGGAAGAGCCTGTAGCCAGTGTCCACCCTCTAGACAAGGGAAGAAGCAGGGCTTTTTTGCACAGCCCGTTCACCATCCAGAGGCCAACCTTGCTGGAAGAATGTCCTGGCTCACATGAGATAATCAGTCTCTAACTAATATTCCTAGAAAGACAGAGATGGAGGTGAGGGTCCCAGGTATTTGGCCACAGGCCTAAAAATTTTAAAGAAACAAAAAGATGAAAGGTCAATTCAAGAACTGTTCAGAATTACCTCTTTTCTCCACTTGAGCTCGCAGAACACCCTCTCGAAGCACTCATGCATGTAATTGAACTGAAAAAAAAACGGTGGTGACAATCACTAACTTCTCAAGAGAAAGCACCTCAGGACTGTGCCTTTGAACTCCTGTCCCCAGTCATCCCATCTTCCAAACTCAGTCTACAGAAAAACCCTGACAAGTACCACAAAACTCAGGCCTGGTTCATCCACTATTCTCTAGCTCCTTCTAGTGGTAACTATGAGCCAAGTGGAATAGGAAATTGCCAATTCCAGTCAGGCCTAAAGCAGAGAGGATGAATCTGGGGGCTCCAGGATTCAAACAGGTTCGGATCTCAAGACAACTACTAGCTCTATCTCTCTCTCCATTTATGCATTTAGCTGGAAAAAAAAAAAACTAAGTCCCAGTTACTTTCCTCAAATTGCACTCACATATGGTGTGAAGATTTTAACCCATCGGGGCTTCTTCTCTCCTCGTGCATATTCGAAACAGAAGGCCATCCCTTCTTCATCCGTGTCCCATCGCTGCATCTCATCCCATTCAAATGCAATTACCTGGTTCTGGACAACCAAGACAAGGGAGTAAGGTACAGTCTGTGTTTCAGAGTGCTAGGGAACTGAGGTAGGAGGTTCTGAACCAGGAGACAGAAGAGAAATGAATGGAGATGTCTGCATCCCTTCAGAGAAAGGATTGTGACAGAAGAATACAAATCAGTGGAAGCAGTCAATGAAGTTGAGGATCAGTGTGGATTCCGTGCCTGTTTATCTGCCCAGTCAAAATACAATTTTGATTTCATTTCCCTCTAAAAAGGAATTAAAACGTCACAAGCAAGTGAGCATCAAAGTATCTCCAGTCCTCGTAGCAGAGCCCTATGCTGAAAACTCACCTCCAGCTGTCCTTCTTCAGTGCAGGCATGCAGTTTAAAGTGCGTGATGCTGATGGCTGTGATAACGTGCCCCTTCCTCCTGGAGTCACAGGCACAGTGGGGAAAGATGATTTCATTGTAGCCCTCACAAGTCCTTAGCATGTTGAGGTACTGAAAAAAAAAAAAAAAAAGAAGAAGGAAGGAGAAAAAGAATTACTATGGTACTAAACATAATGAAGAGCTATTGAGATGTGCAAGAAAAAGAACAAAGAGTATTCTCACCCAGCAACCTGAAGACCTGGCCTCTGGTCTCACACCCATCCCTAAGTTGGGAAAGGACTCTGAGACAATTATTTTCATTTTTTGAGACCAGGTCTTGCTCTGTCACTTAGGCTGGAGTGCAGCGGCATGATCTTGGCTCACTGAAACCTCAATCTCCAGGGTGCAAGCAATCCTCCCACCTCAGCCTCCAGTGATCCTCCTGCCTCAGCTCCCAAGTAGCTGGGACCACAGGCACACACCACCATACCCAGCTATTTTTTTGATTTTCTGTAGAGACAGGGTCTCTCTATGTTACCCACGCTGGTCTCGAACTCCTGGGCTCAACTAATCCTCCCACCTCAGCCACCCAAAGTGCAAGGGTTACAGGCGTGAGCCACTGTGCCTGGCTAGCAATTCTTTATCCCACTTTCAACTTCTGCCTTGTTTTTGTTTTTTTTTTTTTTTTTTTGCCATAAGTAAGGAAACAACACCTTCATACTTCTAACCCTCCTTTCTCTACTTCAGAAAGATACGGGCCAGGTGCAGTGGGTCATGCCTGTAATCCCAACACTTTGAGAGGCCAAGGCGGATGGATCAAGAGGTCAGGAGATCAAGACCATCCTGGCTAACACAGTGAAACCCCGTCTCAATGGAGTGCAGTGGCATGACCATGTCTTACTGCAGCCTCAAATACCTCAAATACCTAATAATACAAAAAATTATCTGAGCGTGGTGGTGCACGCCTGTAGTTTCAGCTACTCAGGAGGCTGAGGCAGGAGAATCACTTGAACCCAGGAGGCAGAGGTTGCAGTGAGCTGAGATCGTGCCACTGCACTCCAGACTGGGAGACAGAGCAAGAATCTGTCTCAGGGAAAAAAACAAAAACAAAAACCCAGAAAAATAAAAAGACACACAGATGAAAACCAGAAGATATACTATAACCAGGACTCACAGGGCTAGAAGGGGTCTCACAATTCTGTTTAGTCTGATCCTCTATTTTCATTGTAATCAAGGGATGGGAATCTAATCTATCCTTAAAATTAAGAAAGGGAATAAATATTTCTCTCTCTCTCTTTTTTTTTTTGATACGGAGTCTTGCTCTGTCGCCCAGGCAGGAGTGCAGTGGCCCGATCTCGGCTCACTGCAAGCTCCGTCTCCCGGATTCACGCTATTCTCCTGCCTCGGCCTCCTGAGGAGCTGGGACTACCGGCGCCTGCCACCAAGCCCAGCTAATTTTTTGTATTTTTAGTAGAGACAGGGTTTCACTGTGTTAGCCAGGATGGTCTCCATCTCCTGACCTCGTGATCCACCCGCCTCGTCTTCCCAAAGTGCTGGGATTACAGGCATGAGCCACTATGCCCGGCAGTAGTATTTCTCCTTATTCCTTTTGCAATCAAAAGTTACAATGATCTATAGTAAGGATTAAGCTACCCCAAATCTCGTACTTACAAAATGTTAAAACTGAAAGAGACTTTAAAAATGAGTCATTTTATGGGAACTCAGAGTAAGATGAGACTAGCCTGCAGTCACAAGTAATAATAAGTGGCACAACTAGGACTAGAACCCAAGTTTAATTCCCAGGCCTCTGTTCCTTTTACTGTCACCGACTAGTCCCCAAATCAACCCCATTGTCCCCTGGGTCTCCAGTATATATGGTTCCTTAAAAAGCATCTGGACCAAAATAAAGTGCCACATATGACTCTCACAGTTACAACACGGCAAAAATAATCCAGAGGGGCCAGGTGCAATGCTCACGCCTGTAATCCCAGTACTTTGGGAGGCTGCAGCAGGAGGACTGCTTGAGCCCAGGAATTTGAGACCAGCATGGGCAACACAGGGACGCCTTGTCTCTACAAAAAATTTCAAAATTAGCTGGGTATGGTGATATGTGCCTGTAGTCCTAGCTATTTGGGAGGCTTAGGCAGGAGGACAGGTTGAGCTCAGGAGTTTAAGGCTGCAGTGAGACATGGTCATGCCACTGCACTCCAGCCTGGGCAACAGAGCAAGTCCCCATCTCTCTCTCTCTCTTTCTTTCTCTCTTTCTTTCTCTTTCTTTTCTTTTCTCTTTTCTCTCTTTTCTCTCTTTTCTCTCTTTTCCCCTCCCTCCCTCCCTCCCTCCCTCCCTCTTTCTTTCTCTTTCTTTCTTTTCTTTCTTTCTTTCTTTCTTTCTCTTTCTTTCTTTCTTTTCTTTCTTTTCTTTCTTTCTTTTCTTTCTTTCTTTTCTTTCTTTCTTTTCTTTCTTTCTTTTCTTTCTTTCTTTCTTTTCTTTCTTTCTTTCTCTTTCTTTTTCTTTCTTTCTTTCTTCCTTCCCTCCCTCCCTCCCTCCCTTCCTCTTTCTTTCTTTTTCTTTCTTTCTTTTCTTTCTTTCTTTCTTTTTTTCTTTCTTTCTTTTCTCTCTCTCTCTCTCTCTCTTTCTCTCTTTCTCTCTTTCTTTCTTTCTTTCTTTCTTTCTTTCGAGACAGAGTCTCACTCTGTCACCCAGGCTGGAGTGCAGGGGTGTGACCATGTCTCACTGCAGCCTCCATCTCCCAGGTTCAAGTAATTCTCATGCCTCAGCCTCCTGAGTAACTGGGACCACAGATGTGCGCCACCACACCTGGCTAATGCTTTGTATTTTTAGTAGAGACGGGGTTTCACCATGTTGGCCAGGCTGGCCTCGAACTCCTGGCCTCAAGTGATCTGCCTGCCTCAGCCTCCCAAAGTTCTGGGATTACAGGTGTGAGCCACCATGCCTGGCCTAGAGGTGCAACAATATTTCAATCACATCATTTTTCTTCCCTCCTTCCTTCTATCACCCTATTACACCTTCTCTTTTTTATTATCCTTCCTAGATCAGTGATAAACATGGATACTGCTTAATCCTGCCATTAGCACTATAAACAAAAGAAATCTCTGACTCCTATACTTTGGTAAATATGACAGGGGTGGGTGGTATAGAACAGAATAAAACTCTTCTGGGGTTATAATAAACAGCAATGCCTGAAACACAGAGGAGTGATTAAGAGGCCCAGACTACCTTGGGCTTGAATCCTGGCCCCATTACTTCCATTACTTCCTAACTGTGCAACCTTTTGTAAGTTACTTTAAGGCAGGCAAATTACTTAATCCCAGGTGCCTCAGTTTCCTCTTCCATAAAAGGGAAATAATAATAGCATCTATACCACAGCGTGATTTGTGAGCATTAAATACAGAGTATTTGGCTGGGCATGGTGGCTCACACTTGTAATCCCAACACTGGGAGGCTGAGGTGGGAGGATCACTTGAGCCCAGGAGTTAGAGACCAGCCTAGGCAATACAGTGAAACCCATCTCTACAAAAACAACAACAACAACAACAACAAATTTGCCAGGCACCTGTAGTCCTAGCTACTTGGGAGGGTGAGGTAGGAGGATTGGTTGAGCCCAGGAGGTCAAGGCTATGATGGCACCACTGCACTCCAGCCTGGCTGAGATTGCACCACTGCACTCCAGTCTGGGTGACAGAGCAAGACCCTGTCTCAAAACAAGAAATAAAAATAAAAAAGATATTTAACATAGTACTCAGCCATAATTAGAAATTTAATAAATAACAGATAAAATAAACTTTTTAAAGTATCTGGAAATTACTTTTAAAAATTCCTGGGGTGAGCTTCAAGTCAGTGACAGTAAAACAAACAAACAAATCTCCTGGGGGAAGAAAGCACACGAATGAAACAGAGGCAACATGAATGGCAGAAAGTTGAAGGCTATTGAAGCTGGGTAATGGGTACATAGGGATTAATTGTATTTTTCTTTCAACTTCTTTATGTATTTAAAAATTTACACAGCTGGGTGTGGTGGTTCATGCCTGTGATCCCAGCACTTTGGGAGGCTGAGGCAGGCAGATCACCTGAGGTCAAGAGTTCGAGACCAGCCTGGCCAACATGGTGAAACCCCATTTCTACTGAAAATACAAAAATTAGCCAGGCGTAGTGGCATGCACTTGTAATCCCAGCTACACAAGAGGCTGAGGCAGGAGAACTGCTTGAACCTGGAAGGTGTAGGTTGCAGTGAGCCAAGATTGTGCCACTGCACTCCAGCCAGCCTGGGCAACAGAGTGAGACTCCATCTCAAATACACACAATAAAATGTTAAAAGAAAAAGAACATCCTAGCAATCAGGCCTCTGGCACTCAATTCAAGCCATCTTCCTAACATAGTCATCAGAAACTTTACTGCTCAATAAGCAGCAACTCTGCTCCAGGACACTTAACACCTCTGCAAATGCCAGTGGGTGCTGTCGACCCTTGAAACCAGTTCTACTCATGTCCTTTAACAAAATAGGATTACACATAGCACATCTGTTGAGAGTTCTCTTCGTTGAGAGGTACCACTACTATTTTTGACAAATATTTCTGCCACAATCTCTTATTGGGAGTTTTACTATAATATATCTTTTAAAAAGAGAGAAGCATGCCAACAAAGGCAGGGATTGGGAAAAGACATCAGAAGAAGCATGGAGCTCTGAGTATCTTAAACTCTCTCTTTGTGACCCTGAGTAAGTTACTCTACCTGGGGTCTTCTCTTCTGCCACCTGGAAATAAAAGACATTGCTGCCATCCTGTCTTCACTGATGCAGGGAAAAATATATGCACTGGAGCCTGACAAAAATGGGTTCAAATCACATTTTCAACTTCTAGTTCCACTTCTGACAAGCTATGTGATCTTCGGTAAGAATCTTAATCTCTCAGATTCCACTTCTCTGTAAAGTAGGAATAATACCTACAGGGTTGTTATAAGGAGAAAATCAGACTTCATATAAAGTGCCTAGACCAGTCAGGCACATAATACATGCCCTCTCCGTCCCCTCTGAATCAAAAGACTGCTTTATCCCTCCGTATTCAAGAATGTAGTCCTTGAAAGCAAAAGACCTTCAGGGGACTTCTTAATGGCATAAGCTCTAAAAATAACCCAAGGGAAAACTAAGGGCACCTGTGCCCTTGGTGAGCCAATAAAGGTAAAGTCTCACTGGGAGACAAGGTTTTCAGAGAGCTCAGATTGGGCAGTATTTATCAGCATTAAGTGGGCAGTCCCTACATCCTTGGGCTTGCACAAAGCCTCAAAGAAGCAGCATTTAAAATTTTACAGGAGGGGATCAGAAAAAACACCTATGGAGTATCATGCTTACTTCCTGGGTGACAAAATAATCTGTACACCAAACTCCCATGACATGCAGTTTACCTATGTAACAAACCTGCACATGTGTCCCTGAACCTAAGATAACTTTTAAAAAAATGTTTTTATACAAATCAAAAACTTGTCAAAGAAAGGTGAATTTTTTTTTCCTTTTTCTTTTTTTTTTTGAGACAGAGTCTCGCTCTGTTGCCCAGGCTGGAGTGTAGTGGCACGATCTCAGCTCACTGCAACCTCCACCTCCCAGGTGCAAGCAATTCTCCTGCCTCTGCCTGAGGAGCTGGGACTACAGGTGTGCGCCACCACACCCAGCTAATTTTTGTATTTTTAGTAGAGACAGGGTTGCACCATGCTGGTCAGGCTGGTCTCGAACTGCTGACTTCGTGATCTGCCTGCCTCGGCCTTCCAAAATGCTAGATCCAAAGTGCTAGGATTACAGGCATGGCTTAAAGCATATTTACATAAGGGTATTTAAAAGGGTATTTGTTATTTGAAACACCAAATCATCCTGCCCATTCTCCTTTCAGGAGAATGTGCCCACTTAAAGTTGATAAATACTACCCAGCCTGAATCTCTCTGACCACCCTGTCTCCCAATGAGACTTGACTCTGTTACCTCCCCAAGGACACAGGTTCCCTTAGTTTTCACTTTAAGTTTTGAGTAACTAAATATGTATCCTAAATTATCTTCCTTTATTCATATAACATGTAGAAAGTGGCCCATTTAAGCCAGAGAATTGGAAAGGTATAGTACAGGATATTTTTAAAATGTTCAATATTCAGCAAGACAAATAAATACAGATATAGGGCAGTTTCTGACTTTTTTTTTTTTTTTTTTTGAGACGGAGTCTTGCTCTGTTGCCCAGGCTGGAGTGCAGTGGCACCATCTTGGCTCACTGCAAGCTCCGCCTTCCAGGTTCACGCCATTCTCCTTGCCTCAGCCTCCTGAGTAGTTGGGACTACAGGCATCCGCCATCACGCCCGGCTAATTTTTTGTAGTTTTAGTCGAGACGGGGTTTCACCGTGTTACCCAGGATGGTCTCAATCTCCTGACCTCGTGATCTGCCCACCTCGGCCTCCCAAAGTGCTGGGATTATAGGCGTGAGCCACCGCACCCAGCCGACAGTTTTTAAAGCAGAGACTCAATGCTTAACAGAGCAGAACACTTTAGGTGAATGTGTTAAGGTCCACTCCAGAGAACTCTCTCCTCTCCCAAATAACCTGCCAAGGGTCAAATCAGGTCCAAAATAGAAGTAAGGGACTGAGAAGAACCTCAAGAGCCAACTCTCCCAAAACCAGAATCAGAGTAGTGATTCTGAAGCACCTAACGTTCCAGAATCACCAGTGTGCTTTTTGTTTTTTTTTTGTTTTTTTTTTTTGAGACGGAGTCTTGCTCTGTTGCCCAGGCTGGAGTGCAGTGGCCAGATCTCAGCTCACTGCAAGCTCCGCCTCCCGGGTTTACGCCATTCTCCTGCCTCAGCCTCCCGAGTAGCTGGGACTACAGGCGCCCGCCACCTCACCCGGCTAGTTTTTTGTATTTTTTAGTAGAGACGGGGTTTCACTGTGTCAGCCAGGATGGTCTCGATCTCCTGACCTCGTGATCCGCCTGTCTCGGCCTCCCAAAGTGCTGGGATTACAGGCTTGAGCCACCGCGCCCGGCCACCAGTGTGCTTTTTAAAAACAAAGTTCCCTAGGACCTACCCCCAGAGATTCTGGCTTAGTAAATGTGGAGTGGAGTCTAGAAATCTGCATTTTAAGTAGCTTCAAAAGTGTCTTCCATGTAAGTAGACTGGAGACCATACTTTGAGAAAAACTGACATACATGCTGCCTTGTGTGAAATCAATACAAATTATGTAGTGAAACACAAAAGCTCTTTATTTATCTGTTCAACAATGGCAAAATCAGGCCACTTCAACATAAGAAAAGCATAATTTACACATGTCTACTGTTTGTGTGAGGAGAGAGAAAGGGAGGGAGGGAGGAAGGAAGAGAAGAGAAAACATTATTTCTTGTACATTATATTCTCAACCATCGAAATTTGAGATTCAGTCTAACTTTGTAATTAAGTATAAAACAAAAAGTGTTTTTGATCACACTGGGTATTATAAACTATGCACAGATGTGAGCTCTCTTCTGTATTTGGAGATTTGGAGGACAGGGGAACTTACACAAAGCTTATTTATCTTCTAAGAATCTTGGCGTATTTTGTCAAGATTCTACTTAATAGGTGATAATCTGAATATCCCGGTTTTACAGAAAAGAAACTAAAACTGAGAAGTTCATTGTGTTGCTGCAGGTCTCACAGTGATGTGACAACTACAAATTGTAGTCACCTCACCTAATCGTAGGCCTGTTCACCATACTTAGTTGCTATGTTTAATGGCATCAAGGCCTATGGGCTCAGAAGGGCCCATGTGAGAAGTTTCAATGTATTGACCATGAGCTAATATTGCCTAGGCTAATGCCTTTGAACACTGATACTTGAATACATATTATACTTATAAAATTCAAACTTTGATCAGATTTTCTTCAAAATCTGACTCTCATATCATGCGGCTAGTACCCAGAAATACGTTGGCACTAGGTTTTCAAGACAATCTAATTCCACAAACGTTTAAGCCTATTTTATACACAATGGCAAAAGACCATGGGGAAACATATCTGTCTATCAACTATACTTGAGTTTTTACCTGGGTGATTACAAAATATAAATAAGTCTAACAATGACTTCATAATAGATTACTGTGCTCATTAAATTCAGATTTTCTATATTTTGCCACAGCACAACGCAAACCTATTTATTTCTCTCACACCTTGCACTGTGCTTGGCACGTACTTGGTACTCAACAAATATGTTTTGTTGAATGCATAGATGGAAAGATAGTGTGTTTGGAGTACTATAAATGCAAAGAAACAGTATGTATTCCACACTGGTATTATGAGAAGGCCTTATGAAATTATTTTGATTCTATTAACTTTTCAGAAACGAGAAAACTTTGTTGGCTTTGGCAAAGGCAAAGGATTACTGCAGAAGTGGATGGCCCGTTAGTATTTGGCCCTTTTCACCAAAAAGACGCAAATGTAGTATGAGTCCGAATCATGCATTAATATATAGAAGACAATGCATTATCTTAAAGAACAGGTGAAGTCGCGTTTTAAAATTCTGTCTCACAAATAGCAAAATTCTTCTAACCAAAATTCTGACAAGATTTAATTACATTTAAAAGGTTTTACATTTTCTATGTCAGTCTGCTGATACATAGAACATTGGTAAGACGGCTCCCTGATCTCTGGCAATTTTCTAAGGTAAAGAGATTTATTACTTTTCATCATATAAGTGATTAAAATAACTAACTTAGCTAGATATAAGATTACAGGCTAAGTTCAATGGCTGACTGGTTTGCTTTTTTGTTGTTGTTATTAAGATGGAGTCTCACTGTGTTTCCCAGGCTGAAGTGCAGTGGCGAAATCTCAGCTCAGTGCAACCTTCGCCTCCCGGGTTCAAGTGATTCTCTGGCCTCAGCCTCCTGAGTAGCTGGGATTACAGGCACATGACACCACACCCAGCTACTTTTAGTATTTTTAGTAGAGATGGGGTTCCACCATGTTGGCCAGGCTGGTCTTGAACTCCTGACCTCAGGTGATCCACCTGCCTCAGCCTCCCAAAGTGCTGGGATTACAGGCGTGAGCTACCGCGCCCCACAGCTGTTTGCACTCTTATTCCAACCCAATTAATGTACATGAATCAACACTCTCTCCTGAAAAGTACACAGAAGGTCCAAAATAATTCAAATGACTTATCAGAATCATTACTAAAGAATGAAAATGATACAGGTGGTCACT
Source organism: Chlorocebus sabaeus (assembly GCF_047675955.1). Classification (NCBI taxonomy): domain Eukaryota; kingdom Metazoa; phylum Chordata; class Mammalia; order Primates; family Cercopithecidae; genus Chlorocebus; species Chlorocebus sabaeus. Next base: position 11,758,938 of record NC_132923.1, read on the forward strand.
AACTTACAATGGTTAACTTAATGCTTTTTTGACTTTATGATGATGTGAAAGCCATGTGTGTGCAGTAGACGTTGTATTTCAATTTTTTTTTTTTAAACTTTTCTGCTGTCTTTACAAGTACCTCAAATTTTTGTTCAAAACTTTAAATAACTTTAGGCCTGGCGCAGTGGCTCACGCCTGTAATCCCAGCACTTTGGGAGGCCGAGGCAAGTGGTTCACTAGAGGTCTGGAGTTCAAGATCAGCCTGGCCAACATGGTGAAACCTCATCTCTACTAAAAATACAAAAATTAGCCAGGTGTGGTGGCGGGTGCCTATAGTCCCAGCTACTGGGGAGGCTGAGGAAGGAGAATCGCTTGAGCCCAGGATGCAGAGGTTGCAGTGAGCTGAGATCACACCACTGTACTCCAGCCTGGGTGACACAGCGAGACTCAGTCTCAAAAAAAAAAAACAAAAAACAAAAAAAAACAGTTTAAATAACTTCATTCTAAAATAGGCTTTGTGTTAGATGATTTTGCCTGACTGTAGGGTAATACGTGTTCTGATCACATTTAAGGCAGGCTAGGCTAAGCTATAATGTTTGGTAGGTTAGGTGTATTAAATGCATTTTTGATTTAATATTTTCAGCTTAAGATGTGTTTACTGGGATGTAACCCCATCGTCAGTTGAGGAGCATGTGTAATTGAAAAAACTTCGACTACACGTGAATCCGTCAAGAGAAATTTTAAAACGTTATAATGAGTAGAAATTTTTATGTGTTCTTTACTAATTTTATTTTTGACAATTTCCATCCCTGTATCTATGGCAGATACAAATTGAGAACGAATTTAAAGCCATTTAAGGAATACTCTAGGCAGCCCTGTTCAGCAAAACTTTCAGTGATGATGAAAATATTCTACACCTGCACAGTCCAATATGCTAGCTATTCACTGTGCACATACGGCTGCTTAGCACTGAAATGTGGCTAGAGCAGCTATAGAACTGAATTTTAAATTGTATTTAATTTAAATGAATTTAAATTTATATTTAAATACCTACATGAGTCTAGTAGCTATTGAATCAAATAGCACAATTCTAGGATGATATACTAACCAAGAGCACTAGAGAGCATAAATGTTTAAGCAACTGCAGAAATCGAAGCTGTAAAAACAAATGATTTTGCTATTGCTAAATCATGACTAATTTCTTTTTTTTTTTTTTTTTTGAGATGGAGTCTTGCTCTGTCACCCAGGCTGGAGTGTAGTGGCCAGATCTCAGCTCACTGCAAGCTCCGCCTCCTGGGTTTACGCCATTCTCCTGCCTCAGCCTCCCAAGTAGCTGGGACTACAGGCACCCGCCACCTCGCCGGGCTAGTTTTTTGTAATTTTTAGTAGAGACGGGGTTTCACCGTGTTAGGCAGGACGGTCTCGATCTCCTGACCTCGTGATCCGCCCGTCTCGGCCTCCCAAAGTGCTGGGATTACAGGCTTGAGCCACTGTGCCCGGCCAATCATGACTAATTTCTAATGTTAAAAAGCTAAATATCAATTCTTATACAATCTTATCTATATCCTATTGTAATGTTTTATAGAAAAAAGTTATTATTAATAAAAAAATTATGGGTCAGGCTCAGTGGCTCATTCCTGTAATCCCAGCACTTTGGGAGGCCAAGGCAGGTGGATCACCTGAGGTCAAGAGTTCGAGACCAGCCTGGCCCACATGGCAAAACCCTGTCCCTACTACAAATACAAAAATTAGCTGGGCGTGGTGGCGCATGCCTGTAGTCCCAACTACTCGGGAAGCTGAGACAGGAGAATCGCTTGAACCCAGGAGGCAAAGGGTGCAGTGAGCCTAGATTGTGACACTGCACTTCAGCCTGGGCAACACAGCAAGACTCTATCCCTCCCCCCGCCCCCACCCCCCCCAAAAAATAGTAATAAAATTATGTACCAATATACAGTAATTCAAGATCTTTGTGTGTTAGATGGAGAAACACAATAGACTTTGCATCAAGGCCCCTATTCCCCCCCTGTTTAAAAATTAGTTAAGCCACTAACCACATTGTAATCCTTTCAAAAATGACTGGAACAATAGGTTTAAAAGGTAGGAAGGGGCATTTTATAAAAGGATTATGGGGACATAAACTTACCATGACCATTTTTCTTTGTTCGTATAGCTTCTGTAATTGGTAGGACTTTTCTTCTGCTTTGATGTAACCTTTCTTCACATCATCGACTGCCTATCACCAAAACAGAAGTAGAAAAGAAAGGAGTCTAAAAATCGTTATTATGTACATTCTCGATGAAAACAGACACAGATGCATTTTCAGAAAATCTCTTGTCCACTTGGACCACCATCATTACCAATGAACTCTGCCACGTGTCCAGGGATATGGTCTGGCTCTGTGTCCCCACTCAAATCTAATCTCAAATTGTCATCCCCACTTGCTGAGGGAGGGACCCAGTGGGAGGTGACTGGATCATGGTCTGGTTTCCCCATGTTGGTCTTGTGATAGTGAGGGAGTTCTCACAAGATCTGATGGGGTTTTTTTGTTTGTTTTGAGACAGAGTCTGGCTCTGTCACCCAGGCTGGAGTGCAGTGGCACAATCTTGGCTCACTGAAACCTCCGCCTCCCGGGTTCAAGTGATTCTCCTGCTGCAGCCTCCAGAGTAGCTGGGACTACAGGCATGAGCCACCACACCCAGCTAATTTTTGTATTTTTAATAGAGATGGGGCTTCACCATGTTGGCCAGCCTAGTCTCGAACTCTTGACCTCAAGTGATCTGCCCGCCTCGACCTCCCAAAGTGCTAGGATTACAGGCATGAGCCACCACACTTGGCCTAGATCTGACAGTTTTAAAAATAGCAGTTCCCCCTGGGTGTGCTTGCTCTCTCTCTCTCTCTCGTAGCCTTGTGAAGAAGGGGCTTGTTTCCCCTTCACCTTGTGCCATGATTGTAAGTTTCCAGAGGCCTTCCCCAGTCATGCGAAACTGTGAGTCAATTAAACTTCCTTTCTTGTACTTTGGGAGGCTGAGGCAGGTGAATCACAAGGTTAGGAGTTCGATACCAGCCTGGCGAACATGATGAAACCCCATCTCTACTAAAAATACAAAAAATTAGCTGGGCATGGTGGCAGGCACCTGTAATCCCAGCTACTCAGGAGGGTGAGGCAGGAGAATCGTTTGAACCCAGGAGGCAGAGGTTGCAGTGAGCTGAGATCATGCCACTGCACTCTAGCCCAGGTGACAGTGCAAGACTCCATCTCAAAAAAGCACAAAACAAACAAAACCTTCCTTTTTTAATAAATTACCTAATCTCAGGTAGCATCTTTACAGCAGTGTGAAAATGGACTAATACATCCAGTAACAAGTATACTAATTGGAATAATTAGCATTTAAAGAATATCTGGCATGGTATTGTTTTAGGTATATGTGAGAGATCTGGTTTCTCATGTCAGGGGACTTAAATTCCAGTTATTTTATACATGTGTAAACAATTAGAGAGCACTGAAAGATGGTATATAATGCTGTATTACAATGAAATAGCAAACATGTATGGTACAGACAGTGATATAGGCAGTCAGAATGGAAGCACTTACTGATAATTACAGTTATCAGGGACGCCTTGGGTGGATCCCCAAAGAACAGAATGAAGAAAAGAAACTATAAGCTAAAGTTAGGAAACAGGGATGAGTCTGTGCTTAAATACTTTGAGAAAACAGATTTGCCTGATTTAAATAAGGGAATAGGAGACAATGAAAGATAATGCTGGATAGGCAGACTAACAACAGATTATGAAAAATTCTAAAAAGTAGGCACAGGAATTTAGACTTAAGGAAATAACAGGGAGCTAAAATAAGCAGTAAAAAATGGCTGCTTCTTTATTAAAGAAAGTTTGATTTGTGTTTGAAAGCCACATGAATTAACCTGAAGAGAGAATGAAATAAGGAAGATCAATGATGTTATGATACTTAAGGCAGAAATCACTTCCCAGGGTCTTTTAAGGAAAAATAGTTGAATAGGCAAATGAGTTCAAGATTAAGTCAAGAGGGCCAGGCGCGGTGGCTCACGCCTGTAATCCCAGCACTTTGGGAGGCCGAGGCAGGTGGATCATGAGGTCAGGAGATTGAGACCATCCTGGCTAACACGGTGAAACCCCCTCTCTACTAAAACTACAAAAAAATTAGCTGGGCGTGGTGGTGGGCACCTGCAGTCTCAGCTACTCAGGAGGCTGAGGCAGGAGAATGGCGTGAACCCAGGAGGCAGAGCTTGCAGTGAGCCAAGATTGTGCCATTGCACTCCAGCCTGGGCGACAGAGCAAGACTCTATCGCAAAAAAACAAAAAACAAAAAACAAAAAATTAAGTCAAGAGACTAATTCAACTTTTAGTTCTGTCACCTACCAATGTGCATTTGCATAAGCCATGTAAACCCTTCCACTGTGTAAAACTGGAATATCTTATAGGTGCACAAGAAAAAGATGACAGATGTTAAGAGTTTTGTAAAGTATATATCAGTAGCTATTATAAGTATCATTTAGCTATTAAGTTCTTCTAAGAACCGTACAAGGATATGAATGTCCTGCCAGGAAGTGACTAATAGAAAGATTATGCCAGTCTCTCCCTAATCCTGGCCATACAAGTGAGGGCTCACTTAGGCACCGAGGATTATAGCCACAGAGGGGATATTTAAGAAGAACTACCATGCAATGTCAATGTCCTGAAGATCCTGAACACTTTCCTCTTCATCACCAAAACACTGTACTGCTCCAGCCAAATTTAAACCAATTATTGAAAAGCCAGCAGAAAAGTAGAGGGGGGAAATAAACAATACTGGTCTATCCAGTTTCCAAAGAAACTTACAGTGTTATTTAGCTCAGGGAAAAGGCTTTACAATTTTTTTCTTTATTTCTGTATTGTTTAGATGAGAGTAACAATAAGAATAAAAGAATACTGTCTTTCTGTTTTGTTTTTACTCCTAATGCCTAGAACTATGTCTGACTCACAACAGTACTAATATTTGATGAACACTTTCCCAAGGCAGAGGTGGGTCACAGTGATTATCTACTCCAGCAATTCCAAGTGAGCTCTTTTACACATGGGGCAGTAAAAATGGTCTTCTTTCATTTCTAGTTAAGAAATTGCTTACCCAGGTGTGGTGGTTCATGCCTGTAATCCCATCATTTTGGGAGGCGGGAGGATCACTTGAGGTCAGGAGTTCAAGACTAGCCTGGCCAACATGCTGAAACCCCATTTCTACTAAAATACAAAAATTAGCCAGAAGTGGTGGAAGGAGCAGGAAATCCCAGCAACTCAGGAGTGTGAGGAAAGAGAAGCACTTGAACCCGGAACCAAGATCATGCCACTGCATTCCAGCCTGGGAGACAGAGCAAGACTCTCTCAAAACAAAAAAAAGATTGTACTGCTTGACTGACTCAGTGGAAAACATAAATATCACCACCCTAGTTTCCTTTTCTTCTTAACTTTTTGTTTGTTTGTTTTTTAGACGGAGTCTCGCTCTGTCGCCCAGGCTGGAGTGCAGTGGCCGGATCTCAGCTCACTGCAAGCTCTGCCTCCTGGGTTTACGCCATTCTCCTGCCTCAGCCTCCCGAGTAGCTGGGACTACAGACGCCCGCCACCTCACCCGGCTAGTTTTTTGTATTTTTTTTTAATAGAGACCAGGTTTCACCGTGTTAGCCAGGATGGTCTCGATCTCCTGACCTCGTGATCCGCCCATCTCGGCCTCCCAAAGTGCTGGGATTACAGGCTTGAGCCACTGCGCCCGGCCTCTTCTTAACATTTTTTAATTAAAGTAAAAGATATATATAGTTTTAAAAAACAAAAGTTCTAAAAGGCTCCTAATAAAAACAGCAGCCTCTTGATCCCAGAGCCTCATTCCACAAAAGCAACTACTTTTAGGCACTTTAAGCAATTTCTTGTGATAATCCTTCCATAATTCTAAATGGCATGCTTACATTGACAATTCCTGACTTACCAATTTTAGACATTGTTGACTTACTGTTTTGAAAATATTTGGTTTTAACTCTCTTGTAGCACCCAAACACTCCTACTTCCTCTTCCAACTTTTCGATAAAAAATTAAATACTCAATAACTGCATTATTATAAATATGTAAACACTGTTCACAACTAAGCTATATACTATGCTATGACTTCCTTTCTTGCATAATTTTTTATTTCCTGAAGTTATATGCCTCGTGTTTTTGTTTGTAACTTCCCATGTACCTATCACCAATTTTTCTTCTACAATAACCAAATACCAAAATCCTTTTACTTAGACATTCATTTTCTAAAAACTGTCAATAATTGTCATCTGCTGTGGTATCCTCCCTTGTTCTCTTTGTCCTTGCAAGTTTATGCCTTTTAAAATTCCACTACTGCTACTTTTGTGAGCTTTCAGGAAACAGCAGCTTAAATGTGTGTACAATTTGCCAGGTTTAGCCTGCATTTAAATATGAATGATTAATTTCTACCTTATTAATTTTTTAAGGAAAAGGCTCATTATTTTCATTAGCATCTAACATATAATATCTCATCAATTTAAATGAATACATTATTTCATATTTTAACATTTCTGAAATTGGGATGTATCTTATAATCAATGATGTATCAGTTTAACCTCTTTCTTATCAATACATAAAATAATGGTGCATCTTATAATTGATAACATCTTAGAACTGTGAAATTCATTAAATATTCCTACCATCAAAATATGATACAAAAATAATTGAAATTAAGAGAAATTTTATATACTTTTCAAAAGATACAGTTGTTTACTTAGTCCATCAAAAAAGAGCCGCCAGGCACGGTGTTTGTGGCCAGGTGCGGTGACTCATGCCTGTAATCCCAGCATTTTGGAGGCCAAGCAGGGTGGATAATTTGAGGCCAGGAGTTTGAGACCAGACTGGGTAACATGGTGGAACTCCATCTCTACTAAAAATACAAAAATTAGCTGGGCTTGGTGGTACACAACTGTAGTCCCAGCTACTCAGAAGGCTGAGGCATAAGAGTCACTGGAACCCAGGAGGCACAGGTTGTAGTAAGCTGAGATCATCCCACTACACTCCAGCCTGGGAGACACAGCAAGACTCTTGTCTCCAAAAAATAAAAAACAAAACAAAAAAATAAGTCATTTGAGATGGTGCAGTCACTATGGAAAACAGTATAGCAGTTCCTCAAAAAGTTGAAAATAAAATTGCCATATGATTCAGTAATCCCACATCTGGGTATATTGAAAGAAGGATCTCAACAAGATATCTGCACACCCATGTTCATAGCAGCGTTATTCACAATAACCAAGAAATGAAAGAAACCCAACTGTCCATGGATCAATGGATAAATTAAATGTGGTATATACATACAACATAATATTATTCAGCCTTAAAAAGGAAGGAAACCCTGTCGTATACTACCACAACAGGTATGAAACTTGAGGACATTATGTTCAGTGAAATAAGCCAGTTATTACAAAGGCAAATAGTGTATGGTTACACTTACATTAAATATCTCAAGTAGTCAAATTCATAGAAATAAAAAGCAGAATGGTAGTTGCCAAGGGGGAGGGGAAAACAGGGAGTTGTTTGATGGGTACAGAGTTTCAGTTTTAATCTTTTTCAAGATTAAAAGAGTTCTGGGCCAGGAGCAGTGGTTCACACCTGTAATCCCCACATTTTGGGAGGCTGAGGTAGGAGGATCGTTTGAGGTCAGGAGTTGAAGATTATGGTGAGCTATGATCACAGCACTGCACTCCAGCCTGGGTGGCAGACTGAGATTCTGTCCCCTTCTTTAAAAAAACAGAGTTCTGGAGATCCGTTATACAACATTGTGAATATACTTAACACTATTGAACTATACACTTAAAAATGGCTTAGAAATTAAAAAAACTATCAAATTGTATACTTTAAATATGTACAGTTTATTGTACGTAAACTATACCTCAATAAAGCTGTTTAGAAATCATGTGAGGCAATAGGAAAGTTCAGAAAAGTTGCTGGATATAAGATACTGCTCCAAAAACAATAACTTTTCTATATACTTAAATATTTTTGTCTTCTAGTTTTATAATTTAAAAAGCAATTTCACATGCTCTGCCCTCAAATTTTGATAAGCACCAAAAAAAAAATGGCCAGATGTGGTGGTTATGCCTGTAATCTCAGTGCTTTGGGAGATCAAGGCGGGAGGATTGCTTGAAGCCAGGAATTCAAGACCAGCCTGGGCAACATAGTGAGACTCCTTCTTAATTTTTTAAATAAAAAATACATTTAAAATAAAATAAACCCACCTATGAGACACACCACTGTTCCCCTTTAACAGACGAGAAACCAGATCTCAGCAATGTTATGCAAAGGATTTACCCAATGTAGAGCTTATACTTGAACCAGATATTCTGACTCCTAGCTAAAGATTTTTCTATTCCAAAAATACAAAGAAAAAATATTCCATTCATAATAGCAATAAAAATATAAAATACTTGGTGATTACTTTAATGGGGGCACTGGTAAAACATAAAACTATGTAACTTTTTTTGAGGAAACAAAAGTCAAGTTGAATAAAATAGATACTTTATGCATCTATTATTATAATACAACATTTAATTAAAATGGTGATTCTTCTTCAGTAAACTATAAATTTAACAAAATTCCAGTTGGAATAGTAATAGGATACTTTATAAAGTGTTATGAAATAGGTTAAAAATTATTTGAAAACATAAAATGGGAAAGAATATCAAGCCTTTTGAAAATGGAAGGCTTAGCCTTATCAGATATTAAAATGTATTATACAGAAACAATCAAAAGGGAATACTGAGTCAAAAATAGAAACACAGATTAAGAGCAGAGAGATGCTAAACATAGGCCATATATATATACACACACACACAGAGACAGATACAAATTTAACGAAAGACAAGTTAAGTATATTAGAAATGAATCATTTAATGTATCCTGATGTGCTATGTGGATAGCAATACCAAGAAAATTTAACTTAGACCAACTGTTCATACTACACACCACAATAAATCTTGGGTAAATTAAAGCATTACATATTAAAAATAAAATATTGTGACAAAAGCACACTAACTATAAGTGTGCTATTGTCCTCTTATATTGAGGAAAGAAAATATTAGTAGAAATCACAGTGGAAAAGATAGATAAACACTGTTATGCAAAATGTTAAAACTTCTTCTCTAAAACAAAAATCCTGGCCGGGCAAGGTGGCTCACACCTGTAATCCCAGCACTTTAGGAGGCAGAGGCGGGCAGATCACTTGAGCCCAGGGGTTTGAGATGAGCCTGGCTGACATGGCAAAACCGTGTCTGTACAAAAAATACAAAAATTAGCTGGGTGTGTTGATGCATGCCTGTAGTCCCAGCTACTCAGGAGACTGAGGTGGGAGGATCACTTGAGCCCAGGAGGCAGAGGTTGCAGTGAGCCGAGACTGTGCCACTGCCCTCCAGCCTCGGCAACAGAGCCAGACTCTGTCTCAAAAAAAAAAAAAAAAAAATTAATAGCACTAAGATAAAAAGAAAAACAATGGAACAGAGTAAATATCTATTAAAATGACAAAGACATAAAGTTTAACAAAATACAGCAATTTTTGTACAGCAAGTTACAAAAACACAATCAATAAACAGCTTGTATTCAAAAGAAAAATACGTCCGGGCACAGTGGCTCACACCAGTAATCCTAACACTTTGGGAGGACTGCCTGAGCCCAGGAGTTCAAGACCAGCCTGGGCAACATTGCAAGATCCTGTCTCTATTTTTTTAAAAAAGTAAAAATTAGCTGGACATGGTGGTGAGCACCTGTAGTTCTAGCTACTTGGGAGGCTGAGGTGGCAGGATCACCTGAGCCCAAGAGGTAGAGGATGCAGTGATCTATGATCACACCATTGCACTCCAGCCTGGGTGACAGAATGAGATCCTATAAAAAAAAAAAAAAAAAAAGAAGAAAGAAAAGAAAAGAAAAGAAAAGGAAGGAAGGAAGGAAGGAAGGAAGGAAGGAAGGAAGGAAGGAAGGAAGGAAGGAAGGGAGGAAGGAAGGAAAAAGTGATATTACAAGAGTTAATCACAGCATCATTTATAATCACACACTGAAAAAACACCCTGGCACTAGCCAGGCACACATGTAGCCCAGGCACTCTACTTGAGAAGCAGAGGTGGGAGGATGGCTGGAGCCCGGGAGTCCCAGGCCAGCCCCAGCAACATAGAGAGAGCCCATCTCAAAACAAAACAAAACAAAACAAAACAAAACAAAACAAAACAAAAAAACTCTGGAACAAATAAGAGGGAACGTCTAAACAACATATACTATATTAACTCAGTCATAAATGATATATAAAAAACTGTATGAAAAAGGAAAAAAGAAAAGAAAAAGGTTGTATCTGTATTAGAATTATAACTATGTAAAAATTATACATCCATATAAAGATCTAAAGCCAAATATGCATGTAAACACTTGTAGGAAAAGTTCCTAAAAGAGGGCTTCCAATTAGGGATGGTAGATTAAAAACAAGTATCAACTCTTACTTCCTCCTAAAACCCTACTAAAATTTCAGTAAAGGAATAAACCCAGGAGATCAAGGAGAAACAATCGGAACAAAATTTTGTAATCTGGAACACGGATATATAAGTAGTAACTTACAAAACCTGAAAAAAAAAAAATGGATTCCCTACCTAGTAGTAGGGAAAGTAGAGAATCACTCAAATTTATATCACAAAACTCCCAAAAGACTGAAGAATTGGTAGCACCAGGTGGCCATCTAGGAGAGGTGGTAGGATGTGGCTAAAATAAGGAGGACTGACCAAAAGTCTATTTAAGAAACAATCAATGCTAGGCATGGTGGCTCACGCCTGTAATCCCAGCACTTTGGGAGGCCAAAGCGGGCAGATCACGAGGTCGACAGATCGAGACCATCCTGGCCAACATGGTGAAACCCCCGTCTCTACTAAAAAATACAGAAATTAGCTGGGCGTGGTGGCTCATGCCTGTAATCCTAGCACTTTGGGAGGCCAAGGTGGGCAGATCACGAGGTCAAGAGATCGAGACCATTCTGGCCAACATGGTGAAACCCCCGTCTCTACTAAAAAATACAAAAATTAGCCGGGCGTGGTGGCGTGCGCCTGTAATCTCAGCTACTCAGGAGGCTGAGGCAGGAGAATTGCTTGAACCTGGGAGGCAGAGGTTGCAGTGAGCCAAGATCGTGCCACTGCACTCCAGCCTGGCGACAAAGCAAGACTTTGCCTTAAAAAAAAAAAAAAAAAGAATCAAATTCTGAGATCCTCTCCTTTATTCCCTGGAACCAGATGACTGCCCTCTTCAATGCCAGTAGAAGATTAGTGATTTGGCTAGGTATTGTAGCTCATGCCTGTAATCCTAGCACTTTGGAAGGCTGAGGAGAGAGGGTTGTTTGAGCTCAGGAGTTCGAGACCAACTTGGGCAACATGGAAAAATCCCATGTCTACAAAAAGTACAAAAATTAGCTGGGCATGGTGTGCACACCTGTAGTCCCAACTACTCAGGAGGCTGAGGTGGGAGGATCACCTGAGCCCAGGAGGTCGAGGCTACGGTGAGCCATGATTGTGCCATAGTCAATAAGATGTATTCACATGCTGAGTTCCCAATCAGCTGTGCAGTGTCTCAGTCTTAAATTTGAGCAGACATCTCTGTTAGAGGAACACTTCTAACATGTACAACAGAGACCAAAACAAATAAGCAAGCAATAGAGGGAGGAAAAAGATAATTTCAAAATAAAAAAAGTATATTAATTTTTTTTTTTTGAGACAGTCTCACTCTGTCACCCAGGCTGGAGTACAGTGGCATGATCTCGGCTCACTGCAGCCTCTGCCTCCTGGGTTCAAGCAATTCTCCTGTCTAAGCCTCCTGAGTAGCTGGGATTACAGGTGCCCATCATCACACCCAGCTAATTTTTATATTTTTAGTAGAAACAGGGTTTCACCATGTTGGCCAGGCTGGTCCCAAACTCCTGACCTCAGGTGATCTGCCTCAGCCTCCCAAAGTGCTGGGATTACAGGCGTGAGCCACCACACCTGGCCTAAAAAAGTATATTATTTTTAATATGTTCAGAAAGTCAAGAAAAAAATACTACAACCACAAAAGAACAGAATACTATATATAAAAAAGGATATTCAGAGAACAAAAGAAAACCTTTAGAAATTAAAAATATAGGCCAGGCACAGTGGCTCACACCTGTAATCCCAGCATTTTGGAAGGCTGAGGCGGGTGGATTGCCTGAGCTCAGGAGATCGAGTCCAGCCTGGGCAACACGGTGAAATCCTGTCTCTACTAAAATCCAAAAAAATTAGCTGGGTGTGGCAGCATGCGCCTGTAATCCTAGATACTTGGGAGGCTGAGGCAGGAGAATTGCTTGAACCCGGAGGCAGAGGTTGCAGTGAGCCAAGATCGCACCACTGCACTCCAGCCTGGGTGAAAGAGAGAGACTTCGTCTCAAAACCACCCCCATCACCCCCACACACAAAAACTGGCATATGTTAAAAAAAAAAAAAACGTAAGAGGGCTAGAAGAGAAACCTGAGTAAGTTATTTAGGAAATAGAGCAAGAAGATAAAGAAATTAAAAATATGAGAGAAGATAAGATGATTACGGGGCAGACCAAAAAACTGTGTATCAGAATAATAGGAATGCCAAAAAGAGAGAACAGAAAATGAGAGAACAAACTGTCAATTTAATAATTCAAGAAAATTTGCCAGATCAGAAACACAAATTTCCCACAGAGAGCCCAACATAATAAATGAAAATAGATCCACAGCAAGGCACATGATTGTGAAATTTGATACCCATGGAGACAAAAAGACCTCAGTTTCTGGAAAGAAAAAAAGGGTCACATAAAATGGTACAGAAATAAGATGGCTTTTTTTTTTTTTTTTCCTTAAGATAAGGTCTCACTCTGTCTCCCTGGCTACAGTGTAGTGGTGTGATCACGGCTCACTGCAGCCTCAAACTCCTGAGCTCAGGTGATCCTCCCACCTCAGCCTCCTGAGCAGTTAGGACTTCAGGTGCACACTACCATGTCTGGCTAAATTTTAAAGTTTTTGTAGCGACAAAGCCTCGCCATGTTGCTCAGGCTGGTCTCGGACGCCTGGGCTCAAGTGATCTTCCCACCAAGTGCTGAGACTACAGGCATGAGCCATCACACCTGTTGGTGGAACATAATTCTTTAAAATTTCTGGAGTTAAATCATTTTCAACCTAGAGTTCTATACATAAATGTGACATTAACCAAGTGTGAGGGTAGAATAATGGCATTTCCAGGCATTCAAGATTTTTAAATGTTGTCTTCCTATGTAACCTCTTCTCACAAAGCTCTTAGAGGACTTGGTTCTTAGATGGCATTTCTGGACTTGCCCTGGGCCAAAGGGGAGCCCACTACCCTGAAGGGTGAGTTCCAGGCCAGGCAGCATTCACCACAAGCTGACTGAAGAGTCCTTGGGTCTTAAGAGAACATTGGCAGGAGTCTGGCAGTACTTCCCATGGGCCTGAGGTGGCAGTGTCCATGGGGTGAGGCTTCTCTGCCTTTGAAAAGAAGAGAGAAGAGTGGGAAGGACTGTGTCTCGTGGCGTGAATGCCCGCTCAGCTCTAGAACAATAAAATACCACGTAGACTTCTAAGGTTTTTGACTGTAGTCCCTGGCTCCCAGATGGCACTCTGGACCCTCCCAGGGTCTGAGGGAACTCACCACCCTGAAGTTTAGGACATAGGCCTGGCTGGCTTTGCCACCTGCTGATTGATTGTAGAAGCCCAGAACCTTCAGCAAACATAGGCAGTAGCCAGGGAGTAGCTACAGCAGGCCTTAGGCAAGACTCAGTGCTGTGCTGGCTTCAGGTCTGACCCAGCAAAGTCCCAGTGGTAATGGTTATGGGGGTGCTTGTGTACCCCACCCCCAGCTCCAGACAGCTCAACACAGAAAATACATTTGTTTGGGAAAAAGTAAGAGAAGAGAATAAGAGTCTCTGCCTGGTAATCCAGAGAATTCTGGATCTTGTCCAAGACAACAAGGCAGTACCTCTAAGAGTCTGCAAGAACCGCAGCATTATTGGGCTTGGGGTACTTCCTAAAGCAGATATAGCTTAGATCACAAGACCCAAGTCCTTTCAAATATCTGGAAAGCCTCCCCAAGAAGGGCAGGTATGAACAAGCCCAGACTACAATAAGTACCTAACTCTTCAATGCCCAGACACAGACAAACATCTGCAAGTATCAAGACAATCCGGGAAAACATGTCCTCACCAAAAGAACTAAATAAGGCACCAGGGACCAATCCTGTTGAAAAAGAGATATGTGACCTTTCAAACAGAATTCAAAATAGCTGTTTTGAGGAAACTCAAAGAAATTCTAGGTAACACAGAGAAGGAATTCAGAATTCTATCAGATAAATTCAACAAAGATTCAGTGAGCCAAGATTGTGCAACTGCACTCCAGCCTGGGCGACAGAGCCAGACTCTGTCTCAAAAAAAAAAAAAAAAAAAAAAAAAAAAGAGAGAGAGAGAGAGAGAGAGAGATTGAAATAATTAAAAAGAATCAAGCAGAAATTCTAGAGCTGAAAAATGCATTTGGCATACTGAAGAATGCATGCATCATCAGAGTCTTTTAAGAGCAGAATTGATCAAGCAGGAGAAAGAATTAGTGAGCTTGAAGACGGCTATTTGAAAACACATGGAGGAGGCTGGACGTGGTAGCTCACGCCTGTAATCCTAGCACTTTGGGAGGCTGAGGCGGGTGGATCACCGGAGGTCAGGAGTTCGAGACCAGCCTGATAAACATAGCAAAACCCCATCTCTACTAAAAATACAAAATGAGCTGGGTGTGGTGGCATGCACCTGTAATCCCAGCTACTTAGGAGGATAAGGCAGGAGAATTGCTTGAACCCGGGAGGCAGAGGTTGCAGTAAGCCAAGATAGCACCATTGCATCAGCCTGGGCAACAATAGTGAAACTCTGTCTCAAAAAATAATAATAATAATAATACATGAAGGAGACAAAAGAAAAAATAATTAAAAAAAATAAAACAATGAAGGAGGCCTACAGAATCTAGAAAATAGCCTCAAAAGGGCAAATCTAAGAGTTATTGGCCTTAAAGAGGAGGCAGAGAAAGAGATAGGTGTAGACAGTTTATTCAAAGGGGTAATAACAGAGAACTTCCCAAATCTAGAGAAAGACGTCAATATCCAAGTACAAAAAGGTTATAGAACACCAAGCAGATTTAACCCAAAGAAGACTACGTCAAGGCATTTAATCATCAAACTCCCAAAGGTCAAGGATAAAGAAAAGATTGTAAAAGCAGCAAGAGAACAGAAACAATATACAATGGAGCTCCAATACATCTGGCAGCAGACTTTCAGTGGAAACCTTACAGGCCAGAAAAGAGTGGCATAACATATTTAAAGTGATGAAGGAAATAAACATTTTACTCTACAATAAGTATATCCAGCTAAATTATCCTTCAAACATGAAACAGAAATAAACTTTCCAAGACAAACAATAGCTGAGGGATTTCATCAACACCAGACCTGTCCTACAAGAAATGCTAAAAGGAGTACTTCAATCAGAAAGAAAATGATGTTAATGAGCAATAAGACATCATCTGAAGGTATGGTAATATTAAATACACAGAAAAACACAAAATATCATAACATTGTAACTATGGTATGTAAACTACTCATCTTAAGTAGAAAGACTAAATGATGAACCAATCAAAAGTAATAACTACAACAACTTTTCAAGACATAGTACAATAAGGTATAAATAGTAACAACAAAAAGTGAAAAAGTGGGGTAATATATTTAAGGCATGGAGCCTTTATTAGTTTTCTTTTTGCTTGCTTGTTTGTTTATGCAAACAGTGTTGTTATCAGGTTAAAATAACAGATTACAAGAGTATTTGCAAGCCTTCTAAACCCAAACCGACAAACATACAACAAATACACAAAAAAATAAAAAGTAAGAAACTAAATCATATCACCACAGAAAATCATCTTCACTAAAAGGAAGACAGGAAGGAAGGAAAGAAGGAAAAGATGATCACAAAACAACCATAAAACAAGTAACAAAATAGCAAGAGTAAGGCCTTACTTATCAATAGTAACACTGAATGCAAATGGACTAAACATCAATCAACAGACACACAGTGGCTGAATAAACAAAAAACAAGAACCATTGATCTGTTGTCTACAAGAAACATACTTCACCTATAAAGACACACATAGATGGAAAACAAACGGATGGAAAAAGATACTCCATGACAATGGAAACTAAAACAGAGCAGAAGTAGCTATACTTGTATCAGACAAAATAGATTTTAAGACAAAAATATAGGACAAGACAAAGAAGGTCACTATATAATGATAAAGGGGTCAATTCAGCAAGAGGATGTAACAATATTAAATATATGTGCACCCAACACTGGAGCACACTGATATATATTTCATATCTAAAGCAAATATTATTACAGCTAAAGAGAGAGACAGACTCTAACACAATGATAGCTGGAGACCTGAATACCTAACCTTCAGCACTGGACAGATCTTCCAGACAGAAAATCAACCAAGATACACTGGACTTAATCAGCATTATAGACCAAATGGATCTAATACATATTTACAGAAAACTTCATCCAATGACTGCAGAACACACATTCTTTTCCTCAGCACATGGATCATTCTTTCCCTCAGCACATGGATCATTTTCAAGAACAGACCATATGTTAGGTCACAAAACAAGTCTTAAAACATTTTTTAAAAATGAATAATATCAAGTATTATTAATATCAAATAGTATCAATATGATCAAGTATCTGACCATAGTGATATTACAATAATACCAAGTATCTGACTACAATGGAATAAAATCAGAAATCAAAAATGATGAATTTTGGAAACTATTCAAATACATGGAAATTAAACAATATACTCCTGAAAGACCAGTGGGTCAATGGAGAAATTGAGAAGGAAATTTAAAAATTTATTGAAATAAATGATCATGAAAACATAACATGCCATATGGGATACAGCAAAAGCACAACTAAGAAGGAATTTTATAGTTATAAATGCCTACATCAAAAAAAGAAGAAAAATTTCAAACAATGCATCTTAGAGCAATAGAAAAGCAAGAGCAAACCAAAACCAATCAGTAGAAGAAAATAAATAATAAAGATTAGAGCAGAAATAAATTGAAATAAAAGAATACAAAAAAAGAGATGAAACAAAAAGTTGGTTTTTTTTAAAAGTTAAACAGAAAAACCTTTAGCCAGATTAAGAAAAAAAAAAAAGAAGATCCAAATAAAATCAGAGATGAAAAAGGAGACATTACAACTGATACTTAAGAAATCCAAAGGATCATTTGTGGCTACTATGATTAACTATATGCCAATAAATTGTAAAATCTAAAAGAAATGGATAAATTCCTAGACATATACAACCTACAAAGATTGAACCATGAAGAAATCCAAAACCTGAACATACTAATAATAAGTAACAAGATCGAAGCCATAATGGTCTCCAGTAAAAGAAAGCCCAGAACCCAACGGCTTCACTGCTAATTCTATCAGACATTTAAAGAAGGATTAATACCAATTCTACACAAACTATTTCAAAAAAAGAGAGAAGGAGGGAATACTTCTAAACTCATTCTATGAGGCCAGTATCACCTTTATACCAAAACCAGACAAAGACATATCAAAAAAGAAAACTACAGACCAATATCCCTGATGAATATTAATATAGAAATCCTCAACAAGATATTAGCAAACTGAATTCAACAATACATTTAAAAAATCAACATGAGCAAGATATATCCTTGAGAATGTAAGGATGGTTCAAAAACGCCAATCAATGTGACACACCACATCAACAGAGTAAAGGACAAAAATCATATGATCATTTCAATTCACGCTGAAAAAGCATTTGATAAAACACAACATCCCTTCATAATAAAAACTCCTCAAAAAACTGGGTATAGGAGAAACCTCAACATAATAAAAGCTATATACGACAGACACACAGCTACTATCATCCTGAATGGGGAGAAACTGAAAGCCTTTCCTCTAAGACCCGGAACACAACAAGGATGCCCACTTTCACCACTGTTATTCACCATAGTACTAGAAGTCCCAGCCAGAGCAATCAGACAAGACAAAGTTATAAAGGGCATCCAAATTGGAAAGGAAGTCAAATTATCCTTGTTTGCATATGATACAATCTTATACTTGGAAAAACCTAAAGACTCCACTGAAAAACTATTAGAATTGATAAATAAATTCAGTAAAGTTGCAGGATACAAAATCAACAACAAAAATCAGTAGCATTTCTATATGCCAACAGTGAACAATCTGAAAAAGAAATTAAAACACTATGAAAGAAAGGTGAAGAGAGGACACCAACAAATGGTAAAAGTATTCCATGTTCATGGATTGGAAGAATAAATATTGTTAAAATGTCCACACTACCCAAAGCAATCCACAGATTCAATACAACCCCTATCAAAATACCAATGACATTCTTCACAGAAATAGAAAAAAAACTATCCTAAAATTTATACGGAACCACCAAAGACCCAGAATAGCCAAAGATATCCTAAGAAAAAGAAGAAAACTGGGTGGGCTGTGGTGGCACACATCTGTAACCCAGCAATTTAGGAGGCTAAGGCAGGAGGATCTTGAGCCCAGGAGTTCAAGCTAGCCTGGGCAACACAGCAAGACCCCCTGCCTCTAAAAAAACTTAAAAAATCAGTGGGGCATGGTGGCGTGGGCCTACAGCCCCAGCTAGTGGGGAGGCTGAGGCAGGAGGATAGCCTATGCCTAGGAGGTCAAGGCTTCAGTCAGCTGTGATCATGCCACTGCACTCCAGTCTGGGTGACAAAGCGAGACCCTGTCTCTCGAAAAAAAAAAAAAGAACAACACTGGAGGAATCATATTACCTGACTTCAAGTTATACTACAGAACTATAGTAACAAAAACTTTTTTTTAACTTTTTTTATAGTTAAAAAAAAGCACAGTAGTGGCATAAAAGCAGACACACAGACCGATGGAACACAATAAAGAACTGAGAAACAAATTCACATACCTACAGTTAACTCATTTTCGACACAGGTGCCAAGAACATGTACTGGGGAAAAGACAGTCTCTTCAATAAATGGTGCTGGGAAAACTGGATATCTGTGTACAAAAGAATGAAACTAGCCCCCTAACTCTTGCCATATACAAAAATCACATCAAAATAGATTCAATAATTAAATCTAAATCCTCTAGCTATGAAACTACTACAAGAAAAAATTGGGGGAACTCTCCATGACATCAGTCTGGGCAAAGATTTCTTAATACCCCACAAGCATAGTCAACCAAAGCAAAAATGGACAAATGGGATCACGTCAAGCTAAAAAGCTGCACAGCAAAGAAAACAATCAACAAAGTGAAAAAGCAACCCACAGAATGGGTGAAAATATTTGCAAACTACTCATCTGACAAGGGATTAATAATCAGAATATATAAGGAGCTCAAACAACTCAACAGGAAAAAAAAGAAATGCACATAAAAACTACAATGAGATACCATCTCACCCTAGTTAAAATGGCTTATAACCAAAAGAGAGGCTGTAACAAATACTGGCAAGGATATGGAGAAAAGGGAACCCTTGTTTACTGTTGGTGGGAATGTCAATTAGTACAACCACTCAGAGAACAGTTTGGAGGTTCCTCAAAAAACTAAAAATAGAACCATCATACAATCCAGCAATCCCACTGCTGGGTATATACCCAAAAAAAAGGAAATCAGTATTTTGAAGAGATACCCACATTCCCATGTTTGCTGCAGCACTGTTCACAAGTCAAGATTTAGAAGCAACCTAAGCATCCATCAATGAATGAATGGATAAAGAAAATATGGTACTTATACACAATGGAGTACTATTCAGCCATAAAAAAAGAATGAGAGTCAGTCATTTGCAATAACATGGATGGAAGTGGAGGTCACTACGTTAAGTGAAATAAGCGAGGCACAGAAAGACAAACATCACATGTTCTCAATTATTTGTGAACTGTAAAACTCAAAACAATTGAACCCATGGAGACAGAGCAGGATAGTTACCAGACTCTGGGAAGGGTAGTGGGGAATTGGGGGAGAGTCGGGGATGATTAATGGGTACAAAAAATAGGCAGAATTAATGAATAAGGCCTAGTATTTGACAGCACAACAGGGTGACTATAGTCAATAATAATTTAATTGTACATTTTAAAATTACTAAAAGAGTAGAAATGGATTGTTTGTAACACAAAAGATAAATGTTTGAGGGGATGGATACTCCATTTTCCCTGATGTGATTATTACACACCACATGCCTATATCAAAACATCTCATGTACCCCAAAAATATATACACCTACCATGTACCCACAAAAATTAAAAATTAAAAATTACATATATAAAAAGAGGAACAGCTCTGAAAGTGTATTCTACAAAAATACGGGAGTAAAGCAAAACAAAATACTCTAACAATGTACTCTAACACTGGAAACAGGAGATGGTGGTGGTGAAGGGCAATCCCAGAAGGCCAGTTGTGCACCAGAGTACAGAGCCGCCACTTCACACAGGGGTAGAGGAAGAGGCTCCACAAGAGATTTCTTCAGAAAGTGGAAATTCATGAACTACCTGATGGGTCTGAACTGAATGTCTTTAGAGGAGATTTAGACAACTGGTGAAGAGTATGGAGCTAAATTAATCATAAGTACACGGAAAATTAAGCAAATGAAAAAGGAGGGCAATAATTAGCTGTGGAAAAATAAAATGTTGTAAAGAAAGTGAAAAGTAAAGACAGTAATTATTATATGGCTCTGTTGTAAATTTCACCATTTACAGAGTCATAATATTGTAAACACTGAATATTGACCTAACAAATATTATAATTTGATTATATTAAGGGGATAGGAGAGATGAAAAAGGTATGGGTATATGGTAGTAATGGAGGAGGAAAGACAGCTGGTATCTCATCTTCAATAGTGGGAAATTAAGAGATGCTACTGGAATCTGAAAAATTAAGTAGAAGCAATATAACCAAGTTATAATGGAGACACAGAAGTAAATACCAAAAACAAACAAACAAACAAACCAATAAAAAACAAAGCTGAAAGAGGGGAAGGTGGTTGCCTATGGAGGGAGATGGAAATAAGTAGGGGCAACTACTGTTTTTCACAATAAACTGTGTAGAACTATCTGATGCTTTAAACTCTATGTATGTATAATATTGGTGGAAAATTTTTGAACAGGTACACAGCCACAATGCTCATTTTCTGTTGCTTAAAAATATTAGAATATATATTTTTAAAATATGTATTTTTAAACTCCAGGATATCTTTACTTCTAAAACTTACGTATTTATCTTTTGTGAAATGGGAGAGAACATTTTACGAATGTAATTCAGACCCAGGAGCAGAGCAGCTTACCTAAGGATTCACAGGGAATTGGCAAAGTACCAACTATATTCAAACATAAAAAGAAATTGTGCCTTTCAAGATCAATTCACCTACCTGATGAAAGAAGTAGGTAACAGCAAGGTCATTGTCATTTAAGAGGATTTCTTCTTCTGTTGTAAAAAGCCACTTTCGAATGGTCAAGCAGGTGCCTGGCACAGCTGATGTATAATTCTGAATGTAGAGTTTGTGAGGAAACTCATTCGGTGCCAATTTACGTACTAAAGGAAAGACAAAACACAGAAAGCTAGAGTGAAAAGATAGAAGAAATTTCCCTAATACAAACTATGTAAGGCAGATCAAGAATGCTGTGTTATCATTAACCAGAACATCATCTCAAATCCATTAAGGAGTTCTGCCTTGGGAGCACAAAACAGCCATATCTGTCCAGCCAAATATCCTTTCTAGCTATGACCATGGCCAGTCAAGTCTCAAGCTGACAGAAACCTATCACTTGAATGACAAGTGCTGTGGTTTGGATATTTGTCCCCCACAAAATTCATGTTGAAATTTGATCCCCAATGTTAGAGGTGGGGCCTAATGTGATCTCTACATACACCATGAGTGGAAGAAAACAGCCTGAGGACCTCACCAGACGCCCAATCTTGAACCCAGTCTTGAAGATGTTTGGTGGACATCAGCTGAAAATCAGCAGAATCATGAGACAATTAGACCTTTTTTCTTTACAAATTACCCAGCCTCAGGTATTCCTTTATAGCAACACAAAAATGTACTAAGACACAGATCAGTTAACATGACAACTGCAAACAGCACCAACTCCAAATTTAGTTAAAATATCTAATCCATTAGCTAGTTATAGCTCATGTCCACTAAACATCTTTAAAGCAAGCCTCTCCTCTTACCCAACTCTGGTGCATTCAGAGTCTCTCATGTGGTAATTCTCAATGAACTGCTTTTATTAAGGCCAAAAGGTTTTTTCCAGCCCACCTCCAAAAATCCTACAGTATTCCTCAAACTGAAAAGTGTCTTCTGAGTAATGTTATACTTCCTCTTTCTAACAGCCACCCAAGCACGATAAAAAAAACTACCACTTTTAATTTCTAAATTGCCTTTTTTTTTTTTCTTTTTTTGAGACAGGGTGTCACTCTGTTGCCCAGGCCACAATGTTGTGGCACAATCATAGCTTACTGCAGCCTTAGCCTCCTAGGCTCAACTGATCCTCCTACCTCAGCCTCCCAACTTGGACCACCTGCATGTGTCACCATGCTTGGCTAATTTTTAAATTTTTTTTAGAGATGGCAGTCTCACTATGTCGCTCAGGCTGGTCTCAAACTCCTGGGCTCAAGCAATCCTCCTGCCTCAGCCTCCCAAATTGCTGAGATTACTTCCTCTCTCGATGTTTACTTGGCTTTGTAACACTACAAAAGATAGATTTAATACTTTCCATTTTATAGAAAGTGAAACTAAAGCTTAGACAAAAAACAAGGTTAGAATCCAGATATCTTGGTACCTCAGTAGTCCTTTGTAACATAATTTACATCTGTCTAGTTACACTGCTGTGAGTTGGGAAGAAAAAAAATATTAGGGAGATGTCTGCTTTAGGGGAATCAAAGTTATTCTACCTGGACCTGAGATAGCAAGGCAACCTAAATCTACCACTCTCCCCCTTTCTAGGATAAGGAAGATCTGATCAACCAATATTATCTGTATCTATTCTGGCCTTAGCCCTGTATAAATCTATATGATACGGAAGAGACCCATAAACTGTAGGAAATCTATGTCATTCAGAGCAAGCCCTCAGACTCTCTCCCCTCTGTAGTCTCAGTGCAACCAATGTGACCACCATCCCTAGCTTTTGTAAAATAAAATATAAATTTCCTATCACCATGCAATAAAACCTCCTTGGAAGAGGAAATTTATTCACACAGAAGCTTAAACGTATGCATTAAAACAAGGCTTTTAACCAATATATATCTTTCTAACTTCTAAAAAAAGAAAGCTACTCTTAAGAATCTTTACAAAAATCCTAAAGTACACTAAAACAACACTAAAACAACAACTGTTTCATTGAAATATATGAATTTTGAACCTCAGATTTAAAAGAACCTCATGAAAGTATCTTCCAATTCATTGCTGGTTGTAACCTATACTTACAAAAGAGGAAAAAGAATCAACAGTGATCAGACATCCTTATGACCTAAGTTTAATGGGATATGCTTGGTCTGCTTGTTAGAGACAGTTCTAATGAGTGGGATCTCCCCTTGTCTTCAAGCTCTTCTCTAGGCGAATAGTTTCTTTCTGACAGTATTAGAAAACAAAACTAGTATCAGCCACTGGTACTCACCAAAGGAGTGATTGATCACTTCAAATAAGGCAAAGTAATTCACTGTCGTACTGTCCATGCCAACCTTTGCTGCAATAGCCTAAGGTTAAACAGGATAGATTGGTTTCAAGAAAATTAAGTCAGACAATGCTATAGGAAAAGGCAGGTGTATGCCTGCAGAGGAGGGAAAGGGGAGCGGTTCTGCCATCTGGGAAAGGGGAGCGGTTCTGCCATCTTGGCCTCACAAAAATTGCATTAATGGTCCATAACTATCCTTCTTTGTACGTATGTGTACATGCATGCACGCACACATACATATGAAAGAAAAGGGAAAAAACACCTGTATCCGCCCCAACAGCTATGAATATGAGTTTCTCCCTTCCAGTGTAAGCTGACAATATTCTGTCCTTAAATATCAGCTTCCCTCTCTAAAACAACTTCATTCTTTTTTTAACACCACTTACAAGAAATGTACTTAATAGCACAGATCTTAAAAAGAAAATAAATGATTAAATATCCAGTTTCACACATTCAGCCTACATTTAATACATTAACACAAAAAAACTACACATTTGATTCTAGAGCGTAAAATATTGTTTGTCAATTATATTCTGGCTAAACAAAATTTTTTTATTTACTTTTTAGATGACCCATGTCTCATGCTGGGATTATTAGGCACCTCCATTTACTAAGAATTACCATCTAATATCTACATAAAATAGCAAAATACTGGGACAACAGAGGCATATTAAACAAGAATCACTCATTCTCTCTAGGAACTCAGGTCCTAACATGACAAATAAAAAAGAAACTGGAAAACTGTGTGCAAATAAATGACAATTACATACAAACAACAACAAAATATAAACTAGTAGTAACAAAATTTCTTTTCAAGATCAACCTCAATATAAGTAAGGTACTTCTTTTTCATGCCGTTGTTTTGTTGATAAAACAAAGATAAAACTGTTGATTATTAGTATCTCAGTAAGCCAAATGTGATTATATCCCTTCTTCTCCTATCTGCTCACACATGAGGCCTAGGTCCATCCATAATGTGATAGAGGAACTAGACATTATAAGTATTCTAAATTATCATTCTACACTGCACTGGATAGAAACTAAAAGGCTTTCAAGGTTTAGAAAATAGTTTATAGCTAGAAGTCTCAGTAACAGGGTTGGGAGGAAACTGTAAAAAACCTAAGCCTTGCTAGAGGAACACTGGAAAAAAGCAATCAAAACAAAACAAAAAGATCAGCAAGCTGTAAAAATAGTACTTTTCTTGAAATTCTCTGCCATTGTATAATTTCATAAATGCCTGAGATCCTGCATATATCCTTTGCCATAAAATACAGTGGATGAATAAATGTTTGGGGGATAGATTTTTTAATGTTTGCTACAAAAGAGAAATGTAAGCATTAGTACCCAGAAACCTGCTTGTCTCCCTGAAAATTCTGATCAAGTTAGGATTAAAGGCCAATGAAAAGGCATACACAGGCAATGATTACACCCAGCACGCAGATTATGATCTCTAAAGACAGTTTCTCACTAAAAGAATAGGACTCCTTGGGGAAATGGCCTATTCTAGATATCTAGGGTAAGAAATATACCAAGATGAGGCCAGGACATCTTAATGTACCAAAAAGCAAGGATGCTATCATAAAAATATTAGGTTGCATCAAAAGCATAAAGGAGCAGACATGAAGGAGCTTTCACTGGCCAAAGATGGAACAATCTGAGCATCAAAAAGATAATATATGCTATTGATTAAATCACATTGAATCTAAAAACCCAGTATATAAATTATTATAATATATACTATTTCATAATGAATTATATATTATAATATATTATATAATTATAAAGTATATATTATTTAATATGTAATATACCTTATATATTATTAACACATAATTATACTTATATATAATTATATATTTACTCTGAAAATTGGCAAAGGAAAGGCTTAAATACGTATCCTGTCTTTCCCACAAACTGTGGGAAATTATCTATTTTGAGATAATTAGTAGCGTTAGTTGACAAGGAAAAGTTATTTTCAGAAGAATTCTAGCTAAGTGGTGTGAAGAAATGAGTATTAGAAAATCAGCACTTTGTAACCTTTAATGAAATCACTGGTTAAGGCAATAATCATCAATGGATAGATTCATTTGATGAAAGATCAGTGGTGAATTTTACAATGAAAAGATCAGATTTCACCACCTAAACCTACTGGTTAACCTTAGTACCACTAAAATGGGATAACCCAGTATTGTGTACTTGTTGTTGAGAAGCAATATACAATATACAGGACCAATTATGAAGTTTTATCAAAAAAGCAGAACCTGAATCTAATTGAGCCTCTAGAGCAAACTTCCATGTATAGAAAATAC
Source organism: Chlorocebus sabaeus (assembly GCF_047675955.1). Taxonomy (NCBI): domain Eukaryota; kingdom Metazoa; phylum Chordata; class Mammalia; order Primates; family Cercopithecidae; genus Chlorocebus; species Chlorocebus sabaeus. The sequence goes on from NC_132923.1 coordinate 11,785,087, forward strand.
AGAGACATAGAAGGACATATTAAATGACACCACCAGAAAACAAACAGACACATTCAGAATGCAGGTCATTCCACAGGGCACTGACCCATTTCTGCAACAAAACAATGGCATGAAAAAAAAAATGTGGAGAAGTGGGGACTGTCCTATATTAAAACAAACATAAAAATCAAATGTGATCTAAGGACCTTGTTTAGATTCAGATTTTAACAAACCAAATGTAAAAAATCATTTTTAGACAATTGGAAAATTGTGACTATGGAGTAGTTATTAGGCAATACCAAAGCAACAGTGCTAATTTTTAAGGTTTGATAATGGCACTGTGGTTTTGTAAGAAGATGCGTACTAAAGTACACATAGGTCCAATAACATGGGATTTGCTTTTAAGTACTTAAAGGAAAAGAAAAAAGATATACATAAAGCAAATGTGGCAAAATCTTGATAATTATTAAATATAAATGATTACTATATGGAGATTCATTATACTATTCTGTTTTCATGTGTGTTATAGTTTTTTTACAATCAAAAAAGGAGGGGTTGCTGTAATCCCAGCACTTTGGGAGGCCAAGGAGGGCGGCTCACGAGGTCAGGAGATCAAGACCATCCTGGCCAACATGGTGAGACCATGTCTCTACTAAAAATACAAAAATTAGCCGGGCATGGTGGTAGGCACCTGTAGTCCCAGCTGCTCAGGAGGCTGAGGCAGGAGAATCGCTTGAACCCAGGAGGCAGAGGTTGCAGTGAGCCGAGATCACACCACTGCACTCCAGCCTGGGTGACAGAGCAACACTCCATCTCCAAAAAAAAGGAGGGGTTAATCACAACTACTACAACCTGGGATATTTACCGTACCTTTCTTTTAAGGGAGGGCAAAGTACTTTCACATTAATAATAATAATAGTAGCTAACATTTAATAAACTGATTATGTGCCAGACACCCTAAGCACTTTATTGACTCACTTAATCTATCTTCCTTAGCTTCACATCATCCAATGTCAAGTCTACGTGTTCATTTAATTTACCTGATATACTTGGTCTGTAGTACTGTTCTTTTTAACCCTGACTGTAACCGTTGTTCCATCTGGTAATGCTACTCTCAGCTCTACGTCAGACACACCATTGTAGTTCTGGGGGAAAAGACATAGAGAAAGAATTTATGGCCCAGTATATCTTCACTCTCCCTGTAACAAGCTAGCTAGACAACAACCTAAAACGTGGTAGAGAGTAAGTGAGTTCCAATGAAAATGGGAAAAAAGTCAATACATTTACAAGTCATAAAGCTGACTTCAGGGCTGCAGCAGAAGTTAACCTTTAAGATAAGCAGGAAGGAAAGAAACATGTTGAAGCCAACGTGTTCACATTTCAAAACAGGAAACTTGAGTGAAACAGTCTAGGTCAAACACAGATGAGATTTTTGATTCGCTTCCGTCTCCCCATTCAGAATTCACAAATGAGAGGAGAAGATAACTGAAAGCAGTAGTTTTGATGTACATTCTCTGGTATTAATGGTCAGGCATATAGACTGGATCAAAAGATATACTAAGTTTCTTTCTGAACCCTGAAATAACTAGGAGATTGTTAAAAGAAAAAATGGATACCTGAGTCTCATCCATTTTTCCTTTCACAGTTAGCCTGATGCCCAATTTTATTCTAGCAAAAGGTAAACAATTCTTACTCTCCTCTTACTGCTTTTGATGATTAACACACTGCTTTTGATGATTAACACATTCCTCTAACCTTGTAATTTTTGACCTTTTAAAAAAGTACCACTTTTTAAAAAGTACTATTCATTGCCTAAAACAATCATAAGCATTGCTTTATTATAAGCCCTTGCCTATAAGAAATTTATAATCTAGTTGGGAAAACAAGGCATATGCATATAAAATAAGTAGTGGATAACACACTACTATATTAGCATTAAATATTCTCTCTTCTATTCAATTATTATTTATTAAGCACCTACAACATGCTTGATGCTGTGGTAAGGAACTGGGAATATAAAGATGGTCAAGATTTAGCTCTTACCTACAGGTTGCTCACACTCTTGTAAGCTAAAAATATAAAGCGATAATCTGATTACATGTACAAAAATTAGAGAATGAGACAGCAACAAGTGATCATTGAATGGAACTAATTGCAAAAGCTTTTGGTGGAATGAAAAATTGATGAAAACTCATCAGGGATGGCTTCAAAGAGAAAGTGGACTTGGCACTTCAAAGAGAAAGTGGACCTAGGTCTTTAAAGGATAGTAAGTAGGATACATATAAAATGGAAGTAGAAAAGATAGAGTCCTTTGGAGAGCTTATGGAAATTTAACCCATAGTCAATACCTTTAACTTATTTTCCCCCACAAGGAGCCAAGAGGAAAATAATCACTAAAGGAGATATTCACCTACCTCATCGGATTCTGATAGGAATTCCTGCATGATGTCACTCTCACCAATTACTCGTATTGAACACACTGTAGAAAATAAAGATAAAATCCAGCATAAGGCCTTAAAATCAAGAATATAAAGTCAAAGACATATCAAAGTTTAAGTTTAAATCATCAATAGCAGGCAATAATGAGGCAGCACAGCATGCCTAGCATACAAGATTTTAAGGCATGACAAACATTCATCTAAATATGATCAGAACAAAGAAATAATAGAAAATACAAAGATGTAGCTCGCTAAAAATATTAAACATAACCAGAAAAGAGAAATAAAAGTTCAGTAAATATAACTTTGCAGTCTTGTGTGACCTATTAACAAGCTAGAACAACAGAACATGGGGTAAAGGGGCAGTGGTAAGGGAAGATTAATTAGGAATAAACCAAATATAAAATCGAAATACTAAAGGAGAAATATTTATTTGGCCTAAAAACAGGCCAGTCAGAGAACCACAAAAATTAAAAGCCATTTTGGGAAAACTAGGGTAGGTAATTAAGAATTCATATCATTTCACCTTACTGACTTTAGCTTCAAAACAACAACCAAAAAAAAAAAAAAAAAAAAAAAAAGCTGGCTGGGGATGGGTGGGATAGGAAAGCAAGCAGGCAGGTAAGGTAGGTAGCTAATCCTCTAAATTTAAGAAAGTTAATTTCCTGACACTCTCATGAGAATGGTAAATTAAACTGGTGACTTTACTTCATTTGATTTTTAAAAATTATACCCTTTCTCATTTCCCAAGGGCTTTGTTCAGAGAGGCCAGTCCCTGTTAGAAAAAGCTAAAAACAGGTAAGGAAGTTCCATTACCTTCTATGGGGAAAATGGTTTCTCTTCATGACTAAGGCTCCCTACAAAAGTTTTTAAAAGATTCAACTAGGTCAGTTAGTTACAAGGAAACAGAATGACTAAATATCATGTAAGACTGTTATTCTATAAACTAGTATTTTAGAGAAAAACCTACTGAACAGCTACCAAATAATGTAACTCTATAATGTAGCAAGGAAAGGTCTCTTCCCTGAGCCACAAGATGAGCTATCTTATTGAAGAGATCTGTGTCATTTCCCTGCCTTTCTAGACAAATGTTTCACCGTCCACATCCACAGGCTCCTGATGTATCATTTGGAGGCACCGAGATAACAAGTACATTTCAATACAGGGCCAGGTGCAGTGGTTCATGCCTGTAATTCCAGTACTTTGGGAGGCCAAGGTGGGCAGATCGCCTGAGGTTAGGAGTTCGAGACCAGCTTGGCCAACATGGGGAAACCCCATCTCTACTAAAAATACAAAAATTAGCCGGGCATGGTGGTGCACTTCTGTAGTCCCAGCTACTTGGGAGGCCGAGGCAGGAGAATTGCTTGAACCTGGAAGGCAGAGGTTGCAGTGAGCCAAGATCACGCCACTGCCCTCTAGCCTGGGCAACAGAGCGAGAGTCTGTCTCAAAACAAAAAAAAAACAAAAAATTCAATACCGAAGTATTAGTATCTACATTTAGCCTGCTTAGAACAAGGGCACTCTAGATTACCTACAACTCAGCAAACCTATCTATGAATACCTGTAAAATGAATAAAGTTTTCAGATAGGATACACCAGTAAGCCAAGAATCATTTTAATAAAAAATGTCTTAAATATTAAAAATGTCTTAATATTGCCCACTTAGTTCCCAAATCAATTCAGCATATTGCTGAGTCTATATGTGTTTGCTGGCAGATAATATAACCCTAAAAATAAAGGTTCATGTAATCCCAGTACTTTGGGAGGCAGAGGCTGATGGATCACGAGGTCAAGATATCGAGACCATCCTGATCAACATGGTGAAACCCCGTCTCCACTAAAAATATAAAAATTAGCTGGGTGTGGTGGCGTGTGCCTATAGTCCCAGCTACTCAGGAGGCTGAGCCAGGAGAATCGCTTGAACCCAGGAGGCGGAGGATGCAGTGAGCCGACATCGTGCCACTGCACTCCAGCCTGGTAATAGAGCAAGACTCCATCTAAAAAAAAAAAAAAAAAAAAAAAAAAGTCCATTAGGCACCACCAAATGCATCAAAAACTAAACATTCATTTTTTTGTTGTTGTTAAGCATTAAACAAACCAATAAAACAGGCTACTGATCACTATACTGGACATTTCAGTTTTGCCTTTAAAGTTCAGATCGTTCAATACTTAGTCAGAAACCTGACTTACATTCATTATTGAGTTTCCGGAAATTCAGCTATGCAGTTTAGAAGCTGCATATCTAGAACCTACGTCTACTCAATATAGTAGAGTTTGATGGTTTGGATTACCTTTTTCTAGATATTCTTCCAGTCCCCGGCGTCGGGCATCTAGTTGTTGTTCTGATAATGAAAATGGCCACTTCCCCGGGAGTCGGGGAAATGTAAAGTTGGCAAACTCTCTCTTCAGGTTCTGGTGTAGGATAGCAAACTCCCGGTACCGCTTAGAACACAGCTGCCTCCCTGCCATGTAAACATTATATACCTGGTGAAGGAGAAGAACGAAAGAAAAGCATACTTAATACAAATTAAATCACGAAATCATCTCGTCACGCTTAGATGATATTGGTTAGATGCATTCTACTATGCATTTAACAAAAACTATATTCAAGGTCACTTTAAAGACTTACTTTCGACAAACATGTATAAAGTTGTATGTATAAAAAAGGACTATCCCCTTTTCATAAGGAGCATGATGTTCTTTTTGTTTTTTGGGGTTTGAGATGGAGTCTCCCTCTGTTGCCCGGGCTGGAGTGCAGTGGCATGATCTCGGCTCACTGTAACCTCCGCCTCCTGGGTTCAAGCGATTCTCCTGCCTCAGCCTCCTGAATAGTTGGGATTACAGGCATCCGCCACCACACCTGGCTAATTTTTGTATTTTTAGTAGAGAAGGGGTTTCACCATGTTGGCCAGGCTGGTCTCGACCTCTTGACCTCAGGTGATCCACCCACCTCGAACCACCGCACCCAGCAGGAGGAGCGTGATCTTATTTTTGCTATTAGAATGACCTCTAGCATACTTTTAAATAACTTCAAAGGCAATTACCAGTTTTTAAGGGTGGATTTTATTTTTAGAAAGTTAAAAGTCATTTGAAGCCAATGTGGTAAATATAGTGAGTGAATAAGCAAGCAAATTTGAAGGGAGCTGAAAACCTAGGGTTGATTATAAAGCAATGTAACTGATACTTGTGTGTGGCCTAAACTGGCTCTAAAGTTGATTCCAAAGAAAAGGCCTAAAAAATGACTTAAGTGGCCTGGGCACGGTGGCTCATAGCTGTAATTCCAGTGCACTTTGGGAGGCTGATAGGCGGACAGATTGCTCGAGTCCAAGAGTTCGAGACCAGCCTGGGCAACATGGCAAAACCCTGTCTCTACAAAAAAATACAAAAATGTAGCTGGGCATGGTGGCATGCGCCTGTAGTCCCAGGAGGCTAAGGTGGGAGGATTGTTTGAATCCAGGAGGCAGAGGAAGCACTGAACCACGATCCTGCCACTACACTCCAGCCTGGACAACAGAAGGAGACAGTCTCAAAAAAACCAAGTGATTTAAGCAACAGTGGAATTTTTGTTAGTAAACAGATAATGTGAAAAGCAAAATAAAAGCAAAGCTAAGACCTTGAAAATAATTTAATTCAAACCATATAGTCTCTGCCTCCTCTATCCCACATCCCTATATCCGTTTCTCTGACCCCAAAAAGTTATCATATCCAACCATGTTCATGATTCCCTTGCTTTTCTTTTTATATTTTTTCACATTTATATATAATCCTTAAATTTTTATATTTTAATTTTAAAGGTATTTTGGTTTTATAAAAATAGAGTATCAAGATGAACAAGACTTTAAAGGATTTACTTTTTTCACTTAATATTATACTACAGTCTCATCACAACATTACATGTCTTTGTGGTATACTCTGCTGCATACAGCATTTTGTTGTGTGAATATATCATAGTTGCACGTTTGTTTTCAATCTGTTCTCCCACTCATGAGCACTCGGGTTGTTTCTGGATTTTAGCTACCGTGAACAATGCTGCTGTTAACATTTGTATAAATGCCTCCTGATGTACATGCAAAAGATATTCTTCTGAGTATAACCCTGAGTGAACTGCAGAGTTATATGCATATTCAACCTCAGGAGATAATGCCAAAATGTAAGCTAAAGTGGTTGTACCAATTTATTCTCCTTCAGCAATATATAAAAAGATCCTCTTAATTTTGCCAATGGAATTGGTGTGAAAAGATTTCTTACTGTGATCCTAATTTACATTTCCCTAATTACTAATGATGTTGAATAACTCTTCATATACTTATTGATCATGTGAGTGTCATTTTTTGTAAAGTACTTATTCATGCGTTTTGCCTACCTTCATATTAAGTTTTTTTGCTTTTCTTACTGATTTATGGAGTTCATATATTGACACAATGTTTCATTTGTGTGTATTGTGAATATCTTCCTGCAGTTTGTCACTGGTCTTTTTTTTTTTTTTTTTTTTTGAGACGGAGTCTCGCTCTGTTGCCCAGGCTGGAGTGCAGTGGCACGATGTCTGCTCACTGCAAGCTCTGCCCCCCAGGTTCACGCCATTCTCCTGCCTCTGCCTCCCAAGTAGCTGGGACTCCAGACACCCACCACCATGGCCTGCTAATTTTTTTGTATTTTTAGTAGAGACAGGGTTTCACCATGTTAGTCAGGATGGTCTTGATCTCTTAATCTCGTGATCTGCCCACCTCGGCCTCCCAAAGTGCTGGGATTACAGGCGTGAGCCACTGCACCTGGCCTGTCATTGGTCTTTTCACTCTATTTAAGGTTTTTTAAATTCTAGAAAGAGTCCAATTTATCAATCTTTTTATAACCAACACTTTTTGTGTCTTAAGAAACTTTTTCTACTCCCAAGATCAATAAGCTATTCACCAATATTTTTGTGAATATTTTCACTAAGAGCTTTTAATTTTTTGTTTTGTCATTTAAGTCCTTAATCCATCTGGAACTTATTCCTCTATATAATATGAAGTAAAGTTCCATTGGCATTTCTTTTAAAGTCAAAAATATTTAAAATCAATTTTTAATCAAATTATCCCTAAATAAAAATATTCTCCGTTTACAGAACAATCTGTGGACTTCCAGGTGGCAATTAACCTCCCATTAAATACAACCAGAAAACTGGACACAATATAGGCAACAACTATTTTCAGACACTGGACAACAGGCAGCTAAGAATTGTGATCCCTGAGAAAAGGGAAGCAAACAAGATGAGCCGATGAGCCCTAACATCATGTCAGCTTTCTGCCTAGCGGTAACTCCTAAACTGCAGCTCAGGGAGGGTTACCCAAACAGAGTTTGGCAACTTCACTGAGTTGAATAAACAGAGACTGAAGTTCAAGGAGGCCAAAGCAGCTAGAATTTGCAGGACTAAGCATGCAAGACGGAGCTAAAGCAAGACAGCTCCAGAAATCTTTATTAAGTTCCCTTGAATTTTGACTGAATAACAATCTAAGAAAAAAACTATTATAAGCCGGGAGTGGTAAATAAACAATTCCCAGAGTTCACGCAGGTTACAGAATCATTCAACTTCCGTCCAGCCAGAATAAAGAAACCTCCCTAAATCTGCATGGAATTCAGAAGGGAACTCAAAAAGACCATGCTTTAGGAGTGGAGCCAAATTGGTTCTAGAGTAAAAGGTACTCTAAACTACTCAAAAAGAGCTTAAAAACAAAGCTAAAAAGGACCAAAGTAATCTTTAGGTAGCTTAACTGTATGCCAGGAAAAAAAAAAAAAATCCAGCACTCTTTAAAGAAATATAACAAAATCTAGCAACCCAATAACACTGCATTCACAACATACAATATCCAATCAAAAATTACTACACATATAAAAAAGCATGAAAATTTGACCTATGACCAGGATAAAAATTAGTCAGTAGAAACAGGCTCAGAAATTACCAACACAAAAGAATCAGTGGATAAGGACATTAAGCAGCTATCATGCATTAAGAAGAGGGATTAAGAAATGTATTAAGAAGTGGGATCTTTAAGAGGTAATGGCAATACTCTCCACTTTGGGAGGCCGAGGTGGGCAGATCACGAGGTCAGGAGATCAAGACCATCCTGGTTAACACGGTGAAACCCCATCTCTACTAAAAATACAAAAAAAATTAGCCGGGTGTGGTGGTGGGCACCTGTAGTCCCAGCTACTCGGGAGGCTGAGGCAGGAGAATGGCGGGAACCTGAGAGGCGGAGCTTGCAGTGAGCTGAGATCCTGCCACTGCACTCCAGCCTGGGCGACAGAGCGAGACTGAGTCTCAAAAAAAAAAAAAAAGAGGTAATGGCAAAACTCTCATGATTAATGTCATGATTGAGGCAGTGGGTTATTTATCTCAGGAGTTTGGGCCCCCTTTTCTCTCTGTCTCACATGCACTTCCTTACCTAGGAATGCCTTCCTCCATGTTATAACACAACAAAAAGGCCTTCACCAGATGTGGCCCCTTGATATTAGACTTCCCAGGCTCTAGAACTGTGAGCCAAATAATCTCTTTTCTTTATAAATTACCTACAATCTGTGTTATTCTATTACAGTAGCAAAAACAGGATAAGACAGGCAGTAAACCCTCTCAGTCAGAGTGCACAGGCAAAGATCCACTTCTTCTGGGGAAGGAGTAAAAGTAAAATACTCTATACCCGTGGGGAGAGGCAGGAAACCATATTAGGCCCAGGTTCCTCCACTGTTACCAAGCAGAGGTCTGCTATAGCTGAGGGAGGGACCGGAAACTCTTTCCCAAGACTAACCACAGATACAAGGCCGAGTTTGGCTAAAATAAGAAGGAAGGGAAAAGAATTAGGACACAGAGACACAGACTCTGCCTAAGCCTAAGGGTGAACTACACAACATCTACCTCTACCATGAGTCTAGCCCAAGTAAAAGCAAGAGCAGTCTACCAGTAGCAGAGGGGTAAGAATGCAAAGAGACAACTTCTCTGTGGTACTGGTATGCACAGGTGGCTGAAAGTCTGAGGACAAAACACTGAAAAAAACCCTCCAGGGCCGGCTGGGCACCATAGTTTACACCTGTAATCCCAGCACTTTGGAAGGCCAAGACAGGCGGATCACGAGGTCAAGAGATCAAGACTATCCTGGCCAACATGCTGAAACCCCACTCTACTAAAAATACAAAAATTAGCTGGGCGTGGTGGTGCAGGCCTGTAGTCCCAACTACTCAAGAGAGTGAAGCAGGAGAATCACTTGAACCCGGGAGGTAGAGGTTGCAGTGAGCCGAGACTGCACCACTGCATTCCAGCCTGGTGACAGAGCAAGACTCCGTCTAAAAAAAAAAAAGAAAAGAAACCCTCCAGGCTGGGCACAGTGGCTCTTGTCTATAATCCCAGCACTTTGGGAGGCCAAGGCAGGAGGATCACTTGAGCCCAGGATTTTGAGACTAGCCTGGGCAAAATGGTGGGACTCTGTCTCTACAAAAAGTAAAAAAAATTAGCCAGATGTGGTGACGTGTGCTTGTGGTCCCAGCTACTTAGTAGGCTGAGGCTGGAGGAATGCTTAAGCCAGGAAGCCAAGGCTGCAGAGAGCCATTATTGTACAACTGCATCCAGTCTGAGAGATAGTAGAGCTTGTCTCAAAAAATAAATAAATAAATAAATATTTTAAAACTTCCAGAACCCCAGCCCTCACTCTAAGCACAAGGCAATAGCAAACCATGGCTAGAGAAACTTAAGGCCTATGGCACAGTAAAGGTAATGATAGCTATAGCAAAATCCAAGCCCAGCTTAACCGACTAAATTCCCTAACAGAAGAGCATTGCCCATTTCCAAGTTCAAACACTATTTACTTCAGTCATCTCTACTATTATTCTACACATGATGCCTGACATTCAGTTAATACTACAGGACAAAAACGCAAAAACAAAAAAACAAACAAAAAACAGGCTGGGTGCGGTGGCTCACACCTGTAATCCCAGCACTTTGGGAGGCCGAGGCAGGCGATCACCTGAGGTCAGGAGTTTAAGACCAGCCTGACCAACATGGAGAAACCCCGTCTCTACTAAAAATACAAAATTAGCCAGGCATGGTGGCACATGCCTGTAATCCCAGCTACTTGGAGGCTGAGGCAGGAGAATCGCTTGAGGCAGGAGAATCGCTTGAACCTGGGAAGCAGAGGTTGTGGTGGGCCGAGATCGAGCCATTGTACTCCAATCTGGGCAACAAGAGCAAAACTCCATCTCAAAAAAAAAAAAAGAAACCCAACATTATGGCAAGAGATAAAACAGTCTCAGAGATGACCCAGATGTTGAAATTATCAGGCAGTATATTATTAGAATAACAGTGATTAACAATGCTAAAGACCTCATGCAAAAGGAAAAGGTGGAAAACATGTATGAACAGATGGAGAATTTCAGCAGGTGTGAAAATTACAAGCAAATATCAAATGGAAGTGATAGAAATAAAAGGCATGGGCTGGGCGCAGTGGCTCACGCCTGTAATCCCAGCACTTTGGGAGGTCAAGGCGGGCGGATCACAAAGTCAGGAGTTTGAGACCAGCCTGGCCAATATGGTGAACTGCCGTCTCTACTTAAAAAAAAAACAAAAATTAGCCAGGCGTGGTAGTGGTTGCCTGTAGTCCCAGCTACTCGGGAGGCTAAGGCAGGAGAATCGCTTGAACTTCGGAGGCGGAGGTTGCAGTGAGCCGAGATCATGCCACCGCACTCCAGCCTGGGCAACAGAGCAACCCTCCGTCTGAAAAAAAAAAAAAAAAGGTGTGGTATCAAAGATGAAGAGTTCCTCTAACAGTACCATCAGCAGACTGGACACAACTGAGGAAAAAAATCAGCAAACTTAATGATAGGTCAATAAAAATTATCTAAGGAGAAAAATAAAAGCTAAAATAGAATAAAACACCCAAAAGCTCTAAGACAATATCAAACAGTGCAAAACACAGGTAACTAGAACCTCCAGAAAGGCAAGAGAAAAAGAGTGGGCTGAAGAAATATCTGAAAACATACTGGCTGATAGTTTTCCAAAAATAATAAAAGATATCAAACCACAGATTCCTCAAGCAGGATAAATAAGAAACAACCACCTAGACATGTAAAAACGAAACTCCAAAAACTAAAGATAAGAAGAAAACGCTGCAAGCCAGGTGCAGTGGCTCATGCCTGTAATCCCAGTGCTTTGGAGTCTGAGGAAGGAGGATTGCTTGAGGCTGAGAGTGTGAGAACAGCCTGGGGAACACAGCAAGACCCCATCTCTACTAAAAATTTTTAAAATTAGGTGGCCAGGTGCAGTGGCCAACGCCTATAACCCCAACATTTTGAGAGGCTGTGGGCAGATCACTTGAGGCCAGAAGTTCGAGGCCAGCTTGACCAACATGGTGAAACCCTGTCTCTAGTAAAAACACAAAAATTAGCCGGTTGTGGTGGCACACACCTGTAGTCCCAGCTACTTGGGAGGCTGAGACAGGAGAATTGCTTGAACCCAGGAGGCGGAGGTTGCAGTGAACCAAGATGGTGCCACTGAACTCCAGCCTGGGCAACAGAGCAAGACCCCATCTCAAACAAATAAAATAATAAAATAAAATATAAAAGTTAGACAGGTACAGTGGCACATTCCTGTAGTTCCAGCTACTTGGAGGCTGAGTCAGGAGGATAGCTTAAGCCCAGGAGGTTAAGTCTGCAGTGGGCTATTATCACACCATTGCACTCCACCCTGGATGACTGAGTGAGACCCTGTCTCTGTTTTTTAAAGAGAATAAAGTTTGAAGGTAGCCAGAGAGGGTTAAAACAAGCCATAGAAAAGACCAAAAACTAAAACAAGCAGGCTTCTCATCAGAAACTGAAAACCAGAAGACTGGAATGATTTTTGTTTCAAATTGGGACAGGATCTCGCTCTGTCTCCCAGGCTGGAGTGCAGTGGCGTGACCAAAGCTCACTGCAGCCTCAATCTTCTGGGTTGAAGTGATCCTCCTGCCTCAGCTTCCCAAGTAACTGGGACTACAGGGATTGTGTCACCACATCCAGCTATTTTTTCATTTTTTGTAGAGACAGAGTCTCAGTATGTTGCTCAGGGTGATCTCAAGTTCCTGGCCTCAAGCAATCTTGCTGCCTCAGCCTCCCAAAGTGCTGGGATTACAATGGAGTGATTATTTTTTTCTTTTGGTACTTTAAAAAAGTAAGTAAAAATTTTAAAAATCGGCCAGGCACGGTGGCTTACGTCTGTAATCTCAGCACTTTGGGAGGCCAAGGCGGGTGGATCACAAGGTCAGGAGTTCAAGACCAGCCTGGCCAACATGGTGAAACGCCGTCTTTACTAAAAATGCAAAAATTAGCTGGGCATGGTGGCGGGTGCCTGTAATCCCAGCTACTTGGGAGGCTGAGGCAGAGAATTGCTTGAACCCGGGAGGCAGAGGCTGCAGTGAGCCAAGATCGTGTCACTGCACTCCAGCCTGGGCAACAGAGCAAGACTCTATCTCAAAAAAAAAAAAAAAAAGAAAAGAAAGAATCCACCCAGAATTCTATACCCTGAAAAAATCTTTCAAACATAAAGGAGAAATGAAGACTTCTTTACATCAACAAAAGCTAAGAGAATTCGTTGCCAGAAGACCTGCACTCTTAACGCAAGAAATATTAATGCAAGTTCTTCAAGCAGAGGGAATCTAATGCCAGACAGAAACTAGATTTACACAAAGGAATAAAGTGCATCAGAAATGGCAAATATAGGCTGCGCACAGTGGCTCACGCCTGTAATCCCAGCAGTTTGGGAGGCTGAGGTGCGCAGATCACCTGAGGTCAGGAGTTCAAGACCAGCTTGGACAACATGGAGAAACCCCATCTCTACTAAAAATACAAAATTAGCCGGGCATGGTGGCGCATGCCTATAATCCCAGCTACTTGGGAGGCTGAGGCAGAAGAACAGCTTGAACCTTGGAGGTGGACGTTGCAGAGTGAGCCAAGATTGCACGAAGGAAGGAAGGAAGGAAGGAAGGAAGGAAGGAAGGAGGGAGGGAGGGAGGGAGGGAGGGAGGGAGGGAGGAAGGAAGGAAGGAAGGAAGGAAGGAAGGAAGGAAATGGTAAATATGTGGTCAAATAAAAAATAACTCTTTTATCATGTTTAATTTCTTTAATGCCAGGCGTGGTGGCTCATGCCTGTAATCCCAACACACTTTGGAAGGCCAAAGCTGGCAGATCACTTGAGCTCAGGAATTTGAGACCAGCCTGGGCAACATCATGAAACCCCGTCTCTATCAAAAATACAAAAAACGAGCTGGGTGTGGTGGTGCGCACCTGTGGTCACAGCTACTCAGGAGGCTGAGGTGGGAGATCACTTGAGCCTGGGAGGCAGAGGTTGCAGGGTGCCAAGACTGCACCACTGCCTTCCGGCCTGGGTGACAGAGTGAGACTCCATCTCAAAAAACAAAAACAAAAAAACAAAAAACAAAAAACCCAACTCTTTAAAAGGCAATTGTTTAAAGCAAAGATAACAATGTATCGTTAAGTTTGTAACACATACAGAAGTCAATGTATGACAACAATAGCACAAAGGATGGCAGGGGGGAAATATACTCTTGTAAGTGTCTTAAATTATATATATAGTATGTCTGTGTGTGTGTGTGTGTGTGTGTGTGTGTGTGTGTGTGTGTGTGTGTGTGTCCAGCCTGGACAACAGAGAGAAACCTTGTCTCTCACACACACACATACACACAAAAGGTATTATGCAAAGTATCTTCTATAACTACAACGGGGTAATGTTAGAAATCAATAACAGAGGGAAAGCTAGAAAATTCACTAATTTGTAGGAATTAACATCTGACAGGGACAAAATGGCCAATATAAATATATATTATATATTATAAAATTATATATATTAGGTATATTTACCTAGAGTGTTACACTATATATAATATGTGTACTATGTATTATGTATATACAACTACAAGTTCAAATATATAATTTGAAGGTAAATGTTCATAAATTACAGATATATACTGTAAACCAAGAAAAAAACAAATTATACCTAATAAAACAAGAGTAGAGATAAAATAGAATCATTTAAAAATACTCTATCAATCCAAAAGAAGGCAAGAAATGAGGAAAAAAATAAATAATGATGCAACATAGATAGCAAAAAACAAGACAGTAGATTTAGCCTAACTATAGCAATAATTATACTAAAGGTAAGTAGTCTAAATAAAAACATTTAGATTCCAATAAAACATTCCAAATAAAAACATTGCCAGACTGGACAAAAAAGCAAGATCCAGCTATAAGCTTTCTATAAGAAACCCAGTTTAATTATAAATATATAAATAGGTGAAATGGGAAAGATAGCAATGAAAACAATAACCAAAAGAAAGGTGACATGGCTACTAGTGGCTATATGTTAGTGGCTCATATGCTATATGAGAGAAAGACTTCAGAACAAAGAATATTACCAGGGATAAAGAGAGACAGATACATTACAGATAGAGACTTAAATAAAGAGATAAATAATGTTAAAGGGATCAATTCATCAAGATATAATATTCATTATACATAAAGAAAAACCTGACAGAACTGAAAACTCCATTTCAAGTAGTACATACACTTCATGTAGACCAACCCTTCCACTATAACAACTATAAATTCTAGACAAAATACAAAAACAATTGTCTGAGGAGTCTGAATTAAACACTACAAGCAGGCTGACTGTGGAGGGGACTCAAAACATGGAGCAATGATCTGTACAAGAGGAGGTACACTCCTGCATTTAGAGGGTTTTGCTCTGCTTGTGGGCATAAGTTACAAAATAGCACAATTTAAGTAACTAAAAGTCAGACAGAACCTGACATCTTTCTGGCTCAAACATACAGGGAAAAGATTCTACGTAACCACGGCTGCTACCAGAGTAAGTGGAGAACCTAAGGCAAGAGAAAACCAGAGAAGGCGATCCCTTAATTCTAAGAATAAACACCACATGTATCTCAGACTAATCCTTTCTTGGATGTATACAGACTCGAAGCAGCACAGCAAAGGTTGAAATAATTAAACTGAGATTTGAACTCTAACCCACACAAGGCGACACAGCTTATGGCTTATTGCCAGCTAAAACAAAACATCAATACTCCTCAGAGGAATATTACAGAACCCAGAGTCTACACAATGTAACATTCATAAATATCCAAGATACAATCCAAAATGACTCAATATACACAGAACCAGGAGAATACCACCCATTCTCAAGGGAAAAGACATTTAACAGAAACCAATCCCAAAATGACACAACTGTTCAGACACATAAGGAACAGACCAATGAAACAGAGCAAAAAGTTCAGAAATAGTAAATTGATTTTCCACAATGATGCCAAGGTATTTCAATGGGGAAAAAATTTTCTTTTAAGCACAGGTTGCTGTGAAACAACTGAATATCCATATAAAAACAAAATCAAAAACAAAACCTTGACCCTGGTCGGGCGCAGTGGCTAACACCTGTAATCCCAGAACTTTGGGAGGCGAGGCGGGTTAATCACCTGAGGTCAGGAGTTTGAGACCAGCCTGGCCAACATGGAAAAACCTCATCTCTACTAAAAATACAAAAATTAGCCGGGTGTGGTGGTGCATGTCTGTAATCCCAGCTACTCAGTGGGGCTGAGGCAGGGGAATCGCTTGGACCCAGGAGGCAGAGGCTGCAGTGAGCCAATATTGCTCCACTGCACTGCAGCCTAGCTGACACTCAAAAACAAACAAACAAACATAATAGACAAAAGTGGAAGGAACCCAGATGTCCATCAATTGAAGAATGGATAAATAAAAGTGGTATATCTATATAACAGAATGTTAAAATGAAGTACTGATGTGTGCTACAACTTGAATAAGCCTCAAAAATATTATGCCAAGTGAAAGAAGCCAGTTAAAAAAAAAACCCCATGATTCCATTTCTATGAAATGTCCAGAATAGCAAATCTATAAGACAGAGGATAGATTAGTGCTTTCCTAGAACTGGAGGGGATGGGAGGTTTGGAAAATGATGGGTGCAAGGAATGAGGTTCTTTTTGAGGTAATGAAAATGTTACAAATTTGTTTTATGCTTCAAAAGTGCTAACTTTGAGTCATAAGACATGTAAGAAGTTGAAATCAAGGTCATGTCCCAAAAGTAGAGCAGACTGGATGTTGAGACCTTTTGGGAATTACCTAAAACCTTGGGAACTTGAGAAAAGGAATGAAACCACTAATTGTACTTCTATTTATCTATTTTTTTTCTTTGAGACGAAGTCTCACTTTGTCACCCAGGCTAGAGTGCAGTGGTGTGATCTCAGCTCACTGCAATCTCTGTGAACACACTAAAAACTAAATTAGCCAGGAGCAGTGGCTCAAGCCTGTAATCCCAGCTAATTGGGAGGCCAAGGCTGGTGGATTACCTGAGGTCGGGAGTTCGAGTCAGCCTGAACAACATGGAGAAACCCCATCTCTACTAAAAATACAAAATTAGCTGAGTGTGGTGGCGCATGCCTGTAATCCCAACTACTCAGGAGGCTGAGGCAGGAGAATTGCTTGAACTCGGGAGGCAGAGGTTGCAGTGAGCCAAGATTGCGCTATTGCACTTCAGCCTGAGCAACAAGAGCAAAACTCTATCTAAAAAACAAAAAAATTAAAAATTTAAAAAAAAAAAAACTAAATTGTGTACTTTAGGTGAACTTATGGTATATAAATCATATCTTAATAAAGTTCTTATGGCTGGGTGCGGTGGCTCACACCTGCAATCCCAGCACTTTGGGAGTCCAAGGCAGGCAGATCATGAGGTCAGAAGTTCAAGACCAGCCTGGCCAACGCAGTGAAACCCTATCTCTACTAAAAACACAAAAATTAGCTAGGCGCAGTGGTGTGTGCCTGTAGTCCCAGCTGCTGGGGAGGCTGAGGCAGGAGAATTGCTTGAACCCAGGAGGCAGAGGTTGCAGTGAGCCGAGATCACACCACTGCATTCCAGCCTGAGTGACAGAGGGAGACTCCCTCTCAAAATACATACATACATACAAAATGAAAGTCCAGGTGGGGTTGCTCATGCCTGTAATCCCAGCACTTTGGGAGGCCGAGGCGGACGGATCACCTGAGGTCGGGAGTTCCAGACCAGCCTGACCAACATGGAGAAATCCTGTCTCTACTAAAACACAAAATTAGCCAGGTGTGGTGGCACATGCCTGTAATCCCAGCTACTCCGGGAGGCTGAGGCAGGAGAATCACTTGAAACCAGGAGGGAGAGGCTGCAGTGAGCCAAGATCACGCCACTGCACTCCAGCCTGGGCAACAAGAGCAAAATTTCACCTCAAAAAATAAAATAAAATAAAAATTAAAAACAGGCAGGGCACGGTGGCTCACGCCTGTAATCCCAGCACTTTGGGAGGCCGAGGCGGGTGGATCACGATGTCAGGAGATCGAGACCATCCTGGCTAACACAGTGAAACCCCGTCTCTACTAAAACTACAAAAAAATTAGCAGGGCATGGTGGCAGACAGCTGTAGTCCCAGCTACTCAGGAAGCTGAGGCAGGAGAATGGCGTGAACCCAGGAGGCGGAGCTTGAAGTGAGCCAAGATCACGCCACTGCACTCCAGCCTGGGTGACAGAGCAAGACTCTATCTCAAAAATAAATAAATAAATAAATAATAAAGTTCTTACAAAAAAAGATAGCTGAAACTATAAAACTGTAAGAAAACATAAAAGATTAGGGTCCTTGGGTTAGGCAGATTTCTTGGAACACAATTGCATTACTCATAAATTTAAAAACTGATAAACTAGACTATATCAAAATTTAAAATTTCTGTTCTTTGAAAGATACTGTTTTTAAAAATGAAAAGGCAAGTCCCAAACTTAAATATTTACAAAATATCTTAAGTCCTTTTTCTTTTTTTTTTTTTTGAGACGGAGTTTCACTCTTGTTGCCCAGGCTGGAGTGCAATGGCACAATCTCAGCTCACTGCAACGTCGGCCTCCCGGGTTCAAGTGATTCTTCTGCCTCAGCCTCCCGAGTAGCTGGGATTACAGGCTCCTGCCACCATGCCTGGCTTATTTTTGTATTTTTAGTAGAGACGGGGTTTCACCGTATTGGCCAGCCTGGTCTGGAGCTCCTGACCTCAGGTGATCCACCGACCTCAGGTGATCCGCCCACCTCAGCCTCCCAAAGTACTGGCGTTATAGGCGTGAGTCACTGCGCCTGGTTTATCTAAGTCCTTTTTCAAGCTACTGGAAAATATATATTTATTTATATATATATCTGATAAAGGACTTGTAGAGCCAGAATATATAAAGAACCTCTACAACAAAATACTACTACAAACAACCTAATTTTTTTTTTTTTTTTTTTTTTTTTGAGACAGAGTCTGGCTCTGTCGCCCAGGCTGGAGTGCAGTGGCGCGATCTCGGCTCACTGCAACCTCTGCCTCCCAGGTTCACATGGTTCTCCTGCCTCAGCCTCCCGAATAGCTGGGACTACAGGCGCCCGCCACCATGCCCGGCTAATTTTTTTGTTTTTGTTTTTTTTTTGAGGCGGAGTCTCACTCTGTCGCCCAGATTGGAGTGCAGCCGGGCGATATCGGCTCACTGCAAGCTGCGCCTCCCGGGTTCACGCCTTTCTCCTGCCTCAGCCTCCTGAGTAGCTGGGACCACAGGCGCCCGCCACTGCGCCCGGCTGATTTTTTGTGTTTTTAGTAGAGATGGGGTTTCACCGTGGTTTTGATCTCCTGACCTCGTGATCCGCCCGCCTCGACCTCCCAAAGTGCTGGGATTACAGGCGTGAGTCACTGCACTCGGCCACAGCCTAATTTTTTAAACAGGCAAAAGAGTTAAACAGTTACTTCATCAATGAAGACACATGAATGGCCATTAAACACACAAAAAGCAGCTCATCATCATGAGTCATTAGGTAAATGCAAATTAAAACCACAGTAAGATATCACTGTCTATGAGAATGGCTAGAATTAAAAAGACTGAAAATATCAACAGGTTATGGAAACAATGGAACTCTCCACCTTATATGAGAATGTAAAAATGGTATAGCCACTTTGGAAAACTGTTTGGCAGTTTTTTATAAGGTTAAACTTACACTCACCCTGCAATTCCACTTCTTCGTATATACTCAAGAGCAATGAAAATATATGTCTACATAAAGACCTGTACATTCAATATTCTTTCATGGCAGCTTTAGTCATACTAGTCTAAAACTGGAAGCAACCCACAAGTGCATGAACAATGAAGGGATGAACAAACTGTAGTAAATCTATATAATGGACTACTACTCAGCAATTAAAAAGGGACAAATATTTGGTATAAATAACAATGTATACCAGTCTTAAGGACTATACTAACTGAACAAAGCCAGATACAAGAGAGTACACATGGTATGATTCCATTTATTTGACATTCTGGAAAACGTAAAATATGGTGACTTTAGTAAGCTGATCCATGGTTGACAAGTGCAGTGGTAAGAGGTGAGGACTAACTGCAAAGGGCATGAGGGAACTTTTGGGGATATGAAAATGTTCTAAATCTTCATTGCGGTAGTGGTGGTTATAAGACTATGTACATTTGTCAAAACTTGTAAAAGTGTAGACTTAACATGGGTGAATGTTAATATAGGTAAACTATGTTCAATAAAGTTGATTTTAAAAGTACAATTAGTGGACTGGGCACAGTGGCTCATACCTGTAATCCCAGCACTTTGGGAGGCTGAGGCGGGCAGATTACCTGAGATCAGGAGTTGGAGACTAACCTGGCCAACATGGTGAAACACCATTTCTACTAAAAATACAAAAGTTAGTAGGGCGTGGTGGTGTGCACCTGTAGTCCCAGCTACTTGGGAGGCTGAGGCAGGAGAATTGTTTGAACCCGAGAGGCAGAGATTGCAGTGAGCCAAGATCACACCACTGTACTCCAGGCTGGGGAACAGAGTAAGACTTCGTCTCAAAAAATAAATAAAAATAAAAATAAACAAAGGTACAATTAGTAGTATCATTCCTTTTCTCAAGTTTCCAAGGTTTTAGGTAATTCCCAAAAGGTCTCAACATCCAATCTGCTCTACTTTTAGGATGTGACCTTGATTTCAACTTCTTACATGCCTTATGACTCAAAGTTAGCACTTACGAAGCATAAAACTCTAAATTCTGTGTGTGGTTCTAAGACTACAGAAGTCCATGCTGAAATAAAACCTACATGCCATTATCTACAGCTAAATTACAGATGCAACCAGGCATTATTTGATCCTCTGCAACTTTTTTAGCTTCCTTGCTTTTCCTATCTCTTCACTAAAAAGAATTTACCATAAATGTTTAGTAGCTTGTTCCCATGCGGAGGATAAATCTCAGTTTTAGAGACTGAAACTTTAGTCAACTGTTAAGCTTTAAACACCTGTAGTCTGTTTGCCAGTATCTAACAGAACCCACTGCATTTTCTACTAAGAATAATGAACATTTCTTATTATATCAACACTCCACAAATAATTAAAGGCAAATAAAGCATATTGCAACCAAAAGAAAAATTAAGTAGACTGAGCTATCAGTGGCAATTAGGCTTTGAAGAACAAACAAAGGCATTCAGGAAAGGGGCTAGCACACATCACTAAAAATTCAAGATGGGCTTTCCTGCATAACTACAACAGCAACAGATTGGAAATGTGTGAAACAGCTCATGGGAATTGCATTCAGGAAACTCGTGGGAAAAACCACAGTTAATCATTCACACGGATATCTCCAAAGAAAATGAAAAAGAACATGATGTGGAAAGAAGAGTAGACATCTAAGTTCTGAAATGGGCGAACCTCTCTATTACCCAAATATTTTGAAAGACACCATCCTCTTAAATTAATCTTGCCCTATAGCGCAACAAAATCAACAGTAAATAAGAGACTACTATTAGCAAAGAGATACGGCAACCAACAAAAGAACGAACAAAAAAGAAACTAAACAAACAAAACCTCACACGTTTACAACAAACCAGAATGCAAACTTGAAACTATCTAAAAATAAAATGGAATTATACTCAAGCTGAATAGGACTCTTTTCCATTACTGTAGTTCACCCCCTGCAATAAATCAGGGTCAGTGTCTTTTATTTATGTGTGAACTCATCCTCCTGGTAGACAAACTGACCTAGGTTGCAGTCTTTTATCTATCACTATAATAGTTTCATAATTATAAGACTAGGGGAAACAAAAGCTAGATGTTTGAGGATCGAGTTGGGCTGACACTCACCACAAACTTCTCACCATTCTGCTCCACATGTTTGTATCTGGGGACCGATATAGGCACTGCTTGCTTTTCTGTGTAATCATAAAATGATTGTCCCAACGAGTCGTCACTGGGATCTAGGTTATCTGCCTCATGAGGAGGTACAGATAACACTGTCAAGATCAATTCCTTCTCGCCTGCTCGAATCAGGTCCACCACCTGCTTGTGTGTCGCCCCCTCAACATTCACGTGGTTCCTAAGGGGAAAAAGGGAAAAAGACAATCCCATAAACCAGAAGGGTCCAAACACTTTGTATCTCCACCCTCCTGCCCCCACTCCAGTGTCACACAGTATGAACCATGAAGTCAAAAGATTAATTTGGTTCCTGAAAAGTTGTTTATGTTTTAACAGTTTCTAATGTGAAAAACTTTGTGAACTTATGGCAGGGAAAAAATGGAAAGAGGTGAGAAGACCTCCCCTTCCTCTATATTAATATCCCACACATAGCTTCAGGAAAGCACATGGAAAGAGGCTGAAGCTGAGGAGGAAACAAAGCTTTTTCAGTCAAACAGTCCAATTTCCTCATTCTACCCAAGCATGTATACAATTCAATCAAAGTGGCTTTCGACAGCCCTGCCACGTGAATTGTACTTTGTCCTTTTTAAACCTCATAGGAACTCTGTTAAAAGAACCTTCACAAAATACATTCCCTTAATTTGTAAATACAGACTCAAAAAAAGTTATGACTGAAGATAATTCCTTTACATTTACATCCAATTTCTCTCCATATCTCAAATCAGTCAACTTAATTTTCCTTTATGCCAAGTTTCATTACTTTGGGAGCTAAATGGTATTACTCTTCACAAATACACTAATTTCCACTTCAATTAACCTCTTGGGATTCCATCAACTTTTTTCCTGCTCTATGCTATCTCATTTAAAGTCCTGTGCAATCAGTCCAAACTAAAAAATATACACCTATAGTTATATAGTAAGTCAGCCTACTAATTTGCCTTCCTGTTTTGCTGTGTACAAAAGGCAGAAACAAGGCAAACAAAGTACAAGGTTTAGTTGAAGTATTTTGTCAAGAAAGATGCTGAGTCTCAAAAACTCACTCAGCAAACCAAACTACCTTCCAGAATGCTGATCCAGGCTGCTCTCTCAGCAAAAACCACTGGGCAGCTGGCCTGGAGGTTCCCTCCCATGGCTATCCCAAGAGAGGTAGGAAACACACACCTGACCTCTAATCAACTTAACATTTAAAGCTTATATACCCTTTAGAGTTAAATTCTTTTTCAGTCCTGTTCCAAACCATTAGGGATTTTCCTTCCTGAAAAATGATACTAAGTTTACTAACAAGCCTTCCATAAACTTTTCAGTCACTGAAATTGTCTCTGTCAGAGTCTGGTATCTGAAATATCCATTTATATAAACAGAACAGTCAGGAGATCCCCCAGCTAGTCTCCTGGGATTTAATTTAGGGTTTAACAATCTAGCCAGTAAATTCAGCACTCCTGACATTTCACATCCTACAAGTCTAATTTATATAAAAAAAAAAAAAAATCAGTAATTTTACAATAAGCTAGCTATAGAAAAAAATAAAGAGCCCCTTTCACTGATGAAAACTTGGGCTTTTTATTCATTCAGTCAGACTTGTGATCAAAAAACATGATCAACTCTGATGAACATATACCAGCATGGTAAAAATGGAAAGAAAATGGGCTTTGGAGCTAGTTACAGGAGCTAATTTAAATCCTGATCCTGCCTATTAGTACCAGAATTGGTCTTGACTGAGTTTTTAACCTTTCTTAGCCTTGCTTTCCACATCTGTAAATGGAGACAATAATAAGTTCCTAACAGAGTTGCTGTGAAGATTAATGTAATAAAACATGTAGAACAATCCCTAAACATTTATATCACAAGGTTTAAGAAGAGGTTATATATATATATATATATTTTTTTTTTTTTCATTAAAGAAGAAATGGAAATCTTAAGTTAGGAACTGGCAAAAGATTTTTATCTAAGTATTTGGACTTACTAGGTCGGAGAAAATGATTTGATGGTAGAAGAAAAAACTGAAAAAGCAAGTTTAGAAATCATCAAACAATCTCATATATCCCTAGGAACCTTAGCTAACTCATGAATATACTTTTTTTTTTTTTTTTAAACACAGTGGCAAAAGTTGACACCTTAAAGACTGGCCAAAATACTAGTATCTTGGATACAGGCTGGGCACAGTGTGGCTCACACCTGTAATCCCAGCACTTTAGGAAGCCAAGGCAGGTGGATCACTTGAGTTCAGGAGTTTGAGACCAGCCTGGGCAACATGGTGAAACCCCATCTCTATACAAAATATGCCAAAAGATTAGCCAGGCCTGGTGGCACGTGCCTATAGTCCCAGCTACTCGGGAGGCTGAGCTGGGAAGATCACCTGAGCCTGGGAGTTCAAGGCTGCAGTGAGCTAGATCATGCCACTGCATCTAGCCTGGGTTACAGAATAAGATCCTGTTTTTAAAAAAATGAAATAAAATAAAATCTTAAATACCAAAACAAAATTTCTGTTAATGCAATCAATTTTATGAAATGCACATTTGTGAAAAATAAAAACTGATGCTCAAATCTTACTTTTCAGTTCCCTAATTTTTTTTCCTTTAAAGAATTTTTTATCCAGGGCACTCTGTTGGTAGACTTGGGAGTCACTGGATCTACAAAATTTGTATGTAAAATTGTTTTTATGTGCCTATTATGCATTTTTTTCTGGGGAGTTTCCCTAGCTTTCATCAGCTTCAAAAAGGAGTATATGAACTCCCAAAAGATTCAGAACTATTGCTTTCAATACACACCTCCACCCATTCAGTTTTCAAATCAAAATACACCATTCCTTGGGTCACTCACAAAAATAAACTCTGAAAATCGTCAGAGAAACTTAAGTGAGACATACCAAGAGGGGTCAAGGAGCAAGGGAGTTCACTTAGGTTTCACTTCTTTATTACTAAGACCAAGTTTCAGATTGACTATAATTCCAAAAATCTCTTTTAAAAGAAGACAGGAAAAAACTTCCAGTGTCATGTTCTAAACAGACTTGCTAATATTTACCTGGTTCAACTACAGAAGGAATGCTATACATTCCACGACTTACTACAAAGTGGGAAATTCCTTCATTCTTCAGAGAGTGAAATAAGGTCAGTCTGATTTGAGGATGTCTGATTGGAAAAAGGACCCTCCTTCCTCAAGAATGAAGAGGTCTTCACAGTCATAAAAGTGTTACATGATATACTTTTTTACAAGAAGGCTACTCTACCAACTCAAATTCGGTGTGGCCCAATAATTTGTACAATTCTGAAGACATAAATTAATGCAAAATATAAATTCTTCAATAAGGAGAAACTTTCAGCAGTATAGACTTTAGGTTTGAAGTATGGGTTTGGGAGTCAAACAGACGAGTTTGAATACCAATCGTGCTGTTTAATGGATGAGCCCTTAAGTAAATTACTCTATCTCACTAAATCTCAATTTTCTAATCCATAAAATGGGGTTAATACCATTGGCTAACGGAGTTGTTGTGAAAAGTAAAATGAGATGAAGCTCTAGAACACGGTAACCACTCAATAAATGGTAGCTATTTGTGTTATAGTATTTGTAGCAATTGGGCAAACAGGTTGGTAGTATTTTCGCCTCCCTGATGATACAAACTTTTTCTACCAGCAATTTCCCTTGCCTTTCAATTCCGTCTTTGTAACGTAATCTAGTTGGAATTCATTTGAAAATAAATAATCAAGCTCTCAATCAATGATAATGGGGTTCACAGATAGCCAGCTTCACAAGACCACTGGATCAGTGAAGCACTAATTCTCTTATCACACAAAAGTACTGACTTCCCAGTCAGTATTGGTATTATCTACCAATATATACTGCTTTTATAAAGAAAGGCAGCAGTTTAAATACATCATTAAAAATATCTAACACATATGTGATTAAGCAAATACAACAAAATGTTAATTATAGAATCTAGGTAATAGGTATACAGGTATTCACTGTATGATTCTTTCAATTTTTCTGTAGGTTTGAAACTTTTCATAATAAAATGAAGGAAAAAATTAAGGGGGCCAAAAATTCCAACAATCCACAAATAAGATCAAACTTTTATTTAGTTAGGCAGATGATATCTAATTTATTTTATGTCTTTGGCATTGTAAACATACACTTGATAATTTTAATAAAGTACTTACTTTTACATAAGACCAACATTTGGCCCCATTAGAGAGAGAGGCCTTAAAGTAGCTAATGGGAGTGGCTTCAAATAAGACTTCTATTCAACCAAAGTTGGCCACCTAGGGAAATTGCAAAGCTAACATAAACATTCCCAAAAGCAGGAGAAAAAGCTCTAGTCAGGATTTGTATACCACTTGTGAAGGAAGCGATACACAATGAAAACTAGGTATAAATGGAAATATGACAAACCCAATCACTATATACACCACAGCAAAAAGCCATTCTATGTAGTAAGCAAAATACCATTTTGACCCTCTGTGATATGCACGAAAGTAATAAAAAAGTAATTAGTCTCTCAGAGATAGTCCATTAAAAATACATAATAAATTCCTATAACTGCAAGTGCTAAGACATACATTTCAATTTTGTAGATGGCTATATATGTCTACACAATGGCTACACATCTATAAGAATGGCTAAAACAGAGTGGCAATACCAAGTTTTGCCAAAGATGTGGAACACGTGCCATTCTTATATATAGCTGATAAGTGCATAAAACAAAAACAATCTAGCAGTTTCTCATAATGTTAAACATACATTTACTACAAGACCCAGCAATTCTACTCCTAGGTATTATTCAAGAGAAAAAAAAAACACACACACATCTACACAAACAACTGTAGTTGAATGTTCACTGCAGCTTTATTCAAAATAGTACAAAACTAAAAACAACCCAATGTCTATCAAAAAGCAAATGGATAAACAAGTTGTGGCATATTCATAAAGTGGAGTATCACACCAATAAAAGGAAAAAGCAATAAAAAGGAAAAACTACTCATATCCCCAACACCACAGATAAATCTCAAAAATACACTCCGGGGGAGCAAAGTGAGACAGAAAAGAATCTGACTGATTTGACTCCATTTATTTGAAGTTCTGGAACAGGCAAAACTAATCTTTAGTGGTAGAAATCAAATCACTTGTTGTCTGGAGGGGAGGGGATGGTACTAAATGCAAAGGGGCACAAAGAAACTTTCTTATGCGTCACGCCTGTAATCCCAGCACTTTGGGAGGCAGAGGCAGGGGGGATCACTTGAGCTCAGGAGTTTGAGACCAGCCTGGGCAACATGGCAAAACCCCTCTCTACAAAAAATACAAAAAATTAGCTGGGCGTTCTGGCGCAGGCCGGTAGTCCAAGGTACTTGGGGGCTGAGGCAGGAAGATTGCTTGTACCTGGGAGTCAAGGCTGTAGTGAGCCAAGATCTCAACACCGCTCTCCAGCCTAAGTGACAAAGTAAGACTCTGTCTCAGGGAAAAAAAAAAAAAAAAAAGTGATGGAACTGTCTATATCTTGACTGGGGTGGTGGTTAAATGGATGCATACTTTTGCCAAAACTCAAACTCTATACTTCCTATGTGTGCATTTGACTGTATGTTAATTAAGCCTCAGTAAAGTTTATTTTTTTTTAAATTATTATATAATATCTACATCTATAAGTGTGAAATAGGAGTCCACTACCTGGGTGAAAAGCATAACCCCTATTCTACTTTTAGATTACTCTGAATTTTTTGCTATTGTGAATAATTTTGTTACTGAAGATCTAGTAGATGAATCTGTACCTATCTGCAGCATAAAACTGCTTAAACAAAATACATGCGTTTTCCTTCACCTCCCATATCTTGTGGAAAATAAGCTAAACTTTGGCTATTTCCAAGTCTTACAAGGTTATTTCATGGAAGCAATGAAAAGAAAATTAAGCCACAGCTAGTTTACCCCTACTTCTGCTTTGGCTTTCTTGTCTTACTCTCCTATAAACAACAGGACACGTATTTCAAACCTAGTATAGTTAAAAACCTCACCAACATGGCCGGGTGCAGTGGCTTATGCCTGTAATCCCAGCACTTTGGGAGGCTGAGGCGAGCAGATCACAAGGTCAGGGGTTCGAGACCAGCCTGGCCAACATGGTGAAATCCTGTCTCTACTAAAAATACAAAAATTAGACAGGGATGGTGGCACATGCCTGTAATCCCAGCTATTTGGGAGGCTGAGGTAGGAGAATCACTTGAAACTGGAAGGCGGAGATTGCAGTGAGCTATATTCGCACCACTGCACTCCAGCCTGGGCAACAAGTGCAAAACTCCGTCTCAAAAAATAAAAATAAAAAATAAAAAAACCTCTGCAACAAATTATAAAGTTAAGTCTGATAAACAATAGCATCTCTCAAGTTTATCAAAGCCATAATGTAAGGGACAAAGTGAAATTCACCAAACACTGCAAAAATACCATTATAGTGCATTACAAATACAATTCAGATTATTTTTCTTAGGAGGCCTAGATTTCACTTGTTAGATTTTTAAGGGTCAGACACAATGGCTCACACCTACAATCCCAACATTTTGGAGGGGCGCAGTGGGAGGATCACTTGAGCCCAGGAGTTTGAGACAGCCTGAGCAACATGGTGGGACTCTGGCTCTACCAAAAAAACATTTTAAAAATTAGCTGGACCTGGTGGTGCACACGTATTGCCCCAGCTACCTAAGAGGATCCCTTGAACCCAGGAGGCAGAGGTGGCAGCGAGGTGAGATTGCGCCACTGCACTGCAGCCTGAGTGACAGAGGAGAGACCCTGTCTCGAGGAAAAAAAAAAAGTAAGCATTCAAGATTGTAAAGCATTTTCTTCTGACCAAGTATTTGAAAAATAATTTGTTCAGCCAAATAATATCTAACATCAGAGAAACCTTTAAAGACACTGAAGTACATCAAACATATGGACTATAAACATCTTAAAAATATTTATGAAAACTATATGCAAACATGGAAAAGTTCTTACGTTAAATGCAAAAATGAAGATTACAAACTGTTTATATTTTAGCCCATACGGCACATTATGTAAAATACAAAAATAGTTGAGTTAGGGTGACTGGAACTATGTTTAAAACTTTAACACAGCTATTATATCATCTTTTCAATTATACAGAGTTTTATAAATGAACTCCCTACCTTCTCCACAACATATCTTCTTGAAAATTAGGAGATCTCTGAAGTTGAAGGAAAAGAGACCCCTGCCACATGAGAGACATTTCCTTTGACTTTTCACTGGGTCACTGCTTACTTGTTCAGTACAACTGTACTAGAAACTACATTGTAAAGACAAGGAACTACTCTACCAAAATGTAAAGGTCTGTCCTTTCTAATTTTTGCAGTTAAATCATCTGACTGGTTCCGTTTGTCTCCTTTTCATTTAACTCTGCCTCTTTGCTATTTTACTTAGGCAAACAAGTTGAAGAATATTCTTCTTGACTAATTATATAAGCAATCATACCATATTTTGCCCTTAAATTGAGATATGAGATTTAGACATGCGTAAGCAATGAATGCAGCCAAAATAGGTGAAGCTTGAACAGATCTAAACAAAATTTCCATTCTGGATCACTAAATATCAAAGACATTTGGAATGTTGTTTTAGAAATAATAATATTTTGCACCTCACATCTTAGAACTTCTTATTTATTGATGGATGATAAAAGCCTAACAACAGAAAGTAAATGGCCAAAGTTTTCCAAAATGCTTGCATTTTCTAATAAATAGCAAAATCTGGTCAACACCTTTCAAAATAAAAAATTATCTTAATTATTTTTAATATCAACTTTTATCATCTAGAATATGAGATGACGGTTTCATAAATATGCAAAACCCTTTGGAAAGCAATTTCACTGACAATATGCATCTAAAGATATAAAAATGCTCATAATATTTTAACTAATAATTGTATTACTGAGAATTTATCCTAAGGCAATGACCAAAATATGAGTGTCATAAGGGCAAAAATTTTACAATGGTATGCAGAACACTCTCAAGCATTTCATGTAAGAATAAATAATCCCAAACACAAAAAAGTTTTTTTTTTAATCTTACTCTGTCGCCCAGGCTGGAGTACAGTGGCACGTCTCGGCTCACTACAACCTCCGCCTCCTGGGTTCAAGCGATTCTCCTGCCTCAGCCTCCTGAGTAGCTGGGATTACAGGTGCACGCCACCACGCCCAGCTAATTTTTGTATTTTCAGTAGAGACAGGGCTTCACCACGTTGGTCAGGCTGGCCTCGAACTGCTGACCTCGTGATCCACCCACCTCAGCCTCCCAAAGTGCTGGGATTACAGGTGTGAGCCACCATACCCGGCCTGTTGTTTTTTAAATAATTTTTTATTTTACATTTTTTATATTAAAAAAATAGAACAAGTCGGGCATGGTGGCTCATGCCTGCAATCCCAGTACTTTGGGAGGCGAAGGCAGGTGGATCACAAGGTCAGGAGTTCAAGACCAGCCTGGCCAATAATTTGGTGAAACCCCATCTCTACTAAAAATACAAAAAAAAAAAAATTAGCTGGGCATGGCGGCAGGCACCCGTAGTCCCAGCTACCTGGGAGGCTGAGGCAGGAGAATCGCTTGAACCCAGGAGGCAGAGGTTGCAGTGATCTGAGATTGTGCCACTGCACTCCAGCCTAGGTGACAGAGCAAGGCTCCATCTCACAAAAAAAAAAAAAAAAAAAAGGAACAGCGGCCGGGCACAGTGGCTCAGGCCTGTAACCCCAGCACTTTGGGAGGCTAAGGCAGGTGAATCACCTGAGGTCAGGAGTTTGAAGCCAGCCTGGCCAACATGGTGAAACCCTGTCTCTAGCAAAAATACAAAAAATTAGCCAGGCGTGCTGCCACGCCCATGCAGTCCCAGCTACTCAGGAGGCTGAGGCAGGAGAATCGCTTGAACCCAGGAAATGGAGGCTGCAGTGAGCCAAGATTGCCCACTGCACTCCAGCCTGGGCAACAGAGTGAGACTCTGTCTCGAAAAAAAAAAAAATTATATTTTTTTATTATATATACACACATATATACATATATACACATATGTATAGATACATATATACATAGCTACGTATATGTATAGCTACGTATACATATAGATACATATATAGATATATATGTATAGATACATATCTAGATGTGTATCTATATATAGACTATATATGTATATGTGTATATATGTACGTGTATATATGTATATATGTGTATGTGTATATATATGGAACACTTCAAGAATTCACGTGTGATCCTTCCACAGGGGCCATGCTAATCTTCTCTGTATCATTATAATTTTACTATATGGGCTGCTGAAGCAAGCACCTAAACACTAAAAAGCTAGGCACAAACATATCCATTACTACTTAGGTTGTTTCCAAATTTGTTTTTATAAAAAGTCAATAGGATGAAAATCCAAGAAAATTGTAGTACAATAATTTAATAAACTAGAAAGCAATCATGTAAAATTGTAAATATGAAGAACAAAATAATTTAGAAATGTTTGAGCCAACACATCTAAAAGTGGATTACAAAAATACAAATCTACAAAACTTCTAAAAGACAACATAGGAGAAAATCTAGGCGGTTGGCAATGAGATCTCAGCTACAACACCAAAAAGCATGATCCATGAAGGAAAAAAATTGCTAAGTTGAACTTTATTAAAATTAAAAACTTCTGCTCTGCAAGAGACACTATTAAGAGAATGAAAAAACAAAACAGACTAGGAGAAAATATTTGCAAAACACGTATCTGATAAAAGACTTGTATCCAAAATATACAAAGAGCTATTAAAACTCAACAATAAGAAAACAAACAACCCAATTTAAAAATGGGCAAAATATCTGGACAGATACCTCACCAAAGAAGACATACAGATGGCAAATAAGCAAATAAGATGCTCAATATCATTCATCATCAGGGAACTGCAAATGAAAACAAGATACCACTACACACCTATTAGAATGCCTAAAATCAAAAAAACTGATAATACCAAATACCAAATGCTGGTGAGAACGTGGAGCAACAGCAATCCTCATTCACTGCTGGTGGGAATACAAAATGATACAGTCACTTTGGAAGACAGTTTGGCAACTTTTTACAGTCTTTTTTTTTTTTTTTTTTTTGAGACAGAGTCTTGCTCTGTCGCCCAGGCTGGAGTGCTGTGGCCGGATCTCAGCTCACTGCAAGCTCCGCCTCCCGGGTTCACGCCATTCTCCTGCCTCAGCCTCCCAAGTAGCTGGGACTACAGGCGCCCGCCACCGCGCCCGGCTAGTTTTTTGTATTTTTTTTAGTAGAGACAGGGTTTCACCGTGTTAGCCAGGATGGTCTCAATCTCCTGACCTCGTGATCCGCCCGTCTCGGCCTCCCAAAGTGCTGGGATTACAGGCTTGAGCCACCGCGCCCGGCAACTTTTTACAGTCTTACCGTAAGATCCAGCAATCACATTCCCAGGTATTTACCCAACTGAGTTGAAAACTTACATCTACACAAAAACTAGCACATAAATAAATGTTTATAGCAGCTTTATTAATAATTGCCAAAAAACTGTAAGTAACCAAGATGTCCTTCAATAGATGAATAAACAATCTGTGGAACAGCCACACAGTTGAGTATTATGCCTCTAAAAGAAGAAATGAGCTACTAAGCCATGAAAAGGTCGGACACAGTGGCTCACGCCTGTATTCCCAGCACTTTGGGAGGCCAAAATGGGCGTTTCACCTGAGGTCAGGAGTTTGAGACCAGTCTGGCCAATACGGTGAAACCCCATCACTACTAAAAATACAAAAATTAGCTGGGCATGGTGGCGGGCACCTGTAATCCCAGCTACTCAAGAGGCTGAGGCAGGAGAACTGCTTGAACCCAGGAGGTGTAGGTTACAGTGAGTCAAGATTGTACCACTGCATTCCAGCCTAGGCGACAGAGTGAGACTCCATCTAAAAAAAAAAAAAAAAAAATGGTCATGAAAAGACATGCAGGAACCTTAAGTCCATGTTGCTAAGGGAAAGAAGCCAGTCTGAAAGGCTACTATATATGTATGATTCCAATTATATGACATTCCAGAAAAGGCAAAGATCAGTGGTTACCAGGGGCCTGTGGAGAAGACAAGGATGAATTAGTGAAGCACAGGGAATTTTCAGGGTAGTGAAATTATTCTGTATGATACTGTAATGGTGCATATATGACATAATGAATTTGTCAAACTATACAGAACTTTATAGAACAAAGAGTGAACCTTGGCCAGGGGCAGTGGCTTACATCTGTAACCCTAGCACTTTGGGAAGCCAGAGCGGGTTAACTGCTTGAGCCCAGGAGTTCGAGACCAGCCTGGGCATCATGGCGAAACCCCATTAAAAAAAAGAAAAAGAGTGAACCTTAATATATGTAAATATTTTAAAAATCAGTTAGGAGGTTGGAAGAATCCCAGACTGTGACAAGAGAACCTAACGGTACTTCAAAGGTATTTTTAAAAACCTCACTCAAGTGAGTGGAGGAAAAGTTATGGATCTAAGTGACTGAAAATGAAAAGAGTCTATAAAACTAAAGGCAAAAGGGACTACCAACAAGTACTGTAGTTTAGTC
This sequence comes from Chlorocebus sabaeus, assembly GCF_047675955.1. NCBI lineage: Eukaryota > Metazoa > Chordata > Mammalia > Primates > Cercopithecidae > Chlorocebus > Chlorocebus sabaeus. The sequence goes on from NC_132923.1 coordinate 11,818,328, forward strand.
AATAAAGTTGTTTTCCACGAGGGTACTCGTTAACAATTCTGATACTGCAAACAAGCGTACTGGAATTGAACAATTAAGTAAATGGGTGGCAGATGGGAGAAGCCCAGTTTCTCACTGTGGGAATGGAAATTCACAGAAGATCGGCAAGGGGAGGAGGCTAGAATAATCCATGTGGTAATGCAGCAGAGATGGAGAATCAGAACTCATGTTTAATTTAATATAATACAGAGGGTTACAGAGAGAAGTATTTATAGATATGTATATACACAAGAGTTAATATACACACATAAATTTCTTTGCTGTCAGCCAAAATGGCCTAAAAGAAACCACACCCTAATGCCCAGAATGCCCAGATCTTGGTCTGTAAAACCAATAAAGGAACCAGGGACTTTTAAATAAATGGCTGATTCTAGGACTACAGCAGGAAATATACAAGATGAGCCTGGAGTACTTTACAGTATTAGAAAACAAAACAAAAACTATCTTGCCTCTCTTCAGTCATGATTTAGTGTAACTGCTGTCCAGCCTTAGCAACTGCCTAAATACAAATGAGCAGAAAACAACAACCTCAAAGTTATAGGGCCCAAAATTTCAATCAATTTCAGTTTTCTCTTCTTGATTTTATTTTTATTTATTTATTTATTGAGATGGAGTCTTGCTCTGTCACCCAGGCTAGAGTGCAGTGGTGTGATCTCAGCTTACTGCAACCTCCACCTCCCAAGTTCAAGTGGTTCTCCTGCCTCAGCATCCCAAGTAAATGAGACTACAGGTGCACACCACCATGCGCAGCTAATTTTTGTATTTTCAGTAGAGACGGGGTTTCACCATGTTGGCCAGGATGGTCTTGATCTCTTGAATCTCATGATAAAACAGTATTCTCTTCTCGATTTTTAAAACCATTATCATAAAACATTCTTTTAATGCAATAATTCTGACAAATTATTCTTTGTTAGTAAAAGACAACGTAAAAGACAATATAAAAGACAATATAAAAGTGTCTTGGCTCAAAATAAGACCAAAAATAAAAACAAACCAAAAAAACCTTCATTTAATTCTAATTAGGTCTCATCTTTGACAAATATTGGGGAAAACAAACAAACAAACAAAATGTTAATTACATACAGACCAAATTGAACAAATTTCTGGGATTCTATGGAGAGAGCCTTACTTCTCAAATCCTTTGGTACCTTTTTTAAGTATGAAAAGTAAGATTCAGTCTTTTTTATTTTTATTTTTTTTGAGACAGAGTCTCACTCTGTCACCCAGGCTGGAATACAGTGACGCGATCTCGGCTCACTGCAAGCTCCGCCTCCAGGGTTCACACCATTCTCCTGCCTCAGCCTCCCGAGTAGCTGGGATTACAGGTGCCCGCCAGCACCCCAGATAATTTTTTGTATTTTTAGTAGAGACAGGGTTTCACTGTGTTTGTCAGGATGGTCTCAATCTTCTGACCTTATGATCTGCCCGCCTCGGCCTCCCAAAGTGCTGGGATTACAGGCGTGAGCCACTGCGTCCAGCCCAATCTTTTTTTTTTTTTTTTTTTTTTTTTTTTGAGACACAGTCTCACTCTGTTGCCCAAGCTCTGGAGTGCAGTGGCCTGATCTCAGCTCACTACAACCTCTGCCTCCCAGGCTCAAGCAATTCTCCTGCCTCAGCCTCCCGAGCAGGAGGGATTACAGGTGTGTGCCACCTCACCCAGCTTTTTTATTTTTTTTGACAGAGTCTCACTCTGTTGCCCAGGATGGAGTGCACTGGCGTGGTCTTGACTCACTGCAACTTCCACTGCCCAGGTTCAAGTGATTCTCCAGCTAATTTTTGTGTTTTTAGTAGAGACAGGGGTTTCACCATGTTGGTCAGGCTGGTCTTCAACTCATGACCTCAAGTGGTCTGTCCCTTTGGCCTCCCAAAGCGCTCAGATTACAGGCATGAGCCACCGTGCCCGGCCAGATTCAACCTTTATACCAATATTTTTTATTTATATATATATATATATATATATATATATATATTTTTTTTTTTTTTTTTTTTTTTTTTTTTTTTTTTGAGACGGAGTCTTGCTCTGTCGCCCAGGCTGGAGTGCAGTGGCCGGATCTCAGCTCACTGCAAGCTCCGCCTCCTGGGTTCAAGCGATTCTCCTGCCTCAGCCTCCCAAGTAGTTAGGATTACAGGTGCCCGCCACCACACCTGACTAATTTTTGTATTTTTAGTGAAAACAGGGTTTCACCATGTTGGCCAGGCTGGTCTCAAACCCCTGACCTCAAGTGATCTGCCCCTTTGGCCTCCCAAAGTACTGGGATTACAGACATGAGACATAGCACCCAGCCTATACCAGTATTTTTAAAGCACCTACGTTCAAAAATTTAACACTGGGCAAAAGGGCAAATAAAGTTTGCCCCTGGCAAAGTTGAGAAACTGAGAAATATGTTAATTGGCATCTGGTCTTCCCAAAAAGGAAAAAAAAGAATAAACAACTTGTCAAACAAGCTGCTTACCATTACTGGGTCTTTTTACCTTTGACTGGGTGTTCTAGTTACAAAGAATGCTGCCTGAGGCAGAAAAAGTACAAATAAGACTCATCTGTTCTTCAACCTTAATATCTCCAGCCAGAAGTAACACGAGTTTATTACTGGGGAAAAAAGAATTATAGAGTCCTCAAACCTTCTAACTCCGAGGCAATCAGTATACAAATATAATCAGGTAGATTTATTTCTAAATAAATGAATCATATTTGTCATTCAGAGAAAAAAAAGTATAATAAAGCTTAAGGATTTAAGATATTTAAAAAATAAATATAAAAATATAATCAAGCTGACCGGGCGTGGTGGCTCATGCCTGTAATCCCAGCACTTTGGGAAGCTGAGGCCGGTGGATCACCTGAGGTCAGGAATTCGAGACCAACCTGATCAATATGGTGAAACTCCATCTCTATTAAAAATACAAAAATTAGCCGGGCGTGGTGGCAGGTGCCTATAGTCCCTGCTACTCGAGAGGCTGAGACAAGAGAATTGCTCGAACCCAGAAGGTGGAGGTTGCAATGAGCTGAGATTGTGCCACTGCATTCCAGCCTGGGCGACAGAGTAAGACTCTGTCTCAAAAAAAAAAAAAAAAAAAATCAAGCTATTCAGAAAAAAAAAAAAAAGCTCATTTGTTATCTGATCATTACCTGTAAAGCCAATGTAACCACTTGTCACCAAGAATAAAAACAAACTTGTCCATTTCCCTCTTAGTAGAATACAAAATTCCAGTCAGAATTTTAGGCCAGGTGAGGTAGCTCACTCCTGTAATCCCAACACTTTGGGAGGCCAAGGCGAGAGGATGGCTTGAGCCCAGGAGTTTGAGACCAGCCTGGGGAACATAGCAAGACCCTAACTTTACAAAAAAAAATTTAAAAATTAGCTGTGCATGGTGGCACACGCCCACAGTCCCAGTTACTCAGGAGGCTGAAGCAGAAGGATCACTTGCACTTGAGCCCAGGAGATCAACAGCTGCAGTGAGTTATGATTGTGCCACTGCACACCAGCGTGGGCGAAAGAGTGATACCTTGTCTCTGAAATAAATAAATAAATAATTTTTTTTTTTTAATGTAAGCACACTGTCTTTATCATATGTGAGAGGCTAAAGAATTACCAGTGAGGTCTTAAAGTAAGTTCTGATGCTCCAAAAATATACAACACTGATTTATTTTGTCTGGACAGGATTTTTTTTCATTTTTATCTTTAAAAACTTGATCAGTACAGAGCAACCCTACAGTTCTATCCTATCATAGGGTGGACATGACAATGGGTTACTTCTTTGTACTGGAGGACAATAAATGTTAGAAATGGGAAAGGGTCAGGTGCGGTGGCTCACGCTGATAATCCCAGCACTTTGGGAGGCCGAGGCAGGAGGATCATTTGAATCCACAAGTTCAAAACCAGTCAGGGCAACAAAGTGGGACCCTGTCTCTACAAAAATAAAAATAAAAATTAGGTTGGGAGTGATGGCTCATGCCTGTAATCTCAGCATTTTGGGAAGCCAAGGCGGGTGGATCACTGAGGTCAGGAGTTCGAGATCAGACTGGCCAACATAGTGAAACCCCATCTCTATTAAAAAATACAAAATGGTCTGGGCATGGTAGCTCACGCCTGTAATCCCAGCACTTTGGGAGGCCAAGATGGGTGGATCACGAGGTCAGAAGTTCGAGACCATCCTGGCTAACAAGGTGAAACCCCGTCTCTACTAAAAATACAAAAAATTAGCCAAGTGTGATGGCATGCACCTGTAGTCCCAACTACTCGGGAGGCTAAGGCAGGAGAATCACTTGAACTCAGGAGGCAGAGGTTGCAATGAGCCAAAATCGTGCCACTGCACTCCAGTCTGGGTGACAGCGAGACTCCATCTCAAAAAAAATACATATATATATATATATATATATATATATATATATATATATTAGCCGGGTATGGTAGCATGCGCCTGTAATCCTAGCTACTTAGGAGGCTGAGGCAGGATAATTGCTTGGACCTGGGAGGTAGAGGTTGCAATGAGCTGAGATCATACCACTGCACTCCAGCCTGGGTGACAGGGCAAGACTCTGTTTCAAAAAAAATAAGTAAATAAAATAAACAAATAATATAAACATTAGCCAGGTGTAGTAGCACATGCAAGTCATCCCAGCTACTTGGGAGGCTGAGGTGGGAGAATCCCTTGAGTCCAGGAGGTCGTGGCTTCAGTGAGCTGTGATTGCACCACTACACTCCAGCCTGGGCAAGAAAAATAAATTAAATTTAAATTTTAAAAAAAAGTAAAGGGAAAGAAAGTTGCTAATAGCCATGATGATTTTCCTAAAGTAACTCATTTTCCTCCTACACATTTCTGAGGAGCCCCCCACTCAGTTGTTCACCACCAAAACACAACTAGTCCTAAATCATTTCCCAACACCAACTCAGTGTTTGAGAGCTGCTACATTTTGAATCATTGTCAACATGACCAATTTAAATGCTACCCTCAAGTGATTTTGACTTGGTATACTGACCACAGTGAAAGTTAATTAAAGAATAAAATATACTTGTTTTATCAATAACCTTGGTTTGCAAGTCAGGTAAATCATCAAAGGAAAAAAAATCTTGATTTTTTTGAAGTTCTATTTCACTACTAATTCTGAATTACTACATAATGTAATTAAAAGCATGATTCCTCATGTGATCTGGTAAATTTGTTCTGGGGCTGCAACCTGCATTCTGAATCTCAACCACCCATTTCCTGTACATTCAATTAATCCCAAGTGGTCCTGTACATGAATGTGAATAGATAGTATAATCTATCATGACAACTGAAAAAAACAGCTGAAATACCTTCATTTATGAAAGACAGTCTTTACAAATTAGCAACGAGATAAACTTTTGAAGGGATGACCCTTTGACGATCAAATACCATCTTTTAATCCCAGTTAAATTTGAGCAATTTCTTTTGGAAATGAGAAACACAGACTACAGTTTCTGTAAGTCTGTAGTCCATTCCAACATATTCAAAGAGAAGAAAGGTACAGTCGGACCTTTTCCAAATCAGGAATATAAAAGATAACTGGGTAGGACAGGGAAATCTAAAATAATCTACTAGCACATAACTCACAAAGGAAACTTCAGTGTCACATTTCCTTGATACAAAACATGAGGTAGAGAGAACAAAACTCATTGCTGTTTCCAAGTAAAGACAGAGGCAGGAACAAATGTTCTAGATGATTAAACTGACCAGCAAAAGAAATAGAAAAAGTTTCCAAAATTTTCAGAGGCCATCGTGTTTTCCAAGATCTCCAAATATTCATTTAATCAATCTCCTAATTTTTAAAACATAATATATAAATATAAATAAAAGTAGATAGACACATAGATATAAAAGTACTGTGGTGTTTATGGGGGGAAGAGACAACCTTCCTAGTTAATAATCTTATTGAAAGTTCTGCGAGAGTATTCAGCCTCTTGAAAGCAGCTGGGAGAGCATGCACCAGAGCAGCTGACTCTCTGCAGATTGCCTGTACTTTTCCAGAGGGAAGTAAGCTAATTCCTTGTGGATCAAGTCCGTAGAAAACATAGGCCTATCATTCTGGTCTTGCTCTGAGGTTTGACACAAGAATCTAAAAAGTTTCAGATAGCTTAAGCAAAAACAGACCATTTCTTAAAAGATGTTTTCATATCAATGGAAGTTCACTGAGGAAGTACACATAAGAGTACTCAAATACAACTCCTTATTCAGCAACTCAATACCTTACGGAGACGCACATTTCCTCAACTATTATGAGAACCTTATTTAGTTGGCAGGGAGCAATAAATAATAAACAAGAGACTACACACATACTACCTAGCATTTGACTAATATCATATCACAAAATTTAACCTGGAGTACTAATATTATGAAAGAAAGCAAAAATTCACTTCGTGGTCACCACCAAGTCTTAAACTTATTTGAAGGAGCTTCACAGGAATTTTCATTTTGAAGGGAGATATTAAGTGTAAACTTTAGTACCACATTAATCCCCTGTCTTCAGTCCCCTCAGCTCCAACATGCTGTATGCCAAAATAAAAGATTTAAATTAAAAGAAACATCTTTGGCCGGGCGCAGTGGCTCATGCCTGTAATACTTTGGGAGGCCGAGGTGGGTGAATCATGAGGTCAGGAGTTCAAGACCAGTCTGGCCAGCATGGTGAAACCCGGTCTCTACTAAAAATACAAAAAATCAGCCAGGCATGGTGGTGCACACCTGTAATCCCCAGTTACTCAGGAGGCTAAGGCAGGAGAATTGCTTGAACCTGGGAGGCTAAGGTTGCAGTGAGCAGAGATTGTGCCACTGCTCTCCAGCCTGGGCGACAGAGCAAGACTCCGTCTCAAAAAAAAAAAAAAGGCAGCATCTCCAAATCAGAGGAACAGACTTGGAGCTTGGAGGAAAGTACAGCTAGAATAGAACAGGCCTGTAGCACACAAGGATGACAGTTATCAACTGTAAATACAACAGTAAGTATAGTCATTTAAAACATAAGAGAGAGAAAGGATAACTGAGAAGCCGGATTCGATCGTGAAATAAAATACATACACAAGTTAAAGACAACCAGCTCCTCACCAGCTGTTCCCAGTTCTGGGTGTCAGAGCTTAGTTGTTCTCAGTTCCCTTCTTTATATAGTACAAGACAGTTCAAAAGACTAGATGCTCTGAAATTATTCTAATTCTAATAGTGATTTTCCTCTTTCACCTGGGAAAAGTTATTCAACCTCTTCTGGTAAATAATTATATAAAACTAAATTCACAGTAAGTTCTGGGTATTAATGCACACACAGCTATATTCTGAGCTCATAAAGAGAAAAAAATCCAAACTTCTTGGGATTACATTCAAAGTCATCTTTTTTAAATCTTACTGCAACCTTCCTTTCTAGTTTCTATTACCACAAATGTCTACAGACAAACAGCAACTTCAAGCCCCTTGCTAGCCTAAGAGCTGTTCACATTTTCCCCTCTTTGGTCACAGTTTTCCTCAACCTATAAAATCCTTGCCCCTTCTCTGAAGTTTTATTTGTTCTTCAATCAAGTTTAAAAGCCTTATATGAGCTGTCTCCCTGCCAGTCTTCTCAGGCATATTCACTCCTTCCTCTATACTTCGATTGTGCTTTTCATTTATCTCTATTACTTCGTCTAGCTTTACACACAGTAAATTGTTTACCTTCCCTACTGCAGTGTAAGCTTCTCAAAGGCAGGGATGCAGAGACCCTGTGACTCATACAAGCCAAGCAGTACTTTATATACAGTGTGTGCTTACTTGTGGAACCAGACTGAGTACGAAGTAATATTTAGCAGGCCAACATCAGGAAAAGTGATGCCCTAAATTACTGTTTTTCAGACAGTGGATCACAACCTAATGAGTTGTGAAATTAATATACCAGGCCACTACCAGCACTCAAAAAAACAAACAAACAAACTCAAATACGAACAAACTAAAAAATACCAGAGTGGGCCTGGCACGGTGGCTCACACCTGTAATCCCAGCACTTTGGGAGGCCGAGGCAAGTGGATCACTTCAGCCCAGGAATCTCAGATCAGCCTGGGCAACATGGTGAAACCCTGTTTCTACAAAAAATACAAAAAATTAGCTGGGCATGGTGGCATGTGCCTATGGTCCCAGTTTTCTGGGAAGCTAAGGTGGGAGGAAAAAAGAAACCAAAAAGAAACTGTATTTACTGGTATCATGCACTCTGGTGTTTGGTTTTGTTTTAGAGACAGGGTCTCACTCTGTCTCCCAGGCTTGAGTTCAGTGATGTGATCATGGCTCATTGCAGCCTCAACATGCCAGGCTCAAGCAATCCTCCCACCTCAGCCTCCTGAGAAGCTGGGACTATAGGCACATGTCACCACATGTGGCTAACTTTTGTATTTTTGGCAGAGACGAGGTTTCACCATGTTGCCCAGGCCGGTTTCAAACTCCTGAGCTCAAGTGATCCGCCCACCTCGGCTTCCCAAAATGCTGGGATTACAGGTGTGAGACACCGTGCCTGGTCAGTAAATATAATTTTTGTGAAGCTTATTTCAGGTGTGTTTTTTTGGTTTTTTTTTTTTTTTTTTTTTTTGCATATATATTGGGTTGTAATGTAAAATGTATCTCTTACTATGAGTTGCAATTTTTTTAAAGATATTTTAAAACTGCCTAAAATTTTTTTCCAAATGTGGGCTGAACTGTACCAACCCATCCATGGGCTCTTACTGGATTGCCCAAGAAACACAGAAAACACCTATATTATAGCTGAGGTGGAAGAAAAGAATGAACTTAACTGGCTCTAACCTAAACTACCACAATATCCTTTTGTCAGCAATGCCATCATCTAATGAATGAACTTGCCACAGATTATGCTCAAAAAGCACTTTCCAGTGATCATAAATTGTTAAGTGTCTGCTTGTCAATTAAGTCTCTTTGCTTATCTACAAGGTCATAAGAATTATTCCCAATGGGACTTATCTTGAAAAATAATTATCCTTGAGAGTATGGTAACAGGTCCTCATCTGAAATAAACTGGTCAGTGGTGGATGGAAAGAGAACTGTTCTTCACAATAATTTAAAAGACCCAGACAAATCGTTACGCTACTAATAAAATATACTTTCCTGGTTACAGCAATCTGTGGAAGTGATTTCTGAGGGGAAGGTAATGCTATTTTCAAATTTAGTTTTATTTGTTTGCAACCTCAACTACCTGTGAAATTAAAAGGAATTTAAAAATGATTGTTCTGCTGTCTTCACTGATAACCAACAGGGTAAAGATAGCAAAAATAAAGGCAAAGAATGCCTGCTTTAGTCCCCTGTCTCTCTTCCAATTTAACAATGGGTAATAGTGGGTAAATATAGATATAAAATAGTTACAGTTCACAATAGTAGAACCAAAGTTCAACCGCTATTGAAGTTTATATGAATGTAACTGAATTCTAAATTATTAGCAAGGTGCTCAAGCCTGTAATGCCAGCAGTTTAGGAGGCCAAAGTGGGCAGATCACTTGAGGCCAGGGGTTCAAGACCACACTGGGCAAAATGGCGACCCCATCTCTACAAAAAAAAAAAAAAAAAAAAGGACGAAAAAATTAGCTAGGTGTGGTAGTGCAAGCCTGCAGTCCCAGCTACTCGGAAGGCTGAGGTGGGAGGATCACTTGAGCCCAGAATTCAAGTACGGCCTGGGCAACATAGTGAGACTCCTATCTCTTTAAAAGAAAAAAAAAAAGCTGTAAAAAGAGAGAAAATAGTCAAGATCTAGAATCCAAAGATCTGGATTTAATTCTGGTTGCCATTCATTGGTACAACACTCAGTTTCCATTTCCTCTCTAATAAAATAGGGATAATACTCATATATTCATTTGGCAAGTATTTATTTTTTTGTTTTTTTCTTTTACCTTTTTTTTTTTTTGAGACGGAGTCTCGCTCTGTCACCCAGGCTGGAGTGCAGTGGCACGATCTCGGCTCACTGCAAGCTCCGCCTCCCAGGTTCACGCCATTCTCCTGCCTCAGCCTCCCAAGAAGCTGGGACTACAGGTGCCCACCACCACACCCAGCTACTTTTTTTGTATTTTTAGTAGAGACAGGGTTTCACCATGTTCGCCAGGATGGTCTCAATCTCCTGACCTCGTGATCCACCTGCCTCAGCCTCCCAAAGTGCTGGGATTACAGGCCTGAGCCACCGCGCCCGGCCTTGGCAAGTATTTATTGAAGAATACTTTCTGTGTGCCACCAGACATTTGGCTAGGGATACAACAAATACATAGTATTTGATGTAGTCCCTGCCCTTGATGAGCTTATAATCTTTCTACCTCACAGGGCTATGTGAAGATCAGAGGTAAAAACACTACAAACTGGATGGGTGCAGTGGCTCATGCCTGTAATCCCAGCACTTTGGGAGGCGGAGGTGGGCTGATCACCTGAGGTCGGGAGTTCGAGACCAGCCTGGCCTGACCAACATGGAGAAACCCCATCTCTACTAAAAACACAAAAATTTTATGGGTGTGGTGGCACATGCCTGTAATCCAAGCTACTTGGGAGGCTGAGGCAAGGGAATCTCTTGAACCCGGGAGGCGAAGGTTGCAGTGAGCCGAGACTATGCCACTGCACTCTAGCCTGGGCAACAAGAGTGAAACTCTGTCTCTAAATAAATAAATAAATAAAACTACAAACTATAACACACTATACACACTGCAAAGCAGTAAAATAACTATTATAACTATTAATATTAACTTGCTCTACCTCTTAACCATCCCATCTTTATTTCAAGAGCTTAGCAAGATCCAATAAATAAAGTATAGATGATCAGATAGAACAGTTAGTATTAAACTGATTTTCCACTTAGGTTGGAATTTGAGAGCCGAACAATTCACTATTTGTTGGTATAGCCTTAGCTCATTACTCTCAATATAATCATGAAAATAAAATGAACTGATTATCCAAGGCCTACAACCTACTGCATCACCCTGGGCATGTAACTGGGTATGTGGGTTGCATTACCCATACCTGGCAAAGGAGTAAAAAAATAAAGATTTCTAGGCCCTATGAAAGATCTACTGAACCATAACCCTTAAAAGGTGAGCCTGAGAATCTGTACTTTTGATAAGCACACCCAAGTGCTTCTTATGTACCCTAAAGCCTGAGAACCGCTGCCATAAAAATTTCCTTTGATCAATAACCATGATTTGGTTATTTCAAACATTACCAAAATCTACCTAGAAAGTATCAGCGAAACAGAATTCAGTTACAATTGAGACAGCAGCTCTTGAGACAGTACTTAGTCTGTGTTACATGACTCACACTTAACTCATAAAAATACTTCTTGTGGCACCAGTCTCTTTATTCATTTTCAGACTCTCACATAAAATGAAGTTAAAAAACTGACTTTCAAAAAACAAATTGATATACACAGTTTTAATTTATCGTATGACTTTAATGAGGGAAAGCTGATGGGTCTATTATCTGGTGGCTATCAAGGAGGAAAGCATATACACTGACTAGCATAAATATATCATGATTCTGAATGCTTGCAAGCCAATCTTAGTGGTCCATGCTTAAACTAATCCCTGAAAAATACAGACAGTTTTATATCTACATCCACTGCACACTAAAACCTTCCAGCAGCATCTCTCAAGAAATCAATCAAGAGTCCTTGGAACTACTTTAACCTTAAGAAAATTAACCTGAAGTCAAATGTTACTTCGCATACTATATAATTAGTGCAAAGACATATTTATTTTGGTTCTGTTTGTTGAAAGCATTCTTTACTCATTAGCCTCCAGGTACAAACACATCAAAGGGAAAACACTCAGTATATGTTACACTGGGAAAAATTACAAGGTGGAAACCAGCATTGCTAGTCAAAAAAACTTTCCATCTGCAGTAAAATTTAGAGCCCAGAGGGCTTGTTCATACTGCAGTACCAAGCTCTGTTAGAATCTAGACGTCTAGTTTTGAAAGGAGAAAGGGCAAACTGAACCATATGGGTTCCAATTTAGTTTCAGGACTAAAGATTAGGACAGAGCCTTGGTAAGCCTTTCTTTGTGTTTAAAAGAAACACAAAGAAACTGATGCTCTTACTTGTGTCCAAGTTTGTATGCCCTTAAAAGTTACTCTGTTCTTTCACATCTCTGTCAGTTGTCCAAACAAGTGAATTATAAAAACAATTTGTAAACACAATAGAAGAATCTAAAATAGGGAAAAGTCTTAAATAGCAATTACCAAGGTCCAAACGTTCACCTATGACTTGATATAAACTATATCCACACAATGATAATCCACCTATCCCTAATTCTGATCCCACCTGGCTCTTAATCAACATGCAAAGCTTTCCTGGGACAATAGAGGTAAACTTTAAGAACTTGGAGGACAGACAACAGCTCTAAGGAGTACTGCCTAAAAAAATGCTTTAGGAAAATTAGCATCCATCTAACCAAGATCAAGACAAGTAGCAGGCACAGATATCCCTCAAGAACCACATCTATTGCATTGCTAATTTCCCCTCACTTGAAACCCTAAAGAGAAGGCACAGACTATCGAAGAAAGGAAGAAAAGAGAAAGACACTGTATAGTTGAGTTCTCACAGAATGTACCACTAGCTTGGCTTTGGGCTGTAATTATCATTACTTCCCCTATAGTACCAAAGAAGGTTCAGATAATTTGGAAATCAAAATACATATAGTTGGAAGGGTGAGAAACCAATGCCAGGAAGATTTCTGATTACCACAACCTTCCAGAGAGGTCTTCTAGGCAGAGTATTCTTTTCCCCTGCCCACTAAAAGCAACAAAGTTCTCTACTTACCACAAAGGATGTGCCAAAAAGCAATGTTTTTTCTCTAGAAGGCAAAGATTTTCCAGCTTCCTAATCTGTAACTTGAGCCTAAGGCAAGTCCTTCTACCTTTCCTAGGGGATCATCTGAGGTCTCCTTTACAGTTTATATCTAGGCTCTTGGGCAGAAGCCACAATAAAGGCAAGAAGTCGCTATGTATGTTGGGATGTGTGTACCTGCAAAGATAAATCATGTTAACTATAGTCTGCTACAGAATTACTCTTTTTGATTTAGTTCCTTTAGATCCTGTGAAGAGTAAATAATTTAGAACTTTATCATAAATTCGTAATTGTAAATGCTTTAGTTTTAAATTTAAAAATAAGAAGTTGAGTCCAAAGTTAACTTCCAAAGGGAAAGGAAAATGACAATTCCAAGACCTTCTATTGGAAGAAAACATCAGCCACAAATTTTGAGTTATCTATAAAGAAAATAATTAAGTGCCCAAGTATAAGAAATCTGAAAGTCATTATTGTAATCCCAGCACTTTGGGAGGCCGAGGCGGGCGGATCACCTGAGGTCAGGAGTTTGAGACCAGCCTGGCCAACATGGTGAAACCCCGTCTCTACTAAAAATACAAAATTAGCTGGGCGTGATGGCACATGCCTGTAATCCCAGCTACTCAGGAGGCTGAGGAGGGAGAATAGCTTGAACCTGGGAGGCGGAAGTTGCAGTGAGCCGAGATCACACCACTGCACTCCAGCCTGGGCGATGATCGAAACTCCATCTCAAAAAAAAAAAAAAATTGTGTGTATATATATATACACACATATAGTCAGAGAATACTAGGAATACTAGGAAACAGTACACAGGACATTAATGAAACAGGAAAGCATCTATTTACAGAAAGAACAGAAGAAAGGTATACTGCCTCCAAACACTGGCCTAGGTGAGCAACTATTTTTTTTTTTCAATCAGCTCTCCCAGTTTAAAACCAACTATTTCTTGAGGTAGAAGAGATGAGGAAACAGAATGAGTGGACACCATAGAGTAAGAATGTCAAGGATAAGGGTAGATGGCACGAGATGAGTAAGAAGGAATGGACTTCTCTATAAGGCAGATTTTCAAAAGACTATCCCCTTTGCAAACCTACTGTTTTACAAGAGGTAACTGAAGGTTGTGGAAATTACAATTAAAATAAAATTTATTAAAAAATGAGAATGATTTCACGTGGGCAAATCGAAACATGGAGGGAGAGAGTAAAAGTGTAAAAAAGGAATGCACAACATGTATTCAGTGAGAAGAAACACAGCACTGAAGACTGCTGAGGTGCACGGAGACAATGCGAGCACACACCGCCTGCAAGTCAACCAGCAATCACTATCCGAATTTCAATACAAAGTACAAAAACACAAATGTAACACCTAGATTAGAGTAGTGGAGGAGGTGTGCACAGAGATTGCAAGACAAGGCAGCATCCCGCAAGAGCATGAAGGGATGTGGTGGGGAAGGTGTATGAAGGGGGAGGGACTGCAGCAGGGGGGAGAGGGTGGGCTGCAGCAGCAGAAGGCGCCTTAAAAAAACAGAAGAAAGGAAAAGCAGCCTAGGGGAGAGAAAGACTAGGACAAAGTCAAGTGTGGGATCACAGTAGGACAGAGTAGAAGAGGCAGCAGAGACGGGCATGCCCTAAAAAAGCAGAGCGGTCAAAGACCCAAAAAGGGCTTGAAGTAGTTTGGGAGGAGGAGGAGTGACAAGGGGTCTACCATAAACCTGACTAGAAGGAGGCATGTGTATAGAGCAGGAGTAAAGGCAGGAGGCCAGGGCAGAAATGCTCTCAGTGGGGTGTGCTCTCAGTGGGGTGTGCTGATGGAGACACTAGATTCCAAATTAGGGTGTGATATGGGGGCAACCGAGAAGAGAAACTACAGTGTCAAATCCCACGCCCCCTACCCCAAAGGCATGCAAGGGTCAGAAAGCAAGGTAAACTCTTGGAGTAGAAATACAAAAACGAGGGGAGAAAGGGGGTACACGGTGGGATGGAAAAATTTAGGGGCAGCTTAACCATGAGGAGAGGGTAACTAAGGAAAGAAAAAGGAGTGGAGCGGGGAGGGATGCTGTTTCCGGAGGAAAAGTAGGAGCAGACCAGAGTTCCTGCCTACTTGGTTTGGAGGGCAGAAGGGGCAGTCCACGGGGACGGAGGGGAGTGGTGGAGAACGAAATTGCGATGCTGAAGATGAGAACTTGGGGAGGACACGGTACTGGCTGGATCAGAAAACGAAACGCCGTCAGTAAGGAGCAGATGAGGTTCCTTCTGAGCAAGACGAGGGGGAGTGAGGAGCAGAATGCAGCACGCCAAACGGGAAGGCAAAGGGGCGGAGAAGAGCCCAGAGTAATCGGGGCACAGGGTAGAGCACTGGGGGCGCAAGGGCATCAGCTGGAGACGACGGGGTGGGAGACGGGCGTCGCAGAAGCCCCGGGTCGGGTAGGGGGAGGGCAGCCTACAAGGAGGGGCCCGGCTGCGGAGGCCTGAGGGGCCGGGGTCGCGAGGCCGGCTCGGAGCTCTGGGGAGGTGCGGCCTGGGGGTGACAAGGGTAGCGGGGAGTGCAGGGGCAGGAGGAGGGGCGCGGGGAGGGTGGGGCGGCGGGCACCCCCGATACTCACACCTCCAGGATGCGGTCCCCCTTGCGCACCCCGGCCCGATCGGCCGCCCCCCCGGGCAGCACGGCGCTCACATGCTGCAGCGGCGCGTACAGCTCCCCGTTGATGCTCCGCAGTTGCCCGCCCTCGCTCACTTGGCCCCGCACGTTGAAGCCGTAGCCGGACTCGGACTTGACGATGCGCACGACCCGCGGGCCGCCGCCTCCCCCGCCGCCGTTCCCGGCGCAGTGGAGCCCAGACCCCCCGCCGCCGCCGCCACCTCCGTTCCTGTGAGGGGCTGAGGGGTGAATCCCTTCCCCGTCCTCGTCCGCCATCTTGCGAGCAGGCGAACCGTACCCCCGCCCCCTACGCCTCCAAGGCCTCGCGGCGCGTGCTCGCCCTGCCCGGCAGCCGCACGACCCCCGACGCGCGCGCCCGATCCGCCGGCCGCGGGACCGACTCGGCCAACGAGCTGCTGGTGGTGGGTGAAGAGGAGGCAGGGGGCGGGGGAAAAGCGGACAATTGGGCACCGTGGGGCCTCCTGGGAGATGTAGTTTATGGGCGGCGGGGGCGGGGAGCGGTCTGGGCCCGGGCCTGAGCCGAGGTTATAAGATGCAGTTCGGAGGCAAGGCCTGCCGGGAGTTGTAGTTTATCTTTTATGCTGGGTTAGGAGTTTGATCTGTTGGGTAAGGAGAGTATAACCCAGCACCCAGCGTGGTAAAATGATTCAGTTCTTTTTTTTTTTTTTTTTTTTTGAGACGGAGTCTCGCTGTATCGCCCAGGCTGGAGTGCAGTGGCCGGATCTCAGCTCACTGCAAGCTCCGCCTCCCGGGTTTTTACGCCATTCTCCTGCCTCAGCCTCCCGAGTAGCCGGGACTACAGGCGCCCGCCACCTCGCCCGGCTAGTTTTTTTTTGTCTTTTTTAGTAGAGACGGGGTTTCACCGTGTTAGCCAGGATGGTCTCGAACTCCTGACCTCGTGATCCGCCCGTCTCGGCCTCCCAAAGTGCTGGGATTACAGGCTTGAGCCACCGCGCCCGGCCAATGATTCAGTTCTTGATGCGGACCAAGTTTCCCCCCCTTTCATTTCATAACCTCTAAAAAACAATAATGTTAGAATAACTTAACGTTTATGATTCAACACAGTCTTAAATTATATCAAATCATTTTTTTGCACAGTAACTTATGTGTTGACCAGGGCCCAACAACCTGTAAGGCAACCTGATCACGATTAGCTTCCGTATTTTACGTTATTAGGAAACAAAGAGTGCTAAGAGTCATCCAGCTACTAAGTATCCGGAACTAAGGCCCAGTTATTGTGCAACTTTCTTGTCCTGTATTGCAACTACAGTCATGTGCCACATAAGGACATTTTGGTCTACAATGGACTGCACACACTAGGGAGGCCCCCTAAGATGATAATGGAGCTGAAAAATGTCTATCACCTAGTGATACAGTAGCCACCATAAGGTCATAGCACAACACATTACTCACATGTTTGGGGTGATGCTGGTGTTAACAAACCTGCACTGCCAGTCATATGAAAGTATAGCACATATGATTGTGTACAGTACATAATACTTGATAATGGTAAGAACTATGTTACTAGTTTATGAATTCACTATAGTTTTTATCACTATTTTAGGGTGTACTCCTGCTTTTTTGTTTTTAAGTTAACTGTAAAGCAGCCTCAGTCAGGTCCTTCAGAAGGTATTCTAAGTATTCCAAGTATTGTGGGGTTTTTTCCATGTATTCCAAGTATTGTGTTTTTGTTTTTGTTTTGTTTTGTTTTGTTTGCTTTTTGTTTTTAAGATGGAGTTTCACTCTTATCGCCCAGGCTGGAATGCAATGGCACGATCTCAGCTCACTGCAACCTCTGCCTCCCGGGTTCAAGTGATTCTCCTGCCTCAGCCTCCCAAGTAGCTGGGATTACAGGCGTGCACCACCATGCCTGGCTAGTTTTTTTGTAGTTTTAGTAGACACAGGGTTTCACCATGTTGGCCAAGCTGGTCTCGACTCCTGACCTCAGGTGATCTGCCCACTTCAGCCTCCCAAAGTGCTGGGATTACAGGTGTGAGCCACCGTGCCTATCCCCAATTATTGTTACCATCAGATGACAGCTTTGTGCATGTTATTACCCATGAAGACCTTCCAGTGAGACGAGATGGAGGTGGAAGACAGTGAAATTGATGATCCAGATCTGGTGTAGGCATAGGCTATGTTTGTGTCTTTATTTTTAACCCCCAAAAAAGTTTAAAACATAAAACAAAAAATTGCCTAAATAGAAAAAAGCCTTTGGAATAAAGATATAAAGAAAGAAAATATTTTGTACATCTGTACAATGTGCTTGTGTTTTAAGCTAACTGTTATTACAAAAGAGTCCCCCCACATTTTTAAAGGCTGGGTGTGGTGGCTCATGCCTGTAATACCAGCACTTTGGCAGACCGAGATGGGAGGATTCCTTGAGCCCAGGAGTTCAAGACCAAACTGGGCAACAGAGTGAGACCCCATCTCAACAAACAATAAAAAATTAGCTGGTAACTGGATGCAGTGGCTCACACTTGTAACCCCAACACTTTGGGAGGCCAAGGTGGGTGGATCATGTGAGGTCAGGAGTTCAAGACCAGCCTGGCCAACATGGTGAAACCGTGTCTCTACTAAAACTACAAAAAATTAGCCGAGTGTGGTGGCAGGCACCTGCAATCCCAGCTACTTGGGAGGCTGAGGCAGGGGAATGGCTTGAACCCAGGAGGCAGAGGTTGCAGTGAGCCAAGATTTCACCGTTGCATTCCAGCCTGGGCGACAGAGCGAAACTCTATCTTTAAAAAAAAAAAAAAAAAAAACTAGCTGAGCATGATGGCACATGCCTGTAGTCCCAGCTGCTTGGGAGGTTTAGGTGAGAGGATCGCTTGAGCCCAGGAGGTCAAGGCTGCAGAGAGCTGAGATCACACCACTGCACTCCAGCCTGAGCATCAGAGTGAGATCCTGTCTCAAAAAAAAAAAAAAAAAGAGAGATCTCACAAAATATGGGGTGAGAACTCAAAGTCATTATAATTAGAACATAAAAATGTGACCTTATTTTACAACCAAGCTAATGAAGAAGGATCTTGATTAGTTACACAATAAAGTTGGAATAAGAGTTTTGTTCCAAAACGGTAGTGGCATTTGGATTGAACATGAATCATTTGGTTTGAACTGAGCACTGGATGGGGAAAGCAAGGCATCAGAGAAAGGAAAAAGAAGGGAGCCTCCCCTAAAAGAGTTATTTTTTCATTGGTTTATTAGATGAAAATATACTGAATGCCTACTCTGTTCTAGACTCTGTAATGGTAGCTAGGGGTGCAGAGATAAATACAATAATATCTACAAACTCCCTGAAAGGCAATAGGACATGGTCAAACTTACAAATACACATATTCCTCAATCTGGAGGTGGTTCCACTTCCAGGAGTTCATTCTACCATTACACTTGCACATGTGTGAAGTGATGTTTTTATCAAGTTAAGTCATTGCAGTATTATTTGTATTCACAAAAGACTGAAAACAACCTAATGTTTATTCGTTAAATCATAACATATCCACAACGGAAAACTGAATTAATGTAAACACAGAATAAGGAAGCTCTGTATGCACTTACATGGAATGATCATATCATCAATACTATATATGATTCGGTGAAAACAAAGTGCAGCACAATCTATACAACATGATACCATTTGTATATAAAATAGGAACCATGGGCCAGGTATGGTGGCTCACGCCTGTAATTCCAGCACTTTGGGAGGCCAAGGTGGGGGGATCAGGGTCAGGAGTTTGACACCAGACTGGCCAACATGGCGAAACCCCATCTCTACTAAAAATACAAAAAATAGCCGGGCACGGTGGCACACACCTGTAGTCCCAGCTACTCGGGAGGCTGAGGCAGAAGAATCGCTTGAACCCAGGAGGTAGAGGTTGCAGTGAGCCGAGATTGTGCCACTGCACTCCAGCCTGGGTGACAGAGCGAGACTCTGTCTCAAAAACAAACAAAACAAAACAAATACAAAAATTAGCCGGGCATGGTGGCAGGGCCTGTAGTTGTCAGGAGGCTGAGGCAGTAGAATCACTTGAACCCAGGTGGCAGAGGTTGCAGTGAGCCGAGATCGTGCCACTGCACTCCAGCCTGGCGACAGAGCGAGACTCTGTCTAAAAAAAAATGATAATAAAATAAAATAAAATAAAATAAAAGGGAACTATATATATTTTTATATCTCTAGAAGTATTCACAAGAAATTGATAACACTGATTGCTGCTGGGGAGGGAGATGGGATAGCTAGGGTGTCAGAGGTGGGGACAGGGGTAGGAGAGAGACTTTTCACTTTATACCTTTATGTAACTTCTGAATTTTCAGTCAGATGAGTATGTTGCCTATTCAGAAAATAAATTTTAAAATATTTAGAAAGGATTAGATTGGAAGAAAAGGTGATCAGAGCATCAAAATAACAAAAGAATAAGACACCATTACTGCTGGTGAGAATTCGCAATCTAGCAGGAGAGAAAACAAAAGAAAAAACCATTGCAATAAAGCGTGATGAGAGCTGTGATGAGAGTCCTGCACAAGCTGCTAGGAGTGCACATCGGAGGGACTTCCACGTATCCAGAGGGAGGAGTTAGGGAAGATGACTCACGAAATGGGAGAGCTGAGCTAAGTGATTACACATGAGAAGAGTTAGCAATTGCGGCAGAGAAGGATAGTGGTGGAAGGGCATTTCTGACAAAGGAAACAGCATATTCAAACACACAGAGATTTGAATGAACACAGTACCATGTGAGACCACATAGTTCAGTAGGACTGGAGCAGAGGAGACAGGAAGTGGACAGGGGAGGTGGGCAAGAGTCAGATCCGGGAGGGCTAAAAATATCGAATATCAGCAGGGTGTGGTGGCTCACACCTGTAATTCCAGCACTTTGGGAGGCTGAGGCAGGCAGATCACGAGGTCAGGAGATCGAGACCATCCTGGCTAACACAGTGAAACCCCGTCTCTACTAAAACTACAAAAAATAAAAATAAATAAAAATAATTAGCCTGGCGTGGTGGCAGGCACCTGTAGTCCCAGCTACTTGGGAGGCTGAGGCAGGAGAATGGCGTGAACCCAGGAGGCGGAGCTTGCCGTGAGCTGAGATTGTGCTACTGCAGTCCCACCTGGGCGACAGAACAAGACTCCGTCTGGGAAAAAAAAAAAAATCGAATATCATGCCCGGGAGTTTGAATTTCATTCCTTAGTAGTGAGGGGCCTCTGATTGCTTTTAAGCAGAGCACAGGCATTCACAACTCTGTGCTTCAAAAAGTTCATGCTGCAGGATGTGTGGAGAATGAATTCAGATGGAAAGATCAGTTATGAAGCATTTGCAGTGATTCTGGTGGGAATTAATGAGGTGCCAACGAGGGCAGTAGTGGTGGGAATACAAGGAGGGGCATGCACAGGAGAGAAAGCACTTGGTGACCACTAGGATCTCGGGTGTGAAGGTAGGGGAGGAAGGAATGACATAAGATTTCTGACGTGGTGGTGTGATTCCCCAAGACATGGCATAAAAAGGAAGAGGAAGAGGTTTGCAAGGACGATGAATTCAATTTGTTTAAATTCGTTTGATTCGAACAAGAAGATTAGTTTAATTTGGGGCCTGTGGGAGAGCCAAGAGGAATTGTCCAACAACTGGTTGAACACATGAGTGTGGGCCTGGGGAAAGGAGTCTGGGCCAGAACTTAGATTTGGGAGCCATCAGCCCTGGGTGGTGGTAGATGAGGACCCCAAAACATATTGTGCAGTCAGATAAGAGGAGTCCCAAGTCCAGAACCTGGAGAATCTTCTCCCACAGTCACCCCATTTAGGAGACTCAAAGAGGGAGAGCATCCAGTGAAAGAGGAGCCAGGGGGCTGGGGGACCCAGAGAGAGTGGGAGTCAATGATGCTGCTTTCAGAAATGAGATCTGGACCATTTACAGAGCAATTTGCATCCAAGAGCTTATTAGATTCTCACAATAACAAAGTCAATCGAAGTGGTCACAAGAACCTAGGCTCAGATAACCAGCAGGTCCCAGTCACACTGCTAGTTAATACTGGACCTGAACCTTGAACCCACATTTTCTGACACCAAGCCAGGACATTCTCTTTTCCCTACCCAGCTTCCCTTTGGTTCAATAAGAAAAGGTTCCTCCTACCCCTTGTGATCTGCAGAGTCGTCAGGTTTCTGTTACCTTTTTGTGTAGGAATGACTTAGGTGAGAATCCCACCTCCATACTTTTGCTCATGGAGTTCTTTGGTCCTAGATGTTCTGCCTCTTTATTTCCCTTTGCTGAACTAAATTCTACTGTTCCTTTAAGACCTGGCTGAAGTCCTTCCAAAGAGCCTCCCGCAGGGAGTCCAGTTCACTCTGACATCCCTCTTTTCTAAATTCCTGAGGCAAATATACCTTCAGGTGACCCCCTCGGTGAGTCATGCTCTTGTGTAATCCCTTCCTCTTGAGTGTGGGTAGAACCTGTGTGCTTCTAGGCAATAGAATATGGCAAAGGTGAGGATGTGTCACTCCCATGATTATATGACATTATATAACACTTCTTAGCAGACTAGAGCAGGAGACTCGTGCCAGCCTTGAGGAAGCAAGCTGCCATGTTGTGAAGTGCCTGTGGAGAGGGCCACACGGCAGGGAACTGCAGGGCCCTCTCTAGGTGTTCAGTGTGGCTCTGGGCTGACAGCAAGAAACTGGGGTCCCCGGTCATACACCCTCGAGAAATTCTCCCAGCAACCACCTGAACTTGGAAGAGGATCCTGGGCTCCACAAAGAAACACAGCCCAGCCAGCACCTTGATTGCAGTCTTGTGATGCTGTGAGCCGAGGACCCAGTTAAGCCCAGCCCAGACTCCTAACACCAATAGAAACTGTGAGATAGTATATATTTGTTGCCTTAAGCTGCTAACTTTGTGGTGCTGTGTTACACAGCAATGGGTAATTTAATGTAACTGCATTTAGATCAGTACCACTCTAATTTTTTTTTTTTTCCTTTTTTTTTTTAGAAACAGAGTCGCCGGGCATGGTGGCTCACGCCTGTAATCCCAGCACTTTGGGAGGCCGAGGTGGGCACATCACTTGAGGTCAGGCATTCAAGACCATCCCGGCCAACATGGTGAAACCCTGTCTCTACCAAAAATACAAAAATCAGCCAGGCGTGATGGCATGGTAGCTGTAATCCTAACTACCACCTATAATCCTAGCTACTCGGGAGGCTGAGGCAAGAGAACTGCTTGAACCTGGGAGGCAGAGGTTACAGTGAGCCAAGATCATGCCACTGCACTCCAGCCTGGGCGACAGAGTGAGACTCTGTACCCCCCCCAAAAAAATACATAAATAAACAGAGTCTTACTCTGTCACCCAGGCTGGAGTGCGCAGTTTGGACCATAACAATTTAATATCAGTTTAACTTTATTTTTCCAATCTGAACATAAGCTTCTTGAAACAAGGAACTGGTCATACATGACTAGTACCCTGACAATGTATGAGAATGAGAAGTACAGAGGAGCTGAACAAGTGTTTCTAGAATGTGAGTCCAGGAAAGGACAAAAAGTGGCTAATACGGCTATGTTGGGGATCAAATCAGCGGTACGTAGAAAATGCCTAGCAGAATGCTTAGCACATCACTTTTTAATTTTTATCTTTTTTTTGAGACAGAGTCTCACTTTGGTCGCCCAGGCTGGAGAACAGTGGTGGGTGCAATCTCGACTCACTGCAACCTCCGCCTCCCGGGTTCAAGCCAGTCTCCTGCCTCAGCCTCCCAAGTAGCTGGGATTACAGGTGTGCACCACCACACTGGGCTAATTTTTGTATTTTTAGTAGAGAAGGGGTTTCACTGTGTTAGCCAGGGTGGTCTCAAACTCCTGACCTCAGGTGATCTGCCCATCTCCACCTCCCAAAGTACTGGGATTACAGGCATGAGCCATTACGCCCAGCTGCTTTTAATTCTAACAAATATCAGATCTAGCCCCATTTGCTCATTTTTTCTGATAAGTATCTCCCTCCACCACCACCCTTCAGAAAAAGAAACATACCCAGCAAAGTATAGCAATTTCTCAAAGGTCACTCAGCAGATCAGTGGCCAGAACTCAACCCTAAGGAGAAAAATTAAATAGTTTGAAAGAGGCAATGAACTGGACACAGTGGCTCACACCTGTAATCCCAGCACTTTGTGGGGCCAAGACAGGGAGGATCACTGAAGTTCAAGACCAGTCTGGGCAACATAGCAAGACCACATCTTACCACAAAGTTTTAAAAGTTAGCTGGGTGTGGTGGTGCATGCCTGTAGTCCCAGCTGCTCAAAAAACTGAGTGAGGCGGGAGGATCACTTGAGCCCAGGAGGTCAAGGTTACAGGGAACTGATTGCACCACTGCATTTCAGGCTGGGCTACAGAGGGAGACCTTGCCTCTGAAAAAAAAAAAAAAGGCAATGAGGCATCCATTATCCATGGGTTCACGTCTTAAAGAGAACAAAAAGGGGGTCCTTGTTTTAGGCCCTTGCCCTAATTCTCTCTTCTCTCCTCTACACTACCTTTCTATACTTTTTCCGTGAACACCACATGAAAAATTACTTCTTTGGCAAACTGAGTAACTGACTCATAAAGAGTGAATAATACCTGGAGACTAGAGAGTTTATTAGTCAAGATTCTTTGCAAGTAATTAGTCAAGATTAGTTGCAAGTGACAAAAACTCAATTCAAATTAACTTAAGCAAAGAATATGTATTGCTTTACATAGCTAAGGAGGACACTGAGTATTCCAGTTAACTGCAGCTATGTAACAAACCACACAGCCAGGTGTGGTGGCTCATGCCTGTAATCCCAGCACTTTGGGAGGCTGTTTCTGGAGGAACTTTTGAGCCTAGAAGTTCAAGACCAGTCTGGGAAACACAGCAAGACCCTGTCTCTACAAAACAATTTTAAAATTAGCCAGGCATAGTGGCACATGCCTGTAGTCTTAGCTACACAGAAGGTTGGGATGGGAGGATCCCCTGAGCCCAGGAGTTGGAGGCTGCAGTGAGCTATGATCCCACCATTGCACTCCAGCCTGGGTGACACAACAAGACTCTGTCTTTATTTTATTTATTTATTTATTTATTTATTTATTTATTGAGATGGAGTGTCGCTCTGTCACCCAGGCTGGAGTGCAGTGGCATGGTCTCGCCTCACTGCAACCTCTGCCTCTGGGGTTCAAGCTATTCTCCTGCCTCAGCCTCTCAAGTAGCTGGGATTACAGGCATGCACCACCATGCCCAATTAATTTTTGTATTTTTAGTAGAGACAGGGTTTCACCATGTTGGCCAGGCTGGGCTCGAACTCCTAATCTCAAGTGATCCTCCCACCTCAGCCTCCTAAAGTACTGGGATTACGGGCGTGAGCCACCATACCTGGCCAAGACACTGTCTTTAAATAAATAAATAAATAAATAAATAAATAAATAAATAAATAAAGTTTCTAGAAGAACTATGACTATCCAAATCTGGATCCCATGCCCAGGTCATGTGCCTAAGAAGAAAGCTTGCTGTGTAGATGCTAAACAATAGCTAGTACAATCAGCACAGGTTTAACTTGAG
Source organism: Chlorocebus sabaeus (assembly GCF_047675955.1). Taxonomy (NCBI): domain Eukaryota; kingdom Metazoa; phylum Chordata; class Mammalia; order Primates; family Cercopithecidae; genus Chlorocebus; species Chlorocebus sabaeus. The sequence continues at coordinate 11,843,339 of NC_132923.1, forward strand.
GGAGAATTTATGTCAGCTTAGCGTGTAATTATCATTCTGTTGGCTCTCTATCAGCATTCTATAGCTGTAGTGTTCCCTTTCCCTGGTCGTCTTCATACCATGCCCCTGTCTTCCACTTTGCCATAACATCACCTCTCTGAGGTTCACTGGGTTTCCCATTGGAAAGAAAAGTTCCAATGGCTTTGGCTGGGCACGGTGGCTCACGCCTGTAATCCCAGCACTTTGGGAGGCCGAGGCGGGCAGATCGCCTGAGGTCAGGAGTTCAAGACCAGTCTGACCAATATGAGAAACCCTGTCTCTACTAAAAATACAAAATTAGCCAGGCGTGGTAGCGCATGCCTGTAATCCCAGCTACTAGGGAGGCTGAGGCAGGAAAATTGCTTGAACCCAGGAGGCGGAGGTTGCAGTGAGCCAAGATTGCACCATTGCATTCTAGCCTGGACAATGAGAGGTAAACTCCATCTCAAAGGAAAAAAAAAGAAAAAAAAGGAAAAAAAAAAAGAAAGAAAAGAAAAGCTCCCTGGCTCTTACAGCCACACTGGCTGGCTTTTTTTTCTGTCATGCCCTCTCACTACATCGCACTGTCATGCTTCAAAGGCCACTCCCAAATATCATTATCATTTTTCACTATCCTTCCTGCAGTGACTACCTAGGAAATTGTCACTCTATTAACTGTATTTCTCCCTCTTTTCCAGTGCTTCCCCCACCTTTTTTTCTTAAAATCACACTCAATTTTCCAAGGGTCCCTTTTCCTAGAGATTACCTCCCAGGACCAACACTACAGAAATAATACAATAGATCAGGAGATCTCATAACAAATAGACCAATGAGGTTTCTGCATTGTTAGCATTATCCAATGGGAAAATGTGTGAGACTTGGGTCCTCTGCTTTGGTTCCTGTTTAGCTTTTATCTTTAATACATCCTTAGAATGCTTTTGGCTGCAAGCACAGAAAATTCAAAAGTTTAAATAATAAAGAAATTTAGTGTTCCACATAAATGTCAAGATTAAAAGTGGAGAGTACCAGAGTTTTTTTTTTTTATTTGTTTTTTTGTTTTGTTTTGTTTTGTTTTGTTTTGTTTTGAGACAGCGTTTCTCTCTGTAGCCCAGGCTGGAGTGGAGTGGTGTGATCTTGGCTCACTGCAGCCTCAACCTCCTAGGCTCTAGTGATCCTCCCACCTCAGCCTCCCCAGTAGCTGGGACCACAGGCACATACTAGCACACACAGTTAATTTTGTATTTTTTTTAGAAATGGGGTTTTGCTATGTTGCCGAGGCTGGTCTTGAACTCCTGGACACAAGCAATCCGCCTGCTTTGGCCTCCCAAAGTGCTGGGATTACAGGTGTGAGCCACTGCACCCACCCCTAGAGTTGGTTAATTTAGTGACTCATTCACATAGAAGATCCAGATTCCTTTTCATCTCTCCCCTCTGCCATTTTTGGTGTATCATCTGGGCTATTTGGCTAACTCCTCTCATGGTGGCAAGATGGCTGCTGAACTCCAGGTATGACCAACACACATGGCCCCAACAGTGAGAAGCAGAAAATAGGAAATTTCATCCTGAGTCTATTGGAAAAGCAAGAAACCCTTTCCAGTAGCCTTGCATCAGCGCTCTTTCATGTCTCATGAGGCAAAAGTATATCACATGATAAGCCACAGAACTAATCACTGGCAAAAAAAAAAAAAAAAAAATGCCATGTTTGACTTAAACTAATCAAAACTTACTCCTGGATCCAACAGGAGACCCATCCCAGTGTGAGGAGCTTGCCAGTGAAAAGCAGAACAAAACTGGGGATCAGAGAAGGATGGGAGCAAGGGGGACGGGGGAGGATGGAGTTGGGCAAGCAGCCAATTATATTCAATGCACTTCTCCAGTTTGGTCCCTCCAACTGTAAACTACAGATGGAGACATTTCAATAAATAAGATTTTGCAGGACATGCTTGTCAAAATTGTTTAATTAAAAAACAGTGAGACAGGCTGGGCGTGGCGGCTCACACTTGTAATCCCAGCACTTTGGGAGGCCAAGGCGGGTGGATCACCTGAGGTCAGGATTTCAAGACCGGCCCGGCCAACATGGTGAAACTCCATCTCTACAAAAATACAAAAATTAGGTGGGCATAATGGTGAGTGCATGTAATCCCAGCTACTTGGGAGGCTGAGGCGAGAGAATTGCTTGAACCTGGGAGACAGAGGTTGCAGTGAGCTGAGATCACACCACTGCACCCCAGGCTGGGTCACAGAGCAAGACTCCGTCTCAAAAAACAAATATAAAAACAATGAGACACGTGCTACAACATGGATGAAGCTTGAAGACATTATACGAAATGAAATAAGCTAGTCACAAAAGGACAAATATTGTATGACTCCTTTTATACGAGGTTCATAGAGTGGCCAGATTTATACAGACAGAAAGTAGAATGGCTGTTGCCAGGGGGAAGGAGGAGTGGGCAATGGAGAGTTGTTATTTAAGGGGTTCAGAGTTTCAGTCGGGGAGATGAGAAAGTTCTGGAGATAGATGGTGGTATTGGTTGCACAACAACGTGAATGTACTTAATGCCACAGAACCGTATGCTTAAAAATGGCTAAAATAGGCCAGGCACAGTGGTTCACGCCTGTAATCCCAGCACTTTGGGAGGCTGAGGCAGGCGGATCACGAGGTCAGGAGATCGAGACCATCCTGGCTAACACAGTAAAACCCCATCTCTACTAAAAATACAAAAAATTAGCTGGGCGTGGTGGTGGGCACCTGTAGTCCCAGCTACTCGGGAGGCTGAGGCAGGAGAATGGCATGAACCCAAGAGGCAGAGCTTGTAGTGAGCCAATATCACGCCACTGCACTCCAGCCTGGGTGACGGAGCGAGACTCCATCTCAAAAAAAAAAAAAAAAAAAAGCTAAAATAGTAAATTTTATGTTATGTATGTTTTTCCACGATAAAAAATGTTTAATACAATAGTGAGGCTATTTAAGATATAGAGCAAAGAAATTGTGCTAAACTTGAAAAAATTTTCACCAATAACCCTAATGTTGAGCTTTTGGGCTATTTTAATATGTGAGTGACAGCCATTTCCCAGCCTCAGCGATCATTTCTGTCCTGGTCATGTGCCATCCTCTTTCCTCAGACCCATGGTCGTTTTGACTGAAGTACAAGTCAAAAAATTCCACCCCCAAGGAACTCCCTGCAAGGGAGTCCCCAGCACAGAATGGAATCAACCACGACACTCACTTACCTTTCCCCTTGAAGGTGACCCTCGCTTTTCTTCTTTTGTTGTGTAGTCGTCCTTTTTCAATACAGCTGGCTCTCCCCATATCCACGCCAAGAGCCTTTGGGACCAGGAGGCAGGGAGAGCCAGAGAGAAGCACAAGCACAGAGCACCAGCTGATACTGGCAGCTCTGGAAATGTCTATTTACTGACAACACACATGTACTCATATGGACTGATTCCTCCGATGTTTGCAGATGAGGCTGAGCTGTGGGGAGCTGTACAGAGAAGTGGCAGCCATGTGTCCAACCTCAACACTCATTCATGGAGGGCCAGGTCATTCCACCTGAAGCTACCAAAGCCCCACACCATGTCCAATGCCCAGAGCGAGCAAGAGGCCTATTCAATCCAATTACATAGCCTTAAAATCAGAGGTCATCTATTCACATTTCAGCTACTCACTCCACACAGTCTTTTCTGAAAAAATCAGAGACTGTAAAGACCTTCAACATTGCAACACCCACCACCCCTTTAATTCATGTCCCAGAGCTTAATCACATTATCAGAAAATTCTCCTTACATGTCATCTTCTGGGATTAAAATAGATTCTAAACAGCCTCCATCAAATTTTGAATGATGTGTGCCCTCCAGTGCACAAACATTAAACGTTAGCATTCAGTTCTCTGCGTGAAGCTCCTGATGCAAGTGCCCCAGGGCTGCCTCTGGGAGTGATTGTCTTTTATTCAGTGATCCTGGTCAGTCACCTGGAAAAACACTCTGCTGGTTACAGGAAGGAGAACTCACTTCAGTTCTGCCAGCACTGACCGAGTCCCTACTACCTGCCAGGCACTGGGTCAGGGCTGCAGACACGAAGATGAATAATCAAACCCTTCTCTTAGGAATTCTCCGGCCTGGGGGAGATGCAGACATGAAAACAAACAAGTACCGTACACTGTGGTAAGTTTTGTGCCAGTTGCGGTGGGAGCCCTGATGAAGGATGATTAATTCTTTCTGAGAATTCTCTCGGGAGTCAGAGAAGACGTCACTAAACAGATGTCATTTGAGTGGGGTTTTGAAGGATGACTAGGAGCTTCTCAGAAAGATAAGGCAGGGAAAAGAATTTCAGGCTGAAGGAAGCACACATGGAAAGGCAGAGAGGTGAAGAAAGACATGGTGTATCTCAGAAACAACTGGCAAGGTAGCAGAGGTCCAGAAACGAGACTGAACGAGTAAAGCCACAGGCAGCTTAATCCCGACCATGACCCCTCCGCAGTCCAGGGAGAAGAAAGGCAAAAACAAATTGAAGTTCTAGCCCTATTGCTGCTGAGTAAACATTATTTTTCTAGATGAGGATGATATCCTTAAGTCTTTGTTCCACGAGTGTTCTAGATCTTCTGCAAGATTATAATCTACTAGTGAGAACTATCTTCTCAAGGAATTCGGGCCTTTTACATTCGGAAAGGTCATTGGACAGATCATCTGGAATATGCTTGGGTCCCATTCAGTGGTGTGGGAGGTTTGTTCTTTTGCTCATTTCAATAAATCTTGCTGCTGCTCACTCTTTGGGTCTACGTTGCATTTTAGAGCTGTAAAACTCATCGTGAGGGTCTGCAGCTTCATTCTTGAAGTCAGTGAGACCAAGAACCCACCAGTTCCAGACACAGTAGGATAAGCCGGGCCAGCAGCCAGCCCTCCTTGCCACCCTCACTGAGCTTCTTTTTTTTTTTTTTTTGAGATACAGTCTGCCTCTGTCACCCAGGCTGCAGTGCAGTGGCGCCATCTCGGCTCACTGCAAACTCTGTCCCACGGGTTCAAGCAATTCTCCTGCCTCAGCCTCCCAAGTGGCTGGGATTACAGGCATGCGCCACCACGCCCGGCTAATTCTTGCATTTTTGGTAGAGATGAGGTTTCGCCATTTTGGCCAGGTTGATCTTGAACTCCTGACCTCAAGTGATCTGCCTCAGCCTCCAAAAGTGCTGGGTTTATAGGTGTGAGCCACCATACCTGGTCTCTCCTTCCTTTTATCTCCTTAAGGAGCCCAGGTTGGTACTCTTTTATTCAGTGGATATGTAATAATTCTGGTTATTTCATCCTCTCCAGAAAAAAAAAAAAAAAAAATAGTGCATGGCTTGATGGACTTTCTGGAAACTTCCAGAACCAATTCTTCCTGAGTAAGGGCATATTAAACACGAGCAGGTCGGGTGCAGTAGCTCACTCCTGTAGTCCCAGCACTTTGGGAGGCTGAGGCAGGTGGATCACAAGGTCAGGAGTTCGAGACCTGCTTGACCATCATGGTGAAACTCCAGTTCTACTAAAAATACAAAAATTAGCCAGGCAAGGTGGCAAGTGCCTGTAATCCCAGCTACCCAGGAGGCTGAGGCAGGAGAATCAGGTGAACCCAGGAGGCAGAGGCTGCAGTGAGCAGAGATGGCATCACTGCACTCCGGTCTGGGCAACAGAGTGAGATTCCATCTCAAAGATAAACAAACAAACATGAGCAAAATGAACTGAAACTTCTCAAGGAACTCTAGGTAAAACTGGTCTAACACATGAGCCTTATAAATTAGTTTTTTTTTTTTTATCACCTTTTAGTCTACCAAAATTTTTACCAGTCTTAAAATCCTCCCTGTTCTTTTCAGTTTTTTTGTTTGGTTGTTTGTTTTGTCTGTTTATTTTGAGACAGGGTTTAACTTTGTCGCTCAGGCTGGCGTGCTGTGGCACGATCTCAGCTCACTGCAGCCTCAACCTCCTGGGCTCAAACGATCCTCCCACCTTAGTCCCCCAAGTAGCTGGGACTACAGGTACGCACCACCATGCCTAGCTAATTTTTTTGTATTTTTAGCAGAGACAGGGTTTTGCCATTTTGCCCAGGCTGGTCTCGAACTCCTGACTTCAAGTGATCCACCCACCTCAGCCTCCCAAAGTTGCTGGGATTACAGGTGTGAGCCACCACACCCGGCCTAAACTGTTCCTAGTCCTTCTCAAAACTCTGCCTCTGATGATGTGAGGTGTAAGGCAGACTAACCTAGGACAGGGACAGATTTTCAATTTTTCATAAAATATTTGCTTTCCTAGAATCCAGTATCTTTTTACACTTCTTTTTTTTATCCTTCTGGTGCTAAGCCTAATTTAGAAAATTGCTCCCTCATCTCATCCTAATTTGGCTGGCCTCTGTTTGCTAAAGAACTGAGTTTGGGATTTACAACATGAAAACTACAGAGACCCAGGCAGGTCTGAGGAGACAGCCTGCTTGTCTTCCTGTGGGGCCCGGAGGCGGCCACCTGCCCAGGTGCTCGGAGCCTTGCTGCCCTCTAGTGGTTGCATCCTGGGCGTGCAGGAGTACCTCGACTTCGCAAATGAAAAAAATCCTCGTTTTCAGGTTCATAGGCTAAACGAGCTCTGAAAGTATTGTCTTCCCCTCCGAAGACCCATGGAATTCTAGAGCTAAAAGGGAACTTAGTCCATCCCCTACTTTTCTCGTTTTGTTTTGTTTTTGTTTTTGTTTTGTTTTGTTGTGTTTTGAAGAAGCCTAAGGATCAGAGAGATTGGGTCCTTCAGCTAAGAACCTGCAACAGTTAGAGAAGTAGACAGGAATAGAATCTCCCCGCTTCCCCACACCCTTATTAAAAGACAGGGAAGGGAGAAGAAGTCACCAGTTGAAACTTAGAAAGGCACAAGATGCAAAAGTGTTGTGTACTCTAGTGAGCCAAATGAGCCCAGGGGATCGTGGAGGGTCTGGCTAAAGGCGGAGTTCTCCCCATCAACCACTCCCCTCACCCGCGGCCTCCCCAGACAGCTTCTGCTTCCCCAGGAAGCTACTTTGTAAGTGCATGCAGGCCTCGGATAGGGACCATCTCTCTGCTGTTTTTTCAACTTTCCTTAGGTCAAGGACACTGCACTCCAACGTAGATCTAGATTTTTGTCCAAATTTCAACCTAAAGTAATTTACTCCCCCACCCCCACCATTGGGCCTCGGTTTCCTCATCTGTCAAATGAGGGAGTTGGATCAGATGCTTTCTAAGGTTTCTTTTAGCAGTGATAGTTTATGATTGTCTGCCTCTTGGCATACAAGTGTTGAGGAAAAGAGTCAAACTATAAAATATTTGAAGAGATTTATTCTGAGTCAAATACGAGGGACCAATGGCCTGTGACATAGCACTCAGGAGATCCTGAGAACATGTGCCCAAGGTGATTAGGCCACAACTTGGTTTTACACATTTTAGGGAGACATAAGGTATCACTCAGTACATGTAAGGATGTACATTGGTTTAGTATAGAAAGGTGGGACAACTGGAAGGGGGTCGGGGGAGCTTCCAGGGCACAGGTAGATTCGAAGATTTTCTGATTGGCAATTGGTTGAAAGAGTTAAGTTATTGCCTAAAAACTTGGAATCAGCTGGGTGCAGTGGCTCACACCTGTAATCCCAGCACTTTAGGAAGCCGAGGCGAGTGGATCACCTGAGGTAAGGAGTTCGAAACCATCCTGGCTAACATGGTGAAACCCTGTCTCTACTGAAAATGCAAAAATTAGCCAGGCATGGTGGTGGGCCCCTGTAATCCCACCACTCGGGAGGCTGAGGTGGGAGAATTGTTCGAACCCGGAAGGCAGAGGCTACAGAAAGCTGAGATCGTGCCACTGTACTCCAGCCTGGGTGACAGAGCAAGACCCTGTCTCAAAAAAATAAAATAATAAAAAAGTATTCCTTTCTATTGGAATCAATAGATACTTGTCTATTAGAAGGTTGGAATCAGCACCCAACTGATTCCAAGTCTTGAGAAAATAACTTAACTCTTTCAACCAATTGCCAATCAGAAAATCTTTGAATTTACCTGTGCCCTGGAAGCTCCCCCCAAACCCCTCCCAGTTGTCCCACCTTTCTATACTAAACCAATGTACATCCTTACATTACTGATTGATGCCTTATATCTCCCTAAAATGTGTAAAACCAAGTTGTGGCCTGACCACCTTGGGCACATGTTCTCAGGATCTCCTGAGTGCTATGTCAGGAATCAATAAAATTGGAATCAATAGAAAGGAATATCTGAGTCAAGATAAGGGATTGTGGAGACCAACCTTCTATCATACAGATGAAGCCTCCAGGTAGCAGGCTTCAGAGACAATAGATTGTAAATGTTTCTTATGAGACTTAAAGAGTCTGTTCCATCAGTAATTCCAAAAGGGATGAGGGTATGATGAGGTATGTCCAGCTCCTGCTTCTAACCTGAACTAGTTTTTTGGGTTAACTTTGGAATGCCCTTGGCTGAGAAGAGGGGTCCATTCAGATAGTTGGGGGGGGGGCTTAGAATTTTATTTTTGGTTTACACAAGTGTCTGGTGGCACTACTAGACTGGTGGCAACTTGAGGGCAGAGTCTGTGTATCTTTTCCTCTTCACATCCTCAGAGCCATGCCCTATATCTTCTCTGACATTGAATGCTAAAAAAAATTTATTTATTTATTTATTATTTATTATTTGTTTTTGAGATGGAGTTTCCACTCTTGTTGCCCAGGCTAGAGTGCAATGGCACGATCTCAGCTCACTACAACCTCTACCTTCCAGGTTCAAGTGATTCTCCTGCCTCAGCCTCCTGAGTAGCTGGGATTACAGGCACGTGCCACCACACCCTGCTAATTTTTGCATTTTTAGTAGAGATGGGGTTTCACCATGTTGGCCAGGCTGGTCTTGAACTCCTGACCTCAGGTAAAATGCCCACCTCAGTAAAATGCCCACCTCGGCCTCCCAAAGTGTTGGGATTACAAGTGTGAGCCACTGCACCTGGCCAAAAAATACTTATTAACAATTACTAACATATTTAGCCTGTGCTGTGTGCCAAACGTGCCACATAGGATCCCCTCATATGGCTTTGTGCTGGCCACTGCCACACCCATGAGATTGTCAGGCATGGCACTAAGCACAAGGGCTCTGGAATCAAATCACCTATGACCTAGAACTGGCTTGACACTTTCTACCTGTGCATCCTTGGACAAGTGACTTACTGTGTCTCAATTCCCTCATCTGTAAAATGGGGATTAAATGACAGTGCATATAAGCACTTGGTAAATGTTCTCATTAGACAGGCATTATTATTTTGGTTTTATAGATTAGGAAATTAAGGCTTAGAGAGCTTAAATAACTTTTCCAAACTAGCATGGCCAGTAAGTAACATATCTAAGATTATGAGAAAGATCCAAAGCCCATGCTAACTCCTTAAACTCTATGCTACACTATTGCCCTATTGTTGAATGACTGAATACAAGAACAAGTGAATGAATGAATGAGATTATTTATTGCTGATGGCAACGATAATATAGCTCGCATTTTACTCTTCCATAAGAAGGATATTGGAACCAGAATCTCTCTCTTCCTCATTCCCTAGGACCAACTAAGAAAATGAAAACAATAATAATTAAAAAAAAAAAAACAAAAAAAAACAGAAGTGCTTCCTTATGACAAAAAAAAAAAAAAATACCAGTTTCTTCTAAATCAGGAGTGTTTAATCTTTTGGCTTCCCTGGGCCACACTGGAAGAAGAAGAATTGTCTTAGGCCACACATAAAATACACTAACACTAACAATAGACAATAAGCTTTAAAAGAAAGAAAAACTGCAAAAGAATCTTAATGTTTTAAGAAAGTTTACGAATTTGCATTGGGCCACATTCAAAGCCATCCTGATGCAGCCCAGGATGGCTTGATTGAATAAACTTGTTCTAAATCAGTGAGCACTTATTAACCATCTACTTTGTGGTACTATTAGGGCTGGACACTGTGGAATTAGAGATATCCCTGACCTTTAAAAGCTTGCAGTCTCTCTGGGGAAAGAAACACATGCAAAGTCTGAATTATAATGCAAGACAGTACATTATGACATCCTACAACAGGGGAATACAGATGATCTGTGTTGAGCAGAAAGGGAACACAGCACAGGCTTGAGAATTCTGGGAGGGCTTCATAAAAGAGAACACAGGCTAAGTCTTGAAGAATGAGTAACTTTCTTTGATGTTATCTTTGATTATTTTTTCTCCTTTGTCTCCTGCATTCAGTTGGTCAGTCACCAAGGCCTATCAGTTCTTTCCCAGTGACTCTCACACCAACAGTCCCTTTCTTTCCAGTCCAGCGGCCATTATCACAGTTCAGCCCCTCATCGCTTCATGCCTGGAAGTGCCCTAACATCCATTACTTATTTCCTTGCTGCCAGCCTTTACCTTTTCAGTAGTGCTGTCTGCCTCTTTGGGATTAGATTTCTTATTTTATCATGTCACTCTAGTGATTCATTCATTCCAACTTCTTTTCAACTAATATTTATTGTGCATCTACTATGTGCCAGGCACCACTCTTCTAGATACTAGGGATTCAGTGTTGAACAAGATAGGCAAGAAAAATCCCTGCCTTGCCAGAACTTACATACTAGTTTAAACAAAAACAAACAAAAACCTCTAATGGAGACCTTTCACTTTAAAGATTAGAGTGCAGGCCCAGTGCGGTGGCTCATGCTTGTAATCCCAGCACTTTGGGAGCCCGAGGTAGGCAAATCACATGAGGTCAGGAGTTCAAGACCATCCTGGCTAACATGGAGAAACCCCATCCCTACTAAAAATACAAAAAAAAAAAATTAGCTGGGCATGGTGGCAGGTGCCTGTAGTCCCAGCTACTCAGGAGGCTGAGGCAGGAGAATGGCACGAAGCTGGGAGGCAGAGCTTGCAGTGAGCCGAGATCATGCCACTGTACTCCAGCCTGGGCAACAGAGCAAGACCCCATCTCAGAAAAAAAAAAAAATTAGCCAGGCATGGTGGTACATGCCAGTAATCCCAGCTACTTGGGAGGCTGAGACAGGAGAATCGTTTGAACTAGGGACGGGGAGGTTGCAGTGAGCTGAGATCACACCACTGCACCCCAGCCTGGGTGACAGAGCAAGACTCCGTCTCAAACATAAACAAAATAAATAAAATAAAATAAAATAAAATCCAGACTCTCCCCAGAAGGCCCACTCCATTTGTCTCTCCTTGCCCTCTTGCCACTTTCCCAAAGGTCTCTTCAGCTGGGCTCACCATCCCCCACATAGGCTGCATTCATTTCCAACTCAAGCTTTCTTCCTGCCGATCTACCTGCCCAAATCCTTCGGAGCCTAGTTCTAGCTCCACATCCTCCCCACCCTTCTCTCATGTTAGCATTTTACATATTCCATGACTATTCATCTATTTCACATGCTGCTGTTTTTCTCCCATCCATCTGACGAGAGTGCAAACTTCTGGAAGGCTACAACCCTGTTCTATATTTTCCATCCAGACATCCCTATGGTACCTGGCTCAATATCATGCAAATAATAGGTTCTTTCTCTTTCTCCTCCTCCTCTTTTTCCACCTAACAATAACAATTAACATCTGTGAAGCACTTTACAAAAGTGTTTTCAAATACATTATCTTCCATAAGCTATACAATACCCTTGATTCAATCATCAGTAAATATTTAATGGATTAATAGGTCAAAAGAGGAAGGCACTGCTGGTAAAAGAAATAACACCAGTAATTGTACAAAGACAGGAATGATCCCAGTAAGTGCAGAAGGCAGCAAGAACACAGCCTAACTGGAGAGAGAGTAAACACTCTAGAAAATTTAGATAAAAGAATAAAGGTAACAGAAAACAAAAACAAAGGCAAAACCCACCCCACTAACATATTAGCATTTAGGTGTATTTATTTCTAGCCTTTCCAGAAACATTTTGTTTTGCAAAGCTGTAATAAATGTCCATAAAATTTTGTGTCCTACTTTTTTCACTTAACATTCTAAGCACTGTTCCCTGATGCGACATAGTCTTCATAACAGCCATTTGTAGTGAATGCATAATATCCCAGAGTGACTGCATCCTCATTTACTTACCCGTTTCTCTATTGTTGGACACATGTTGTTTCCTATTTTATACGATTATAATAAGCACTGCAACAAACCTCTTCTGCAGAGAGAAGAAATGAAAAGAAGCTGGATCTTTGGTGAGACCTCAAGCTTGTCTATGCAGGCTCACTTGAGTCTAAAATGTCTCTGAACTTTTCTGTCACTTCAGCCAGTAACACTGGTCCTTTGTTGTTTAAACCAATTGCAGTCACATTTTCTCCAACTTGTAGCCCATGTTATCCTACCTAACACAAGATGTTTGAGGGCAAGAGCAAATTTGTATTGTTCACTGCTGTGTCCCTACCTGAATCCTTGGTCAAAGATACAGTGGCCTGCAGAGAGCAGGAACTTAATAAATATGTGCCTTGAAAAGAATATGAATTTATTTACTTACTGTTGAGATGGAGTCTCGCTCAGTCGCCCAGGCTGCAGTGCAGTGCCACAATCTCAGCTCGCTGCAACCTCCGCCTCCTGGGTTCAAGCAATCCTCCTGCCTCAGCCTCCTGAATAGCTGGGGCTACAGGCACACACCACCACACCCAGCTAATTTTTGTATTTTTAGTAGAGACTGGGTTTCTCCATGTTGGCCAGGCTGGTCTCGAACTCCTGACCTCAGATGATCCACCCACCTTGGTCTCCCAAAGTGCTGGGATTACAGGTGTGAGCCACTGCGCCCGGCCAGAATATGAATTTTTAATGAACTATCTATTCTTATCCTGACCACTGATCTAGTAGAATCTTAGTATTTGTATCCATTTGTTTGAGCTGATCAATAAAAATGTTGCCTATTCACCACATTTGTCACCAATAAGTCCTCATTCTTTGGGCCTTTAGTTTAATTCAGAAATTTTACATTTTTATGAACTAAAAATGTTTTCCTTCATGACCTTCAATACTAACATTCTAAATGTATCTCCTTTCGGATTTGATATTCAATTGTATTTTCTTCTAGTTTTTCTACAATTTGTAATATTTAATTAATTTATATAGAATTTAGGTATGCTGTTTAGTTTCTTTTTCCCAATTATTATTATTATTATTATTTTGAGATGGAGTCTCACTCTGTTGCCCAGGCTGGAGTGCAGTGTCACGAACTTGGCTCATTGCAACCTCTGCCTCCTGGGTTGGAGCAATTATCCTGCCTCAGCCTCCCGAGTAGCTGGGATTACAGGTGTGCACCACCACGCCCAGCTGATTTTTGTATTTTTAGTAGAGATGGGGTTTCACCGTGTTAGCCAGGTTGGTCTCGATCTCCTGACCTCGTGATCCACCCATCTGGGCCTCCCAAAGTGCTGGGATTACAGGCGTGAGCCACCGCGCCCGGCCTTTTCCCAAATTTTTAACCAACTGTTCAAATGCCTTTCTCCCCGTTAAGTTGCAATGCTTCTTTTATCCTTTTCAAATGCTTATATTGTATAATTGGGTCTATTTCTGCCTAGCTAGTCTCTTAAATTGATGTATAAGCTATATAATGTTTTGCTATTTGCCAAGACTAATAATCCTCCCAAATTAGCTCTGCCTTCAAAATTTTCTTTACCATTTTCCCATGTATTCTTCCAGATGGAATTTTAAAATAATTATATCCAGTTCTAAAAAGACTCTATTGAATTACAATGTAACTCACTGTAATTACACAAAGCCTAAAAATAAAGAATTGACATCTTTACAATTTTAAGTTTCCATCCAGGAAAATTTTTCTTCATTGTTTTCCCATCTTTCTTCACAAAATCTGGTCATTTTCTTCACATAGGTCATTGACATTACAAATAAAGGTTATGCCTAGGTATTTTCTATCTGTTGTTATATTTTGCGTTGTTTTCTAATTGAGATACTGCTGGTGTGTGTAGGAAAACTTGCTACTTGCCAAGACAGTCCACCCTGCTCTAATTGTCAATGGATTCTTTTGTTTCTTAGCTATCTCCCTGCAACTACCCGGCACCATCCAGATTCTGCCCTCTGGAGCAAAACTGCTGCTGCTCCTCCCAAGGGACCCACCTTCTCTTTGGAAACTGCTATCATCCTTCTTTTGTCCTGGCTAAATAGCCCTGACTGATAGAAAGAACACTGCATTTGGGGAAGATTCAAATGACAGTGGTAGGGAGGGTGGATGTGGGGCAGATAAGAGGCTGGAGGTGGAGATCAGCAAGGACTGGCTTCAGTGGTCATCTAGGCTTCAAGAGATGAGTTGAGACTGTGAACATGGGAAGGCGCACTTCTGAGATATATTCCCTTTTTTTTTTTTTTTTTTTAAACAGAGTCTCACTCTGTCTCCCAGGCTGGAATGCAATGGCGTGATCTCAGCTCACTACAGTCTCCACCTTCTGGGTTCAAGCGATTGTTCTACCTCAGCCTCCAGAGTAGCTGGGATTACAGGCGTGCGCAATCACACCCAGTTAATTTTTGTATTTTTAGCAGAGATGAGGTTTTGCTATGTTGGTCAGGCTGGTCTTGAACTCCTGACCTTAGGTGATCTGCCCACCTTGGCCTCCCAAAGTGCTGGGATTATAGGTATGAGCCACCACGCCCAGCCCAAGAGATACTTCAACAGAGGAGACATGAGGACCTGTTGACAAACTGGATTTAAGGGATAAAGGGACAGGGAGCAGTTTGGAAGGAAGTCCATTTTGGACCTCGACCCTGAGATTACAATACAGCCAAGGACAGAGGTCTGTCCTCTAAACCAGTGTTCTTCAGATTTGTTCCCACAGTAAGAAATATATTGTACATAGCAGGCCAGTTCACACACAAGCACATATGGACAAATATAAAACAGACACAGAACCGGGCGTCATGGCTCCCGCCTGTAATCCCAGCACTTTGGGAAGCCGAGGAGGGCAGCTCACCTGAGGCCAGGAGGTCAAGACCAGTCTAGCCAACATGGTGAAACCCTGTTTCTACTAAAAATAGAAAAATTAGCCGGGTTACGTGGCGCACGCCTGTAGTCCCGGCTACTTGGGAGGCTGAGGCAGGAAAATTGCTTGAACTCGGGAGGCAGAGGTTGCAGTGAGCCAAGATCATGCCACTGCACTCTAGCCTGGGTGACAGAGCGAGACTCCATCTCAGAAAATAAATAAAATAAAAACAAAACAGACATAGGGTAATAAAACTCCTGCAGACATATACAAGTTTGGGCCTGGAATCCTAGTGAGAGGAAGGGCTGGGTGTATAATCAGCACTGAATTGATAGATTGAGTCACAAGTACTAATGACTTCCTTTCCCTCGGCTGTCTGAGGTCCTGTGGTCTAAGACTTGGCGACCAACACCTTTTAGGAAATCAATTATCCTGCTACTACTATCCACCCTCAATTCTGTGTCCCAGGGGGCTCCAGGAGAAGAGAAATTCCAGCAGAAAGGCCACACACATTTTGTGTTTAAAGTAGGTCTCACTGCCACAGAGCATGTTGTGCTAGAAATTACCTTTAAGAAACATCTTTATCTTCAGCCTGGGTATGGATTTTCCTTGGAGAAAGAGGGAATAGGGAATATTTAGGTCTCCAACTTTGGAGTTTCAAGGCCATCCTGCTTAGAACTTGGACAGGGAAGACAGGAAACAATTTCTCCTTGCAAAGTTAAAGTCTTAAATTGAAGTGTGAAAAAAGAGGCCAAGGGCCCTAGGCTAACACTTGTTGTTGAGTCATAGACTGAAGAAGCTCAGGCCCAAGCTCAGTGATGCTTGGCTCTGAGGAATGAGGAAGCCAGGGGATTATTAGAGGCCCTGCAGGAAACAGCAACACACACTAAAGAGCTGGTTAAAGAGGGAAAGCTGCTTGCTTTTCCAACCCAAAAGTTGTTACCCTCCTCAGTCAAATTAAGTTGCCTTTTTTTTTTTCTTTTTTTTTGTGTGACGGGAGTCTTGCTCTGTCGCCCAGGCTGGAGTGCGGCGGTGCAACCTCGGCTCACTGCAAGCTCTGCTCCCGGGTTCACGCCATTCCCCTGCCTCAGTCTCCTGAGTAGATGGGACTAGAGGCACCCGACATCACACCTGACTAATTTTTGTATTCTTTGGTAGAGACGGGGTTTCACTGTGTTGGTCAGGCTGGTCTCAAACTCCTGGCCTCAAGTGATCCGCCCCCCTCAGCCTCCCAAGGTACTGGGATTCCAGGTGTGAGCCACTGCGCCCAGCGTAATTAAGTTGCTTTAACTCCTGTCATGTCAGAGCACCTTTCAAAAGTGGAAACACTTCCTAGTGGGATATTTCATAGCAAAAGGTACTTTTAAATAGAGATGAAAATGAGCCAATCAATTCTTGGCCTTAGAAACTTAGTTTGAAAGAAGTTCCAGTGCACCATTTGCTTGAAATACTGTGTCACTGCCAGGCTTTTTCCTGTGCAGGGGAAGGAACAGACGAAGATGGGGAAGACAGGGGCAGTTGTTCGGCAGGCAGGGTGCTGCTGCTGCTTTTCCCATGCTGGGCTGACGCTCCAGGTTTATAGGACGCTGTTGATGACGGCTGCATGTCTGAGCAGCTCTCAACATCCAGCTCAAAGAAACAGGCCTTCATGGCAGAGGTCCCAGGGAATCAGACTATCCTCCCTCCACAAAATATTAAGGCAGCACAGAGGAGCTGGCTTACAAATGACAAAACATAGGCAATAAACAGGCCACTGAAGCCAGGAGCACCTTACTCGCCACACCCTTTCTTCAGGCCCTGAACACTATCTCATTCTCCTTCAGTCCCCCATTCTCCATCTCTAATTGACAAGATAGCCAAGATACAAACCATATTTCCCAGACTACATTCCCTTTCCAACCCCCCCGCCCCGCCCCCGCTCCCCTGCGGCATGCCTCTATTCTCTTTGGCTGTGGTGTAACTAAACTCTAGGAAATATACACCAGTGGCATGTTTTTGTCCAAGGACTCTCTTAGACCCCTGATTCGAGTCTCTGGAATGCCTCCAGACCTCTCCATTATCTGCAACACAAATCTCAGTTCCTCCCACTGAGCCCAGGATGCCCGGCGGGAGCCTCCGTTTCGTGTAGGGCAGCACACTCACTCCAGTATTCCTCCAGCTCTGAGTCTTCTTGGCACCTTGGTCAACCCCGCCCTGCTTCCATGCTGTTAATATTCTGAGAGCAAGTACAGTCTAGATCTACCCATGCCAAACAAGACTGCCAGAGAAAGAAGAGAGCCACGGGTGTCAGAAGACAAATCCAGGTTTGGAAAGGAAAGAGGTTTCCAATGCATTTGAAGCCTGCGGTGTGAATTGGCTGAGAAGCAGGAGAAGGGGGAAGAAGAGAAATCAGAGAAAAATATACACTCTTTCAACTGAAGAAGAGAAATGGAAGCTAGAAAGGAAATAAGCCAGGGATGAGGGGGTGTTGTGTTTCTGGTTTCTTTGGCCCAGAGAAGATTCGCGTAAATTCAGCTATGTCCCCATTTGGCCCTGCAGTCAACTGCCTCCTTGGCAGAAAAAAAAAATCATGAGACTAATTGAATGATGCCCAGAGACAGCCAGAAACGAACCCCCTTGAACAGCTGCAGTCAGCATTTCCAGGGTGCTTTTCATTTCTGCAAAGGGCATGCAGTTACTCATCTACCTCCAGTGCTGCTGGGTCTATTTCTATGTAATCACAGGATTCTACCTCTGTCTCTTCCAAATGAGACACTATGCGGCCAAGCTTAGGGATCCTACAAGGCCACTGCTCCAGAGAGGGTCAAAGCTAAAGTTAGGGGCTGCCTCCTATAATCACGACTCAGACCACGGAGCTGAGCTGCTTCTAATACCTCTATAAATGCCACGAAGTCCTCATATCATGGCATTTGGGATGTCTGGACCACACCTCCCACATGTGGATAACAGGGTGCCCATCTTCCAAGAAGCACTACAATTTTCTTCTTTCATCGCCCCTGAGAAGTGAAAGGAAACCAGACCAGGGGGTCAAAAGAGACACATTAACATAATTTATTAAATTCGCCACACAAAGAATATGCCACAGACAACAATATCAGAATGGGAAGAAACATGGAGATCACCTGCTCTGACCCCCTCATTTTACAAATGAGGGAACTCCCTGAAGTCCCAGGGCATTGTTATGGGCAAAGCCAGAATGTGAGCCCAGTCTTGGGACACAGAAACACACAGACTTAAGGCTTCTGGTTGTGAGCCACATAGAGCCTAAACACTTAATCCACATTTGTTTTGAATTTTTCTGATTCCTATAGTAGCATACTCTGATGCCTATCTACTTCTCAAGGCTGTAGGAAGAGCCCTAAAGAAAAACACCATGGGCCGGGCGCAGTGGCTCAAGCCTGTAATCCCAGCACTTTGGGAGGCCGAGGCAGGTGGATCACCTGAGGTCAGGAGTTCAAGACCAGCCTGGCCAACATGGTGAAACCCCACCTCTACTAAAAATACAAAAATCAGCCAGGCGTGGTGGCATGCCTATAGTCCCAGCTACTCGGGAGGCTGAGGCAGGAGAATCGCTTAAATCCGGGAGGCGGAGGTTGCAGTGAGCTGAGATCGTGCCACGGCACTTCAGCCTGGGTGACAGAGTGAGACCCCGTCTCAAAAAAAAAAAAAAAAAAAAAGACAAGAAAAAAAGAAAAACAATAAAAAAAGAAAACCATGATGACCTGCAGGGTCATTCAGAGCCAGAACAAAAGACTAATTATGGAGCAAGGAGTTCGGAAGGGCTAGTGAAGAGCTGATCTAGGCCCCAGAAGAGTCCTGATTGCCCTTTTTCTTCAAACAACATATACTCTGACCCCAAAGCCTCAGGGAAAGTATACTCACCTTCCTGAGCTGCAGATCAAGTTTGAAAGAGAAAGGGAGAAGAAACAGGCAGAGGAAAGAGAAAGATTTATAATAGTGTCACTCTGACAGCTTTCCCAGTTTCAAGCAAATCCAAACATTGCAAGAGAAGGCTATAGAACTCTGGTATTATATCAATCATGAGATGTAAGCAAAACCACCAATAACTTAGCAAAATAAATACAAAGAGGATTTTGCCGGGACTGGTGGAACCCAGTGAAAACAGTTTTTAGGCTCTGGGTCAAGAAGACTGAGGTGTGCCTGGTGGTGTGCACCTTAGGGAAAATCCCTAAAGAGACTCTGGGAGTTTTCACAGTAGAGAGAAGTCACACATAACTGTCTGTAGCCCTAGAGATTTCTTCTGCAAAAGGCTACTCCCTGAATGTACATTCCCTACTCCCCAGAAAGACACCACCACCCAAAGCTTAGGTTCACTGGCTCTCACCAGGCCTCGCCAGGTAACCCCACTATCTGTCTGCAGGAGGCCAGGTCAGCGTAGGCTGCAGGTGGAGCAAGTAGAAAAACAAACAGTTTGTTGCTAAGAACTGAGCTGTGTTTGTGGAAGGAACTTCATTCCCCCAGGACACTCTCCAATCGCTCTGGACATCTGTGTCTCCAGCTTTTAGGGCTGAGGCAAATCCTGTCAACTCTCCCAATCTGATGAAGGCCTGGCTTATGGGGCAGCCAGAGTCCAGTCTACAACAGAAGGGAGGCTCTCTACAGAGAAAAATAGTCGCTGTAGGAATATAGATACTGCCCTGTCCTGCTCGCGGGACAATGTCTTCCAAAGGGCTGCAGTTGCCTTGAATAGGTGCTCATGCTCTGTCTGCCCAGCATAGAGTGGCCAGGAGCTTGGGAATGGTGAGACACAGGAGCCCTAAGTCCTGGGTGCAGCCAGGGGACAGTCAGAAAGTCAAAGTCAGCGCTAACAGCCAACAGGGGCAGTGGGCTTCTCCGAGGCAGAGGCAGCAGCAATGGCAGCATCCATCTCCAGGCAGCTCAGGTTTCCACCACTCGGATGACAGGCATGGGCTTCGGGCTGGGGGGCTTGGATATCCTAATACTGAAAAGAAGGTTGGAAACACTGAGCTGTGCTGGGAACAGCTGTGTTGTGGCCCACCCTTCACAGAGCCTGTGGAATCTTCACATTTGCCTCTGGAATCTTACACTGCAGTGCCGGCTGATCACTTGGGTTCCAAGTGCTTTAAAATGGTAATTATTCAGTGACATCTAAGAGAAGATTTGGGGCATGATACATGTGTCTTGTAGCAAGGGTGAAGAAAAGAGAGGGGCAGTTAAACAACTGAGAAGTGGATATAGCTGTGATTCTCGATTTTGTCAAGATCACAGGTCCTTTTCTGAATCTATTAGAGGCAAAATACCCTCTCCCTAGAAATATGCAAACATTATAAATAAATTTTGTAGGCCGGGTGCGGCGGCTCAAGCCTGTAATCCCAGCACTTTGGGAGGCCGAGACGGGTGGATCACGAGGTCAGGAGATCGAGACCATCCTGGCTAACATGGTGAAACCCCATCTCTACTAAAAAATACAAAAAACTAGCTGGGCGAGGTGGCGGGCGCCTGTAGTCCCAGCTACTCAGGAGGCTGAGGCAGGAGAATGGCATGAACCCGGGAGGCGGAGCTTGCTGTGAGCTGAGATCCGGCCACTGCACTCAGCTTGGGCGACAGAGCGAGACTCCGTTTCAAAAAATAAATAAATAAATAAATAAATAAATAAATAATTTTGTATACCATTTCAGGTGGTTCATACACCTCTAGAAGCCATTCATGGACCTCCTTGGGCTTGTGGTAACAGGTTCTACCCTAATTGGGTTAGAAAATGGTTCTGGCAAACAATGGGTCAGATTAGAGACTGAGGGAGGAAAGTTGGATCTAAAGGGGCCTTGTTCTTGCCTGAGCACTAAATGTTCCACATAGCTCTGTCCCTCCTTCCCCCCTCCTCCCTGGCCCCATTCTATCTACACACGCTCACTCACCTGCCCGGGTTGTCTGTCTTGGCCCGGGCCTGGGTGCTGAAGTTGCCATGACTGATTTGCTTTTCTATCAGGTGTTCCATCCGGTCGTGCATCTCTAAATTCTGTAACACAATCTTAGGGGTTAGAGTTGGCCTTTTTCTAGTTTCCCAGGTGTTACATTCACCTAGTGCATTCTGGTCTCTCCGCCTGTGTTTGTACTGCTGTTGCCTCTACCCCCACCATGTGTGCCACCACCTGGATACCGTCTTGCCTCGTCTTCATGATCATAGATTGCACTTGTCCTCCAATACCTGCTCCTCTGTAACTCTGTACAACACTGACAGACTGATGGTTTCCTATATACCCTCTACATACAGTTCTTTTTTTTTTTTTTTTTTTAGAGATAGAGTCCCACGCTGTTGCCCAGGCTGGAGTGCAGTGGCGTGATTATAGCTCACTGCAGCCTTGACCTCCTGGGTTCAAGTGATCCTCTCCCTTAAATCTCCCAAGTAACTGGGCTACAGATGCATGCCACCACATCTTGCTAATTTAAAAAAAATTTATTTTTCAGAGACAAAGTCTCACTATGTTGCCTAGGTCTTGAACTCCTGGCCTCGAGCAATCCTCCCGCCTCAACCTCCCTAAGTGCTGGCATTACAGGCATGAGCCACTGCACCTGGCCCCTATATATAATTTTTTGTCCTCAGTTGAGATACTCACTTGCCTTTGCTGATATGCTATTCTATAAAGCATTCTTTGGTCTTTTTAAAAATATACATTTTATCTCTGACTAGGGACTGCGAACTCCCTAAAGATAACCCTTTCTCCCATTTATCTCCCTCACTACAAGGGATCTTCACAGAGTGTTTGCAAAGTGATCTTCGGGTAGTCAACAGATAGGTAGGGCCCTGTGGCAAAGTGGAAATTAGACTAGGAAGGCAACTCTTTAGATAATCTAGCCCTGGAAAAGACTCCATCTATATGAATGCCTCTTCCTCCTTCACAGCCCAGCACCACTGCCAGCTCCTTTGCAAAGCCTGGAGGGTCAGAATTAGCCTGCGTGCAGCCATGGCATGTGGCTTGCACCAGGATGACATGTCAATTGAAGGTGGGGTGGAGGGGGTCATCTCATCATTGTTAGTAGCTTCCTGAAGGTTCTCAGAAAATGTTTACACAACTGAACTGAAAGTCAACCAACCACCCTAGGTATTCACTTCAGAGCAGCAGCGAGACATGACAAAGACCCCTCCATAACCTCTGTCTCCCTTGTGACCACCTTCTCTTCAAGAGCCCCGTTCCCCTGCTGGGCTGCCCAGCACACACACCTCTGCCTCCAGATAGGCGATTTTCTCCTTGAGCTCCTGGATGGTGGTGTCCTTTGACTGGATCACAGCTTTTGAATTCTGGAGCTGCAAAGGTGTGGGAGACACTGGAGCTCATTTTGCAATGACTCATTACGCACTCACCAGACTTTTCACCCCAGCTGCTGGGGAAGCCAGCAGAGCCCCGCAACTCCATATGACTTCATTAGCTTTTCTACAAAGGCTTCCTTTCAGTCAATATTAAACTCTTGATTATCCCAGGGGCGGGAGTGAGGAGTGTGTGAGGGGAATACCACCCTGAGAATCCAAAATAATGAATGACTCAAAACCCATTCCATTTGGTTTTGGAAAATACAAATTATTTTTTCATTCGAGACATATTTATTGAGTGCTTACTACATGACAGACTCTGTTCTAGATAATGGAAAACAGCAGTAAATAAAACAGACACTAATGAGCTGACATGAAGCACATATGACCTCCCAACCTTCCAGTTACGGGGCGTTAGGCTCCCAAAACAATTCTGCAAATCGACAAATCCTTAGTATGCTACCCTCAAGCTCAGGTGGGGTAAGGCAGGAAAGCAGCCATGAGGCTCAAAGACTGATAATCTGCACAGATAACAGTTTATTATGACTCAACTACTCATTTACCCACACTCTTCACAGAGTACATGAGAAATTAACCTTTTTCTTCCTTTCCTATTGGAAAGCAGAGGCTAAATGGCAAACAAACATAACAGCAGGGGAAAGATAGGAGAAAAGCAAATCCTAATAACCCGAACTCTGGTAATTGGTAGCTATAAATGTTTGACATGGGAAATGTATGAATGTAAGTCAAGCTCCCTAGGAAACAAATAAGAGCATAGACTTGGGGTGACCCCCCGAGGGCAGGTTATAAACCAACCCAGCTTACCTGCTCTATCATTTGCCGGACTTTCCGCTGCTGGCTCTTGAGCATGTCATCCAAGTGGTGGATCTTCTCCCGCAACCCAGCCACTTCCTTTTCCAGGGTAGCAGCCCTGGGGATAAAGACCAGAAGGCTGAAGCAAGGGAACAAGATGACTTCTTTACCCAGTCACAGGAAGAGCCTTGAGCTTGGGAGGTTCCCATTAATGAGATTCCCTTTGCCTGATTCCCCAGGAGGCTGCCCTGAAAAGTAGGTGGTGGGTACCTTAGAACATCACATTAGAAGCACTGAGGTCAGGAGTTCACGATCAGCCTGGCCAACATGGTGAAACCCCATCTCTACTAAAAATACTAAAAGTAGCCAAGTGTGGTGGCGTGTGCCTGTAGTCCCAGCTACTCAGGAGGCTGAGGCACGAGAATTGCTTGAACCCAGGAGGCAGAGGTTGCAGTGAGCCAAGATGGTGCCACTGCACTCCAGCCTGACCACAGAACAAGACTTTGTCCCACAAAAAAAAAAGAACATCACATTGGAAGCATCATCAGGGATCACCTACTCCAAGTGAGGAAACTGAGGCTCGGAAAGGTTAGAAGGGATAAGTCATTCTGGAAAACTCTGGAGGGTAAATCTAGAAGCAACAGGTAGATGGTTCCAGGAAGCCATTTTTATATTAACACAGGAAAGACTTTCTCAGTATTAAAGCTGTCAGAAAGTGGGCAGTCTCATGTGTAATAAACTCTTCATTACTGGAAAGATTCAAGTAGGAGCTAGTATCTTCCCCACCCCACCTTTCTTTTTTTTTTTTTTTTTTTTTTGAGACGGAGTCTCGCTCTGTCGCCCAGGCTGGAGTGCTGTGGCCGGATCTCAGCTCACTGCCATTCTCCTGCCTCAGCCTCCCGAGTAGCTGGGACTACAGGCGCCCGCCACCTCGCCCGGCTAGTTTTTTGTATTTTTTTTTTAGTAGAGACGGGGTTTCACCGTGTTAGCCAGGATGGTCTCGATCTCCTGACCTCCTGATCCGCCCGTCTCGGCCTCCCAAAGTGCTGGGATTACAGGCTTGAGCCACCGCGCCCGGCCTTTTTTTTTTTTTTTTTTTTTTTTGAGACAGGGTCTCACTCTGTAGCCCAGGCTGGAGTGCAGTAATGCAAACATGGCTCACTGCCGGGTTGACCTCCTGGGCTCAAGCAATCCTCCTACCTCAGTCTCCCATGTAGCTGGGACTACAGGCACATGCCACCACACCTGGCTAATTAAGAAGATTTTTTTTTGGTAGCGACAGAGCCTCACCATGTTGGCCAGGCTGATCTCGAACCTTTTTTTTTTCTTTTTTTTGAGACGGAGTCTCGCTGTGTCACCCAGGCTGGAGTGCAGTGGCGTGATCTAGGCTCACTGCAACCTCCACCTACCGGGTTCACGCCATTATCCTGCCTCAGCCTCCTGAGTAGCTGGGACTACAAGCGCCAGCCACCGCACCTGGCTAATTTTTTTTGTTTTGTTTTTTGGATTTTTAGTAGAGACAGGGTTTCACTATGTTAGCCAGGATGGTCTTGATCTCCTGACCTTGTGATCCACCCACCTAGGCCTCCCAAAGTGCTGTGATTACAGGTGTGAGCCCGGCCTCGAACTCAAACTCAAGCAATCCTCCTGTCCCTGCCTCCCAATGTGCTAGGATTACAGGTGTGAGCCACCATGCCCAGTTGGAGCTGGGATTATTATACTCAACACCATCAAGCTGTTGGCAGAGATTTGGAGGAGGGAGACAGGATTGCTCCTTAAAGCCCCTTTACACAATTTTGTTTCTAGGTCTCCTGATTCCCAAACCACTGTTGCTTCCTTTGCATCTTCTAAGCAGACTGAGCCAAGATCCCCCAAAGGGCAGTGTAAAATAATGAGAAATATATAATGGGTCTCCATCCTGGTTCCTGCTATACAGCTCCTATGTTTTGTTATAATATTTGGTCACATTCCCTGGTTCCTGAGTCTTGGAATCTCCAAGACTGACGAGTGTCTTTCTGTATGCTAATGATGACTGGTGGCTGGGGTCCCTGGACAGCTTCAGGACGGGGCTAGTCAAAAGACCAAGGCATGATTAAAGGGTTGAAACTTTCAGCCCCACAATTCCCGCTAACGTCTGGGAAAGGGACAGGGATAGGAGCTAGAGACTAAACTAATCACCAGTGGCCAATAATTTAATCAATCATGCCTATGTGATGAACCTCCGTAAGAACCCAAAACAAAGGGGTTCAGAGCTTCCAGCTTGGTTAATGCATCCACATGCTGACCTTGCCCTATGTACCTCATCTGTCTGTTCATTTGAATCCTTTACCATAACCCGTAATAATAAGTGAAACGTTGGCCAGGTGCAGTGGCGCACGAATATAATCCCAGCACTCTGGGAAGGTGAGGTGGGAGGACTGCTTGAGCCCAGGAGTTCGAGACCAGCCTGGGCAACATGGCAAGACCCTGTCTCAATGAAAAAATTTTTAAATTAAAAACTAAGTAGGCCAGGCATGGTGGCTTACGCTTGTAATCCCAGGACTTTGGGAGGCCAAGACGGGCAGACTGCCTGAGGTCAGGAGTTCAAGACCAGCCTGGCCAACATGGTGAAACTCCATCTCTACTAAAAATACAAAAAATTATCCAGGCGTGGTGGCACACGCCTGTAGTCCTAGCTACTCAGGAGGCTGAGGCCGGAGAATTGCCTGAACCCGGGAGGCGGAGGTTGCAGTGAGCTGAGATTGCACCACTGCACTCCAGCCTGGGCAACAGAGTGAGACTTGGGCTCAAATAAATAAATAAATAAATAAATAAATAAATAAATAAATAAATAAGGAAAATGTTTCCCTGAGTTCTATGACAGCAAACCCATTACAGCAAGTTATCAAACCTGAAAAGAGGATATGAGAACCCCTAATTTATAGCCAAGTTGGACAGAAGTGTAGGTACCCTAGACCCCACCACTTGTGACTGGCATCTGAAGTAGGGGCAGTCTTGCGGGACTGGCCCTTAACCTGTGGCTGTGCACTAACTCTGGGTTATCTCAGAATTGAATTAAAGTGTAGGGTACCCAGCTGGTATCAACTGAGAGTTGGAGAAGTGCTTGGCATGGAAAACCCATATATTTGGTGTAAGAAGCATTATGAGTAGAGGAACAGTGTTCTTTTAGTCAGGTTACTTGGGAGAGTATCAGGGTTTGGGCCCCTGAAGAATCCATCACTCCCCAGTTCTGCCTGAGGAAGCTGACAAGTACATGCTGCTTGGGGTACCATGCAACCTGAGCTACCCCTTATCCTTCCTAAACTCCAAGTATTCTAAATTTCCACTTTCAGCTCTCCAATGCCCTACTTCTCAGTCTCCTTTTATGTAGAAATCAGCACATACTTGACACAGCTGTCACTGCCATTCCTAAGCCCTGGCTTCTGATTATCTAGCCCTTTTGTCTCTCTTGCTCTGCCCATGTGCACCTACCCACCGAGAAAGGAGTGCTGATTAATTCTGATATTAATTCTGATACAAAGTCCAGTCAGAAAGGAGGCTACAATATGACGTGTGTATGACATGCCAGGAAGGTCATATCTAGGTTATCCTAAAGGACAGAAAATGCTTCCAGAAGACTGAGGGGCCCTAAAGGGCAAGAATTGTGTCTGTTCTTCTTGGAATTCCTTAAAAGGCCCTTCAGATAATGTCTTGTTGAACTAAAAAAGTTCCACCTTATACAACGAAGATCAAACCAAATATGCTGATGTTAAATGTGATTTACCATTTGAGGTCTTATTTATTAATTGCCAACAGCATAATTTCCAAATTCCTGAAGATCTAGAAGGCACAATCTTTGCTCTGTAGGTTTCATTGGTTGTCTGGGGCCTCTGATTTCCTCTGATCAGAGGGAATTTGCAAAAGCCTCCCACCTTGGAAGTAGAAAGGATCTCAGTGATCACCTATGGGACTCTGCTGACAGGTGGTTCTCAGTTTCTATCTGCATTGCTTCAAGTAACAGGAAGTTCAGTATCTCCTCATGAAGCTGCTCATTCCATTTTTCTTTTTTTTTTTTTTGGAGACGGAGTCTCGCTGTGTCCCCCAGGCTGGAGTGCAGTGGCGCGACCTCGGCTCACTGCAAGCTTCGCCTCCCGGGTTCACGCCATTCTCCTGCCTCAGCCTCCCGAGTAGCTGGGACTACAGGCGCCCACTACCACGCCCGGCTAATTTTTTGTATTTTTAGTAGAGACGGGGTTTCACCGTGGTCTCGATCTCCTGACCTTGTGATCCGCCCGCCTCGGCTTCCCAAAGTGCTGGGATTACAGGCGTGAGCCACCGCGCCCGGCCTCCATTTTTCATCAGCATGACTGTTAATCAATTCTACCCTCAAACAGTTTACAGTCAGTTTTTGTTTCAGCGGGGAGGAAACGAAGGCATAACATATCCACCGCACTGATCTGTGGAATGACACACAGCAACAGCAGATGCTCCACCAGCTCTTGCTTGCCCTTGGCTCTAAAACTGTGAAAGCCTTTTCTTTAGGTTATTACCCCATGGAAAATGAACTCCCTGGAGATGGCGGCCTCCCAAATGGTATCTCTTGGGTGGGGCTCCACCCTGAGCAAGCTCATGGTGAGTCAGAGCTGGAAGATCTGACATCAGCACCAGCTTCCTCCCCAGACCAGGCCACCACAGGAGCGACAGGCTGCATGGCCCGCCCTCCCCTCCCTGCAACCCAACTTCACCGTGCACAAGAGCCAAGCCCTTACTTTTCTCGTTCTGCTTGGCAGTCAGCATTGTTGCTCCGAAGTTCCTCTAGGGCCACCTCCCCTTCCCTGACTTTCGCCAGTAAGGCCTGATGCTCCTGGGTGGGCCACAAAAGAAAATCTAGGATGAGAAGATGGCAACAGTTTCTGTGTTTGGGGTGAGATGGGTGCCAGGCTGGGACTTAGCCCCTGCTGGGCCTGGACAGCTGCCAAAGAGCAGCAAGATGAGCTGGTTTGATGGGGCGCCCTCCCTTGACGAGGAGAACCCTTCCCACTCTCACTCAGCCTCACCCAGCTGCCCTGAGGCAGAACCCAGCCCTGCATCACGCAGGCCCACTCGCCAGCTATGGCTGCCAGTCCCTGAGAAACCAGGACTTCAAAAGGGGCATCTGTACAGGAAACTAATGTGGAAATAGGATCAACGCTAGTTACGGGGAGGTTAATTCCTTGAAGGCTAAAAGATATTTGAAGGGATCTGCCAAAGGAAGCTGTGAAGTGTGCTTTTCTGGAGACGCTGGGAAAAGAAGGGTCTTGGCAACCGTTTCAATCCACCCACAGGCCCCTTCCAGCCCAGGAGTCCAGGCAATGACAACCAAGATCCCCCAATTACCGTCTCCATCCCCAGTAAGCGCCTCTGCAGCTCTCCAACTTCTGCCTCTTTCTGCTCCACTCTGTCCTCCTCTCTCTGAAGGGCCACATTACTCTGTTCTGTTTCTCTCTGGTACCGGCTGAGTGTGACCTAAAACACAGGACAGGAATACGTTAAATGGTGTGGAAAAAAGAACAAACATGGAAAAAAACCTTAGAAAAGAACCCAGGAACCTGGGTGGCTCTGGAGCCATGACAGGAGAAAGCTGGTGACACTGATGGGCACACCACCAGCTCCCCTTTGCTGTGCAGGACCACCTCAGCACTCCAGCAGTGTAAGTCTATTTCCAGGGTTAACTGGCTCACAGTTGATTGAGGTCCACTTTAAAGTGACACCTGGAACCCACAAGCACTACTTTTCAGATAGGTGACTCCTTCAACATCCCCATGAACCCTCCACCACCACCCAAGCTTAACCCAATGTTGTGGCTTTCCTACAAATTCAAAAGCAAATAATCCCAGGGAGGATACCTCCAGCTCCTTCCTTCTGTCTCCTCAATACCTCCCACCCTCACTTCCAGCAATAGAGCCCACACACGACAGCCAAAATGGCACCTGGAAGGGCTACTAAGCATCAGGAAGAATTCGTCTTATTTATTTATTTATTTATTGAGACAGAGTTTCACTCTTGTTGCCCAGACTGGGGTACAATGGCGTGATCTCGGCTCACTACAACCTCTGCCTCCTGGGTTCAAGTGATTCTCCTGCCTCAGCCTCCCAAGTAGCTGGGATTACAGGCATGCACCACCACGCCCAGCTAATTTTGTATTTTTAGTAGAGACGAGGTTTCTCCATGTTGGTCAGGCTGGTCTTGAATTCCTGACCTCAGGTGATCTGCCCGTTTTGGCCTCCCAAAGTGATGGGATTACAGGCGTGAGCCACCGCGACCAGACAAATCTGTCTTTTATCAGAGATGAGAAACCAATTTAGAGAGGACAGAAGCAGAATGTTAAAATGAGAAAGCAAAGAACTTTCCTCCTTTCTTCCACCTTACGTCTTTCCAACTCCTACTCATCCTCCAGGTCTCACTTAGATGACCCTTCTTCCAGAGAGCCTGGGGGAGGAGCCCCTCCTTCGTGTGCCCAGGGAGAGGGCACACAAGGAACACACGGCCTTCCCTCTCACAGCATTGAACAGATTTTGCCCAGTCACTGTGTGCACCCTGAAGTAGACTGTCAGTGTCCTGATGGTACAGACTGAGCACCATTACACTTCTAGAGCTCCCACAGTACCTCGTATGCAGTAACTACTCAATAAAATCATGAGTGGAACTGATGTTCATCTAATCCAACCCTCTCCTTTAACAAGTAAAGGTCAACTGACCTATTCAAGGTTACCCAGCTAGTGAATGACAGCCAGTGCTAGGACCCAGATACTTCACCATCCATTTCAGTGCTTCCCAGGTACCTCACACTGACTGCTCATCATTTATTAAAAAAGAATCCAGGTAACTTCTGGAAAGCCTAGCTTAGCCAGCCCTGGGAAAACAGAACATCAGCAGCCAGTTTGTCCGGCCCTTCCCAAGGTCAGAACTGGGGAGGAGAAAGTACAGCACAGGGTGATGTATGATGGGATGTGTCTATGCTACACACCAGCCCTGTCCAGAGCAAACTCACTCTCACTGCAAATCCTTCTTGACATCAAGCAGCCAGTAGAACAGGAAACCGTGCTTAATAGCAAGTTATTTTCATGGTAATTGATCATCTTGCCCTTCCTACCCCGAGGTTCAGAAAATTAGACCAGGGAGTCCAATTCACTAGGAGAGACTGAGACAAGCCTTCAAATGACCCATATTAACCTGAAACAGGCCATCCCCATAGGCAGGAACTTAAAAGTAAGGCCTTTCATTTCTGTATGTAAATAAACACTGCACCGAGGTTGATGTGAGCTCAAGCACAGTGTTAACAAGGCCATGGTCCGATTCTTGCACCCCACTGTCGGAGCAAAAGGTTAAAAAAAAAAAAAATACGGACTCCCCTTCCACATTTGACTCCATAGCTCCAGCCAACCCTGCCCCCAAGGGAACGTCTTAATTATAAAAAGGTTGCCAACCTAGCCCAACAGTGGGAATGACCCAAGGAGCATCTCCTTTTTCAAAAAAAAAAATTACTCATGTATTATATTATTTTTTAGACAAGGTCTCAATCTGTTGCCCAGGCGAGAGTGCAGTGGCGTAATCATAGCTCACCATAGCCTCCACCTCCTGGGCTCCAAAGATCCTCCCACCTCAGCCTTCCAAGTAGCTGGAGCCACAGGCTTGCTCCACCACACCGGGCTAATTTTTTTTATTTTTGTAGAGATGAGATCTATGTTGGCCAGGCTGGTCTCAAACTCCTGGGCTCAAGGATCCTCCTGCCTCAGCCTCCTGAGGGATTACAGGTGTGAACCACAGCGCCCAGCAAGAAGCATCTCCTACTACAGGTGGTGCTGCATACTATGGGGTTAAGAAAAATAAACCTTCTAAATTCTGGACAGTGGGCTACAGCTGTCAGGGTACTTTTGCTCAGGCTCTGAAATCCAGAGCAGCAGACTCCTCCATGTGTGATTAAAACCAGCAAGTATTTCTGTTAATTTCCACAACTTCATAATGCCTCTCAATGCAGATTTTTTTTTTCCAAAATTCACAACCTGGTCAGTGCTAGAGCCTCAACCTTACTTTCCTCCTGTTTTGTTTGGAAAAGGTAGGAAACAGCTGGTCACCAACTGATATATCACCAACTAAATTATACAAATTATGGAATCTGAAATAGATGCAACATACCCCTTCACCATACAGTTCCTTTGTTCTGAGAGGACAAACTAATTTTAATATTAACCTAAGTCCAAGCTATTTACAATAGGAAAATCTCCTTGTTAAACTGATTGCTAAGAAAAATATAGACAATTTTATATTTCTAAAACCCTTCAGAATAATCAAGTGTCCTCACATATATTACCTCACTCGATCTACACAACAAACTTGTAAGGTGTATTTCATTAACCCTTTTTCCAAAAGTTGAAACAGATGCTCAGAGAGGTTAAACTACTTGTTCTAATAAGACTTCGGCTAACACAGTTTATCATCCTTGGTGCCCTTCCTCCTCACCCCCAAGCCTCCTCTCAAAAATTCTCCTCCTCAGTTCCATGAAAATGAAGAGTTCAGGCTGGCGTTTCTCTTTTTACCAGCTCCCAGCATGCCTACGCAGGATATAACCCTATCATAACATATTTATGACACAAAGAATATGTTACTTGTGGAAGAACAAAAGCAGGTAACAAATGGTTAACCTCACACAGAGCAGTTGGAAAACTGCCCATGGGCCAGGTGTGGTGGCTCATGCCTGTAATCCCCACACTTTGGGAGGCCGAGGCACGCAGACTGCTTGAGCCTAGGAGTTTGAGACCAGCCTGGACAACATGACAAGACCCTGTCTCTACAAAAGGCACAAAAATTAGACAAGCATGGTGGTGTGCACCTGTTGTCCCAGCTACTCAGGAGGCTGAGGTGGGAGATGGCTTGAGTCTGGGAGGTGGAGGTTGCATTGAGCCAAGATTGTGCCACTGCACTCAAGCCTGGTAACAGAGTGGGACCCTGTCAAGAAAGGAAAGAAAGGAAAGAAGGGAAGGGGAGGGGAGGGGAGGGGAGGGGAGGGAGGAAGGAAGGAAGGAAACTGCCCATGTACCTTGTTTTATACTCAAAGAATTTTCTAGAAAACATGGAAGACCTCACATATAGTAGGGGGCTTTACTCTCCATTTATAGACTTCTGTACTATAACAGTAATTAATATACTCATTCCAGGCCGGGCGCAGTGGCTCACGCCTGTAATCCCAGCACTTTGGGAGGCTGAGGCAGGCGGATCACAAGGTCAGGAGATCGAGACCAGCCTGGCCAACATGGTGAAACCCCGTCTCTAATAAAAACACAAAAATTAGCTGGGCATGGTGGCACATGCCTGTAATCCCAGCTACTCGGGAGGCTGAGGCAGGAGAATCACTTGAACCTGGGAGGCGAAAGTTGCAGTGAGCCAAGATTGCGCCACTGCACTCCAGCTTGGTGGCAGAGTGAAAAAAAGATACTCATTCTAGACCACAAAGCTCTGCAAAGCTGAGTCTAGAGCCCAAATCCTCCAACTCGATGGGTGCAGTTCTTTCTACAACAACACAGATTTAGTCACTCATCCAGTCCACGTTTATGAAGCACCTATCTAATACCAGGTATTGCGCCAGACACTAGGGACACGGGGGTGACATGCCAACAGTAGTCCTTGCCTGCACAGAGCCCAGGGATTCTTACCACGACACAGACAGAAATGACTTCTCAATCACTGGCTGCCCCAGATGGGCACCACCCTCAAATTCATCAGAGCAGAGAATCCCAAGCTGCCCTTTGAACTATGGGCTGGCCTTGGACAGTAAACAGTATAAATGTCCAGGAGAGG
Organism: Chlorocebus sabaeus; assembly: GCF_047675955.1. Classification (NCBI taxonomy): domain Eukaryota; kingdom Metazoa; phylum Chordata; class Mammalia; order Primates; family Cercopithecidae; genus Chlorocebus; species Chlorocebus sabaeus. The sequence goes on from NC_132923.1 coordinate 11,876,192, forward strand.
GAGAAGCAGACAAGCGTTCTAGGCTTCACAGTCTTGTTTTCCAGTCTGTGGCACTCAGCCAGAGACAGGAAGTCCAAGCTGAGACATCACTGGCACCTGTGTGCAGTAGCCCATCCCTTGGGGCACCTTCTCCCCAAATCCCAAATCTCACCTCAAAAGCCACACGGTCTGACTGGTGTTGCCGCTCGGCCTCCTGAAGCTTGGCCAGTAAGTCCTGCACAGTCTTCCTCAAGCTCTCAACATCCTCATTTGTACAGGTGTCCACCTACAGCCAGAGCAAGGAAGGGAAGAGGAAGCCATCAAGTTTCTGACTCAGTAAGAAAAGGTCCCCTCCCAGGCACACACTGGTTTGGACCATCTCGTCCAGACCACCCTCACAAAAGAACTGTCATCACACAAGGGGAATTCTGAGTTATTCAATGAAACATTGTCCTTTCATACCCTAAAGAACCCTGCTAGCCTCAAAACACCCAATTATTTTAGGACATGCTCAGTAGTATTTCACTTATGTATCCACTGATTGATTTCTTGGCGACTATGTGGATGCTGTCTCTAGGTGTGTGTCCTATTTCCCTCTATCCGCCTACAACTCTCTGAGAGCAGAGACCATGTTCCCCTTTGGACTACAGTTCCCATAGGACAGGGACTATGTTGCACCCATCACAAAGGGAGTGGTCCAAAAGCACATCCTTTACCATTCTCAGCTTTTGGCACTGAGAGCAGCATATAAAGGGTTACTGATGGATGGACAGGTTTATGGCAAAAGCATGCAATAAGTCCAGGAATCTGATTCGATGTGGAAAACGTGTCTCATCGAGGTAACTGCTCAGTCTCTCCCAGACACACCCAACCGTGGGCTGGTGGTTAGGGATGAGCTAACACGTAGGGTCTCGCCCCCATCTCTGCTGCACGGGCACCAGACACTTCGATTACGAACTCCCTGTGAGTCTGACAGAAAAATCTCTCCCAATCTTGCACAGTGGGAAGCAGCAACGCCTTCAAACCAGAGCTCAGAGCTCTCGGCTGGGAGGAGGGAGACGGGGTCCCAGTCTCTGCATTATCATCCTGTGGGTGACAATGAAGAAATGAAGTCCTGTGGGCCTTCATTTCTTTATCTGTGAGGCAGTAAGTACACTCCCTACCACACCCTGCCTTACAGGCTGCCTCAAAACTAGGTAAGATAACATCCGGTACAGCTTTGAGCTTGTGAGAAGAAAGTGGCCAAACAGATATTACCAGGTGTTATTGTAATTTGTTGCCAACAATGTATTTGCCAAATATGGTGATTCAAAAGAAGGAGAAAGTCCAAGCTTCACATCTAAAGCAAGTGGTTAAGAATCACAGCATTCCAAATCTAGATGTTATAAGTTATCCAGTCAATTTCCCTAAATCCTCACCTGAGCCAATGGGCAGGTGAAAATGTTTTAAAAGGCTCCTGGAACACAACTATTATGCACTTATTTCAAAGAGTGTTCTCATAAGGCTGTTTAATGGCATGGAAAACTTTCATGAAAATATTATTTCATCATGTGATATAATATGAAGCAAAAAAGTAAGTTATAAAACTACATGTAGAGGCAGAAGCAATGAACTAGATTTTAATACAGCAATTTACATAGATCCTAAAAAACATGGTACCAGGGAAAATAAGAACAAGCTACTGGGTAGGCTGAGGTGGGAGGACTGCTTGAAGAAGATATAGCACAAGTTCATCACGTATATTGAAACATTTTACAGGCATATTTAAAGCCATATATTGAATTCATTACAGTGAGTGCCTCTTGCAGGAGGTGGAGAGGCAAAAAAACCAAAAAACAAAAACTAAAACCAGTGAGAGGCCTTGACAGGACCCACGAGGACGATGTGCCATGAACTAATGGGTGGGTCTGATTCAACCTATACCTGAGGGCCAAAAACACCGAATGCCAAAACATACCCAACTAAAGAAACAAACAAAAAAAAAAATTATAAAGACATGTCACATACTGTACAACGTGAATATTATAAATATATATTTGCATTCAGGTAAAGATGAAATTTCACTGTGGTTTTTCTCTGAGTAGATTACAAGTGACATTTTTTTCTTCTTTCACTTTTCTGTGTTTCTGAATTTTCCAAATTTTCTACAGTATGTTTTGTATTATGTAATCACAAAAAAACATAATAACACACTTTTTAAAAATACAGTCATGGTAGCCAGGTGCAGTGGCTCATGCCTGTAATCCTAACACTTTGGGAGGCCGAGGTGGGTGGATCACCTGAGGTCAGGAGTTCAAGATCAGCTTGGCCAACATGGTGAAACCCCATCTCTACTAAAAATACAAACATTAGCCAGGCGTGGTGGCTCATGCCTGTAGTCCCAGCTACTCAGGAGGCTGAGGCACGAGAATTGCTTGAACCCAGGAGGCGGAGATTGCAGTGAGTCAAGATCACACCACTGCACTGCATCCTGGGTGACAGAGTGAGACTCTGTCAATCAGTCAATCGATCAAGTACAGCCATGGAAGCAAATACTATATAGTTATTCAAAAGAATGAGGTGGATCTATTATGTACTGACATGGAAAGAAGGTTATAATATACTCTTTAGTTAAAAAAAAAAGCAAGCAAAGAAAAATGTATTTACCATCCTATAGTTGAGAAAAGCACATATATATTATATACATATATTTATCATGTATATATGGTATGTATATAACATATACATGATATTTAAATATGGTTGTCTATGTACATAAAAATATTCTAGAATACTGGCACTCAACTTTAGCTAAACATTAGTATCACCTGAAGAGCTCTTAAAAGTCCTGATGCCCAGGCCACCTATTGGAACAATGAAATGACAAGCTCTAGGGATGGGACCCAGGCATCATATCCTTTAAAGCTTGCAAGGCCATTCCAATGAGCAGCTGAGGATGAGAAGCACTGCCCTAGAAAGATCCACCCACTTCAATCTGTTAACAGTGGATACTCGTAAGGAGTGAGATTGGGGAAGGAGAATTTCCACTCTTTATATTTCTCTGTTGTTTGAATTTTTATGTCAACTACTACTTTTGTATTTAATGAGAGAGAGAGAGAGAAAGCAATAAACAAAAGGACGGGGAGGAGGCAATCCTGCCCCTGGCTAAGCAGAGCCACCGTTGTGTCCTCTGTTACCCACCTCACGTGGGCTGCTGTACAGGGCCGTGGGACTCTGACTAAAGCCATTTGGCTTTTCTAGCACCACCTGTTCAAAGAAAAATAAAATTGGTAGTTAAAACAGATGAAAGCAACCAAGTTTGAACATTATTCTCCTAACACTCAAATCTTAGAGAAGGACAGGGAGAGAGAGAGGAAGGTGAAAGGGAGGCAGGGAGAGAGAAAAAGACAGGGAGGGAGAAAAAGGAAGGAATTAAGAAAAGAAAAGAGGAAGAGGGAAGGAAGGGAAAGAAAAAAAGATTCCTAGTGTTCCTTGAGAAAACAGAAACAAGAGGGGGTGGAGAAATGTGTGTGGCCTTGAAAGGGAACACCCTAGCCTTGTAGGGAGGATGAAAAAAAACCTCAGGCTAAAACCTTTCAGCAGATAGAAAAGTATGTGTAGTCCATTCTTCTTAGCCAGGGAGTAAGTGCAGCTGCCTGCCACAAACAAAGAGTTTCCCTTGCCCCCGGGGATCCTGGCAAAGTTTGACAAAGCAAAAATTACAAAGGGAAGCCCTTTTTAAATTATTTCTGACCCAAAGCCTGATTATTCATCATATGACAGCTGGTTTGTGCAAACAAGGGGGCTGGACTTTGGGCCAGTCTCTGTGCACATTAGGTTCTTCTGCCACCTGACAAAGGAGCTCCCACCAGCCAGATGTGAGCTCAGGCACTGAAAGGCCTGCCTTCAGCCAAAGCAAAAATTAGGAAATGTTCCACCACACAAGTGCATGTCCAAGACAAAGAACTTTCCTTGCACCAGCTGCTGGGCCGCTGTTCCCCTCAAGGGAACGAAGGCAGGGGCTGCTGCCGGAGCAAGACACCCTGCCCCAACCAAAATGCAAATCAAAGATACAACTCAGAATCTAAAGGATGAGGGCGAAGTCACAAAGAGACAGCTCTGTTCTCCCGAGGGCATCTCTATCCTCGAGTTTTGGAAAAACTGAAAAGCAGGATCCCAGGATTATCCATCCCAGGAAAGACTTATCCAATCTGTTCGGTCTAACACTTACTGATGCCTTCTAATCCCAGACCTGGGGAGAGAGGGAGGGTGAGGATACAGACACGGGATGGGGGTGGGGTGAACTCCTAACCTTGAGGAGCTTCCCATCCCAGGTTAGACATAACTATATATAAGATTAATAACGGGCTAGGGCACGGACTTCAATTCACACTACAGGTGCCACCCAAACTAAGCAAGATCAGCTTATGAGAAGTGTGGATTTACAGGTGATTGTCTGCTTTATAAAATTCCATTATTACAGGAAGCTTGATCACAGAATCTTTATAGATAAGAGGCTTTGCTAACAACTGATGATATTTAATTTCTGTAAGTTCAATTTCTGTACAGTGTTTCAGGAGCAGGTGTACTTATGCTTAAGCTGACATGTGTAAATGTAAGTGCTCATCGGCTGGAGAGTCCTAACCAGATTGTGAGTGCTCCAGAGAAGCCAGCATCACCTCTATTTTCTCCATTCCTGGCAGAGATGCTAGACTGAGCACACACTGGGTAATTGGTAAATGAGACTGCCTGGCACAACCCCACCTCCTCGGTGGGGACCCAACCGTGGACCATTTCCTATTACCTGTATCTCCTGTCGATGGAGAGAATCTCCTAGGTCCCTGTCAAGCTTGCTACTTATATCCTCCCGGAGCTTCTGTAGGCAGTTCCTGGCCTGGGAGGGGAGGGGAAGAAACTTGAGCTTTAGGGTAGAGAAAGAGAGCATGCCAACTCACCCAACTCTGTGCACCATCCCCAGCCTGGACTACGAGTCAGGCACTGTCCTAACTACTGGCCGTAGGATGGAGAGAGGTACCCTGGTCAAGTGGGGCTACAGCTCACATTCTTGTTGGGGAGACACACACAACACAAAAGACAAATAAGTAAAATGTGTAATATGTTATATGGGCATAAGTGCCAATGAGAAACATGAGCCAGGAAGGGAGTGAAGAAATGCTGTGAAAAGTTGGCTGGTAATTTTCGATAGGTGGCTGGGGACAGTGCTAGGCACATAGTACTTAAGTATCCGTGGATTAATGGATCAGGTATGAAGGGTCAAAAGTTATATATTTGACACACAGGAGGGGATGGTGGCATTTCAGAGGCATAAAGGAAAAAGAAGCGGAAAAACCAGAATCCACAAAAGAAGACAGCCAAAAAAAATGTGAGATTTAGAGAAATGACCTAGGCACTGCGTGAGAGGGAAGGGGTGCCCACCTCCTGGATGTACTGGACCTCACTCTTCAGCTGGTTAATATTCTTCTCATGAATCATCTTGTCTCCAGACCTCCCCTTCAAGTACACCTGAAATAGGAACACTATTTAGTTAAGAAACCTCAAATTAAATTAACTATATGAAAATAGGCAGCTTCATATAGTGCTGGTGGGAGGATAAATTGTTACCGCCAATTTACCGGGTGGAATGTGGTGATTCAGATCAGAAGACCTAAAAATATATTTACCTTTTGGTCTATCAATTCTACTTCTGGAAATTTACCCTAATGCAGTAAATTTAGCTACATGCTCTATAGCTGTATTGGCATAAACACTCACATATACACAGTCATGCATCGCTTACTCACAGCAACACATTCTGAGGGATGCGTCATTAGGCGATTTCATCCTTGTACAAACATCACAGAGTGTAAACACACAAACCTAGACGGCATGGCCTCCTACACCCCTAGGTTGTACGGTGTACCCTATGGCTCCCAGGCTACAGACAAACCTGCACAGCATGTTAGTGTACTGAATACTGTAGGTGATTATCACACAATGGTAATGTATCTAAACCTAGAAAAAACACAGTGAAAATGGAGTATAATCATCTTATGGGACCACTGTTGTCTACGCAGTCCGTCACAGACCGAAATGTTGTTATGCAGCACATAACTGTACTGTAACTGAGTCAATCATATGGTATGGGATTTATATCTCAAAAAGCTGTTTTATTAAAAAAAAGAGAGAGAAATAACAAAAATCATTTTATTTAAAAAAAAATAAGTTCCATCAGCCAGGTGGGGTGGTGCACACCTATAATACCAGCATTTTGGGAGGCTGAGGCAGGACGATTGCTTGAGCCCAGGAGTTGGAGACCAGCTCAGGCAACAAGGTGAGATTGTCTCTACAAAACTGAAAACATATAAATAAATAAATAAGTTCTATCAGGATGAACCCATTATAGGAAAATAATAAGTTCCATAAACACACCTCCTACCTGTCTCCACAACCTCCAGCAGCAAAACATGGTCAGTGGATAGGCCCCTAGTAAGGTCATCCAGTACGGCCCCTTGCCTGGGACCAGGCCGCACCAAAGTTGCTAACAGGCAGACTGTAGTCTCCTGGTATAAATTAAGATGTTTCTAGGAGATTGCCAGGAACTAGCAGCTCAGGTCTGGTTCCTTCCATCAAACCACAAGCTCCCTTTGGCAACAACATCAACTGCTCCCTCTCACATACGTGCAGGGAGGAAGAGGACAGGGAGAAAGGTTGGAGGTGAACTAAGCTTACCTTAATGATCTCCTCATGTCCATCATGGGACTCCACCAGTTCTGAAGCCAGAGAATGACCAGTGGAGTGGCCGGACACCATGGCATAGGTCTTCCTTCCCGCCTGGCCGAAGAGAGACAAGACAGAGAGAGAGATGGCTCAGAAATCACACGGCAAGCCCAGAACTCCTGCCCCTCAACTAATGCAGAAGACCTGTTTCTCAAAAGACTTGAAGGGTTAGTCTGACTTTCCTCTCCAAAAACTCATTTCAGAACTTCTAACACAAGCCACACAGCAGCAAGAACACCGGCCAGGGAAAATTGGCAGAAATAGCAGCTTAGTTTTAATTTTAGTGGGGGACTCCTCCTGCCCCAAAGCAGTACACAAGGCTGAGGCAAGCTGGATGTTGCTGAAAGGAGGGGCTCCCACGCTCACGTCACCAGAGTCGGCTCCAGGCAGTACTAGGGTAAGAGGCCAGCAGCAAGGAAGCACTGGTGTGGGGAGGGGGCCTTGCCCACCAGAATTCCGCAGTACCTTCTGGGCTATGTGTTCAAGTTCATCTCCTGTCAGTTCACCTTGGAGAGTCAGCCTGAGAATGTCCACGCTGCCCTAATAATGACAATGACAGCAACAATAACCCCTCACCTTTACAGTCTACAGGTACAAAGTGCTACCAGTACAGCGTGCTTCTGCCAGCCCTGCGGAGCGGGCCTTGTCATCACCACTTCACAGACTAGGAAAACAAGTCCAGGGAGGCAGCGTTACCTTGCCCAAAATCAGGTGTTTGGGGCGGTGACTCTGGGACCATCTGACAGTCCTTTCTTTCACAACAAGGACTACATGGCACACTGCTCTGTACAGCCCCAGCAGGGCTACCCTGGTTCCTGGACAACAGGGAACACATTGCATGCACTCTTCTTTCTCTGGTTGTGGAGAGGTCATTCCTGGACTGCTCATCCTCAATCCAGAATTTCTGCTCCTGACAACCAGCCAGCAAGTTATTGATGCACTTTACAAGACTAGCATATTCTTCCTGAACTAAACTATAAGAAAATACCTGAATTCAAACTCCCATTTCTATGAGCCACACAGAAATTATCCAAGTGAAAGCAGGCAAGATAACAGGTATTCATCTAGAGATCAGCCTAATTTCAAAGAATAAAGCAGGTTTTCTTTCATAAGTCAAATAAGAGTGTGTGTGTGTGTGTGTGTGTGTGTGTGTGTGTGTGTGTGTATGTGTGTGACTGCAGCCTCGACCTCCCAGGCTTAAGTGATCCACCCTCCCAAGTAGCTGGGACTATAGGTGCACCAATATGCCCATCTAATTTTTGTAATTTTTGTAGAGATGAGGTTTTGCCATGTTGCCCAGGCTTCAAAGAAGGTTTTTTAAAAAAAGGCTGGGCACGGTGGCTCATGCCTATAATCCCAGCACTTTGGGAGGCCAAGGCAGGTGGATCACGAGGTCAGGAGATCGAGACCATCCTGGCTAACACAGAGAAATCCCGTCTCTTCTAAAAAATACAAAAACGAAATTAGCCGGGCTTGGTGGCAGGCGCCTGTAGTCCCAGCTACTCAGGAGGCTGAGGCAGGAGAGTGGCGTGAACCCGGGAGGCAGAGCTTGCAGTGAGCTGAGATGGCGCCACTGCACTCCAGCCTGGGCGACACAGTAAGACTCCGTCTCAAAAACAAAACAAAACAAAAACAAACAAACACACACACACAACACTTTGTGGGGAAAATTAAAAACCTGAAAGGAAAAAACGTGGTAGGAGGAAAAACTAGGGGCCTATAGATTAGGAAGATGATAATGTTGAGAGAAAACTAACAAGGCAGAGTAGATCACCTGTACTATGCATGGAGGTGAATGAGGGGCTTAGCCACTATGGATCTCTGGTTCACACCGGAAAAATAAGGAGTTGGACCAAGTATATCTCAGGCTCCTTCTGGATTCCATTCTGTGACAGCATGAGGATGGAGTATATGCCTCTCCCAGACAATGAAGAGAAATAGGTGCTGGGCTACCCAAGAATGAAAGTGATCTTGAGGTCATTTGGTCATCAAAACATCTTACCAGTAACAGACAGGTTTTAAGGAACCCTCTTAACCTTCCAAATGTCTGGAGAAGATAACCTTCCAACTTGGCGGAGAAGAAATCAGTCTTTGGTGAGATACTTAACTCTTGGTGTTTTTATCTGTAAAATGGGTATATTACCATCCAACGGAGGGTTGTTTGTTTGTTTGTTTGAGATGGAGTCTTGCTCTAGTCTCCCAGGCTGGAGTGCAGTGACACGATCTCAGCTCACTGCAGCCTCTGCCTCCTGGGCTCAAGCAATTCTCCTGCCTCAGCCTTCCAAGTAGCTGGGATTACAGGCACACAATACCACACCTGGCTAATTTTTGTATTTTTAGTAGACACGGGGTTTCACCACATTGGCCAGGCTGGTCTTGACCTCCTGACTTTGTGATCCTCCTGCCTCGGCCTCCCAAAGTGCTGGGATTACAGGCATGAGCCACTACTGTGCCCGGCCCCCAGCTGAGGGTTTTTTTGTTGACTATTACTTGAAAATGTTGCCAGGTGTGGTGGCTCATGCCTGTAATCCCAGCATTTTGGGAGGCCGAGGTGGAAGGATCACCTGAGGTCAGGAGTTCGAGACCAGCCTGGCCAACATGGTGAAACCCCATCTCTACTAAAAATACAAAAAAATTAGCCAGGCATGGTGGTGGGCGCCTGTAATCCCAGCTGCTCAGGAGGCTGAGGCAGGAGAATCGCTTGAACCAGGGAGGTGGAGGCTGCAGTGAACTGAGATCGCACTACTGCACTCCAGCCTGGACAACAGAGCGAGATGCCGTCTCAAAAAAAAAAAAAAAAGAAAGAAAGAAAGAAAATGAGAAAATGTATGGAGGTTACTCTCTGCCAAACAGGAGGGTAGCACTGAAACATCAGCATCCTCCCACTTCTTGGAGTGAATCCAAATGTAGGAAAGACAGAAGACACTGTCACAATGGCCCTTAAACCTTCCCAACCCTAACAAAGTAGCTGGTTTTATGAAAACACTTAATTCCTATGAGATAAAAGCCACATCCTTAGAGTGGCATGCAAGGCCCTCCACAGTCTGGGTAAACTCACGCCTCTTGCTACCATCTCTCAGTGCCCTATCCAATACATTCGATGGTTTCCAACTTCAGGGTCTTTGTTCCCATCATTTCCTGTGCCTTAAATATCCATTCTTCCCATTTTCACCTAGGGCATCTGCAAGTTCCTCAAGTTCATGTTCAAATGCCTCATCTTCCAAGATGCTACCCTGCATCCTGTGGGAAACACGTCTTCCCCTCCTGGAGCTCCACAGCGTCACGAGGCCTCCCATGGCATCTGCCTCTCAGTTATTTGTGTTCTGTGAAGAATTACCCCTTCTGTTAACTCCTCGAGAGCTGTTGTATGCCACAGCACTTCGCAAAGGTATTTTCTGAATGCACAGAGAATGCTCTATGACATCTAGGTCAAGAAAATATTACAAAAGAAAGAAGAGGAAATGATTTCAAAATAGCCAGAATGGCTGCCAATTCTTTCTTCCCAGGATACACCCGCACTTTTATTAAAACGCTCTTTCAGCCGGGTGCGGTGGCTCACGCCAGTAAACCTAGCACTTTGGGAGGCCAAGGTGGGTGGATCACCTGAGGTCAGGAGTTTGAGACTAGCCTGGCCAACATGGTGAAACCTCATCTCTATTAAAAATATAAAACTCAGCCAGGTGTGGTGGCAGGCACCTGTAATCCCAGCTACTAGGGAGGCTGATGCAGGAGAATCACTTGAACCTGGGAGGTGGAGGTTCCAGGGAGCCAAGATCACACCACTGCACTCCAGCCTGGGCAACAGAGCGAGACTCCATCTCAAAGAGCGGAAAAAAAAAAAAAAAGAACACTATCTCCCCATACCTGGAGGCAGGCTGGGAAAAGGCAGGGCATCCTTCAGTCAGAACAAAGGGGTTATTAGCTAACAAAGGTCCAGTCTGGTCTGTTTCGTAAACCCAGGCAATTCCAATTGGAAGAGCATAGACAACTAGGCTGGGTTGGGGCACTGAGAGATGATTCCATCCAGCCATCAGAATTCCAGGTAGAGAGAAGAAAGAGGGTGAGTTAAAAATGTTCTCAAAGAAATAATGACCAAAACCTTTCAAAATTTGGCAAAACACAAAAACCTGTAGATTCAAGAAGCCAAGCAAACTTCAAACAGAGCAAACATGAAATTCATGCCATGACAGATCATAATTAAATTTCTGATAACTAAAGACAAAGAAAAAATCTTGAAACCAGAGAAAAATAACCTTTGAGGGGAAAACAATGTGAATAATGGCAGATTTCTCATCGGAAATGTCAGAGGGTAGAAGGAAGTGGCATACTATTTTTCAAATGCTGAAAGAAAAGAACTTTCAATTCAGAATCCTATAACAGAGAAAAATATCCTTCAGCAATGAAGGGGAAATCAAGACATTCTCAGATGAAGGAAAACTAGGAGAATTTCCCACCAGCAGACCTACACTAAAAGAATGGCTGAAAAAGTTCTCTAAACAGAAAGAAAATGATTTTTAAAAAAAACGGAAACTTGAAATATTGAGAAGAAAGAAACATGAGTAGAAAAAAGATGGGTAAATACAACAAGATTTCCTTCCCCTCTTAGGTTTTCTTTTCCTTTTCTTTTTTTTCTTTCTTTTTTTTTTTTTTTTTGTTGAGACAGAGTCTCGCTCTGTTGCCCAGGCTGGAGTGCAGTGGCCGGATCTCAGCTCACTGCAAGCTCCGCCTCCCGGGTTCACGCCATTCTCCTGCCTCAGCCTCCCGAGTAGCTGGGACTACAGGCGCCCGCCACCTCGCCCGGCTAGGTTTTTGTATTTTTTAGTAGAGACGGGGTTTCACCGTGTTAGCCAGGATGGTCTCGATCTCCTGACCTTGTGATCCACCCGTCTCGGCCTCCCAAAGTGCTGGGATTACAGGCTTGAGCCACCGCGCCCGGCCTTCTTTTTTTTTTTTTTTTTTTTTTTAATTTTTTTTTTTTTGGCTATAAGTTTATTCAATGCAAAATAATCCTCTCCAATTTTACTGAGGTGGCTGACCACGTCCACAACCAAATCCACCTTTAAACTGGAATTCCGTTGCTGACCCAGCCCCAGCCTCAGCCTTCTTGTCGGCACCAGGGGGCACAGCACTCCGCCTGTAGGTATCTCCGTCGGCTTCCCCTCTTGTGAGTTTTGCAGGTTGCTCACCCTCCAGACCTTTAGGCTGAGGACTTCCAGTCTCTGGTGGCTGTGGCGTAGGGTGGCAGGCACAATCTCTGGGGCAGATGAAGGTAATCACAGAGATACTGGACGCCCTCATCGGTAAGGTACCAGTAGAAATGTCTCCAGGTAAACTGTTCCTTCACGTAGCCTCGGGACTTGGGAGACTGCATGGCCTTCAGGACATGACGGTTGGGCACATCCTTGTCTGTCAGCTCCAGGTGCTTAGGCATGTGGACATCCTTCTTGGCCACCATGACTCCCTCCTTAAAAAGGAGTCCATAGGCCGGGCGCGGTGGCTCAAGCCTGTAATCCCAGCACTTTGGGAGGCCGAGACGGGCGGATCACGAGGTCAGGAGATCGAGACCATCCTGGCTAACACGGTGAAACCCCGTCTCTACTAAAAATACAAAAAACTAGCCGGGCGAGGTGGCAGGCGCCTGTAGTCCCAGCTACTCCGGAGGCTGAGGCAGGAGAATGGCGTAAACCCGGGAGGCGGAGCTTGCAGTGAGCTGAGATCCGGCCACTGCAGCCCAGCCCGGGCTACAGAGCAAGACTCCGTCTCAAAAAAAAAAAAAAAAAAAAAAAAAAAAAAAAAAAAAGGAGTCCATAAATGGGAATCCATTTCTTCTTAGGCATCAACATCTCGGTGGCTGTAGGGGCTGGGGCCGGGGCTGGAAAGCCCCTCTTAGGTTTTCTAAGTTACATTTGATGATTAAAGCAAAAAGTATAACAATGTCTGATGTGGTTCTAAATGTATGCAGAGAAAATATTTAAATACGATAATATTATACTATTAAATATCTAGTATCATAAATGGGAGACGGTAAAGGGATATAAAGGAAGGAAAGGTTTCTCTTCTTCAATCAAATTAGTAAAATGCCAACACCAGTAGACTGTGATAACCTATATATATATAATGTATAATACCTAGAGCAACCACTAAAAAGTCTATACAAACATATAACACTCAAAAACATTACAAATGAATAAAAATGGAATCTTAAAAAGTGCTCAATTAATCCACAGGAAGGCAGGAAAAAGAAAACAGAAAAATGAAAAACAGAACCAGGCATCATATCTCACATCTGTAATCTCAGCATTTTGTTTTGTTTTTGAGACGAATTCTCTTTCTGTCGCCCAGGCTGGAGTGCAGTGACGCAATCTCGGCTCACTGCAACCTCTGCCTCCCGGGTTCAAGCAATTCTCCTATCTCAGCCTCCCCAGTAACTGGGATTACAAGCTCCCATCACAACGCCTGGCTAATTTCCATACGTTAGTATAGAGGGGGTTTCACCATGTTGGCCAGGCTGGTCTCGAACTCCTGACCTCAAGTAATCCACCTTCCTTGGCCTCCCAAAGTGCTGGGATTACAGGCGTGAATCACTGTGCCCAGTCAGTAATCTCAGCATTTTGGGAGGCCAAGGTGGGAGGATTGCTTGAGGCCAGGAGCTTGAGACTAGACTGGGCAAGAAAGTTGCCCCCTCTCTTCAAAAAAACATGATTTTTTTTCTTATCTAGGCATGGTGGTGTGTGCCTGTTGTCCCAGAAACTCAGGAGGCTGAGGTGGGAGGATTACTTGAGCTGGCAAGGTTGAGGCTGTAGTAAGCTGTGATCACACCACAGCACTCCAGCCTGGGCTACAGAGTAGGACCATGAGGAGAGGAGTCGGGAGGGTGGGGGGCGGTAGGAAGGGAGGAGACGGGGAGGGAGAGGGGAAAGGAAGGGAAGGGAAGGGAGGGAGGGAAAGGGAAAAGGAAGGGGAAAAGGGAAAGGGAAAGGGAAGGGAAGGGGAAAGGTAAAAGGAAAGGGAAAAAGCAGCTTTATTTGTAACAGCCAAAAACTAGAAGCCAAAAACTAGAAATGACCCAGATGCCTTCAGTAGAGAAATGGTTAAACAAACTATGGTACATCCGTTATTGTGCAATAGCACTCAGCAATAAAAAGGATCAAACTACTGATACATGCAACAACACTCTCCAGCGAATTTGTTGAGTGAAAAAAGCCAATCACAAAAGTTTACATGCTGTATAATTTCACTTGTGTAACATTTTTTAAATAACAAAGTTATAGAAATGGGAAAAAGATTGGTGGTTACTAGGAGTTAAGAAGAAAGTAGGGGCAGGGGGGAAGTGGGTGTGGCTCTCAAAGCGCAACATGAGGGGTCCTTATGGCGATGGAAATGTTCCATAGCTTGACTGTAACAGTGCCAATATCCTGGTTGTGATAGAGTACCACAGTTTTGCAAGATGTTACCACTGGAAAAAATGGAATAAAGGATACATGGGAATTCTATTATTTCTTATAACTGCATGTGAATCTACAATTATCTTTTTTTTTTTGAGACGGAGTCTCACCCTGTCACCCAGGCTGGAGTGCAATGGCACCATCTCGGCTCACTGCAACCTCCGCCTCCCGGGTTCAAATGATTCTCCTGCCTCAGCTTCCCGAGTAGCTGGGATTACAGGCACCTGCCACCAAGCCCGGCTAATTTTTGTATTTTCAGTAGAGACAGGGTTTCACCATGTTGGCCACACTGGTCTCAAACTCCCAACCTCGTGATCTGCCTGCCTCGGCCTCCCAAAGTGCTGGGATTACAGGTGTGAGCCACCATGCCCGACCTATAATTATATTTTTCTTAAAAAAAAACAAGGCCGGGCGCGGTGGCTCAAGCCTGTAATCCCAGCACTTTGGGAGGCCGAGACGGGCGGATCATGAGGTCAGGAGATCGAGACCATCCTGGCTAACCCGGTGAAACTCCGTCTCTACTAAAAAAATACAAAAAACTAGCCGGGCGAGGTGGCGGGCGCCTGTAGTCCCAGCTACTCAGGAGGCTGAGGCAGGAGAATGGCGTGAACCCGGGAGGCGGAGCTTGCAGTGAGCTGAGATCCGGCCACTATGCTTCAGCCTGGGCGACAGAGTGAGACTCCGTCTCAAAAAAGAAAAAAAAAAAAGGAATTCATATTCCTTCAAGTACTTTCAGGGACAAAAAGAATATAAAGAAGAAAATAAGCATTTATAATCCTGCCACCCAGAAACAGCCACTATTAAAATGTTAGTGTATGCTTTATAACTTTTTTTTTTTTTGAGAGGGAGTCTCATTCTGTTACCCAGGCTGGAATGCAATGGCACAATCTTGGCTCACCACACCCTCTGACTCCCCAGTTCAAGTGATCCTCCTACCTCAGCCTCCTGAGTAGCTGGGATTACAGGCATGCACCACCATATCTGGCTAAGTTTTTGTATTTTTGATAGAGACGAGACGCAGTTTCGCCATGTTGGCCAGACTGGTCTGGAACTCCTGACCTCATGTGATCCACCCGCCTTGGCCTCCCAAAGTGCTGGGATTACAGGTGTGAGCCACCATGCCCGGCCTTAATATTTAGAACTTTTATTCATCAAAATACACTGCTGAGAGGGCTGGTGTGGTGGTTCACACCTGTAATCCCAGCACTTTGGGAGGCCGAGGTGGGTGGATCACCTGAGGTCAGGAGTTTGAGACCAGTCTGGCCAACATGCTGAAATCCTATCTTTACCAAAAATACAAAAATTACCCTGGAGTGGTGGCACACGCCTGTAGTCCCAGATACTCAGGAGGCTGAGGTAGGAGGATCGCTTGAACTCTGGAGGCAGAGGTTGCAGTGAGCCAAGATCATGTTACTGCACTCTAGTCTGGACAACAGAGTGAGACTCCGTCTCAAAAAAAAAAAAGGCGGGGGGGGGCACGCACAGTGGTTCACAGTCCCAACACTTTGGGAGGCCAAGGTGGGTGGATCACGAGGTCAGGAGTTCGAGACCAGCCTGGCCAACATGGTGAAACCCTGTCTCTACTAAAAATACAAAAATTAGCTGGGCATGGTGGCACGTGTCTGTAGTCCCAGCTACTCAGGAGGCTGGGACAGGAGAATCGCTTGAACCCGGGAGGCGGAGGTTGCAGTGAGCCAAGATCGTACGACTGCACTTCAACCTGGACAACAGAGCAAGACTCTGTCTCAATAATAATAATAATAATAATAATAATAATAATAATAATAAAAAGAGTGCATGGCAACCCACAGAGCAGAAGAAATTCACTCTATGTATAACTGACAAAAGATGTCCAGAATATATAAAGAATTCCTACTAAACAAAATGACTAACATGGGATCCTGGACTGAACCCTGGAACAGAAAAAAGATACTAGTGGGAAAAGTAGCGAAACCCAAATAGTCTGCAACTTTGTGAACGGCATTGTACCAACATTAATTTCTTCATATGACAAACGTGCCATGGTGACCTAAGATGTTCACGTTGTGGGAAAACTAGATGAAGGGTATACAAGAGTTCTCTGTACTATCTTTGCAACTTTTCTGTAAATTTAAAAGTGTTTCAAAATAAAATGTTTACTTAAAGAAAAAAAGAGAGACAGCCAGCCAGACATGCAAACCAATAGAAAAACAGGCACAAGACGCCAACAGATACATCATCATGAGGATACCCAAATAGTCAACAAACATATGACAAGGGGTTCAACTTAATCAGGCATTATCAAAGAACTGGAAACTAAAACCACAAAACAATGCCACAAAGTACCTATCAGAATGACTAACATGAAATGGATAAAAAAAAAAAAAAAAAAAAAAAAACAAGTGTTCAGCAGATGTGGAACAACCGACACTGAGACGCTGATGCTGGGACTGCACAGTATCACAATCACTGGAAAATTCAGAAGCATCAACCAAAGATGAACACAAAAGTACTCTAAGGCACAGCAATTCCACCACTAGTTACTCTACCCAACAGAAACGCAAATGTAGGATCTCAGATATGATACCCCAAAATGAAGGCCTTGGAAGAAAAAAAAGTTTTCTCTCACTTTCTCCTGACCTCTTTTCTGGCCTTTCATTCCTCCCCTCGCCGTCCCGAGGCTAGCCATAGAAACTAGAATCCCTCTTCTCAAGGCGGGTCATAGAAACCAGAAGCCCTTTTCCCCAAAGCCAACCATAAAACCTAAAATTATTACTCTGACTTTCCACCTCTCTTTCTGTTAAAAACTAGCTATAAATAAATTATCTGGCTGGGCATGGTGGCTCACGCCTGTAATCCCAGCACTTTGGGAGGCATGGGCGGATCACGAGGTCAGGAGATCGAGACCAGGCTGGCCAACATGGTGAAACCTCGTCTCTACTAAAAATGAAAAAATTAGCCAGGCATGGTAGCAGGTGCCTGTAGTCCCAGCTACTCGGGAGGCTGAGGCAGGAGAATCGCTTGAACCTGGGAGGTGGAGTTTGCAGTGAGCCAAGATCGTGCCATTGCACTCCAGCCTGGGTGACAAAAGTAAGATTCCATTAAAAAAAAAAAAAAATTATCTGACCCACCTTGCTTGATTTTAAGTCACAAGACCCCCATTCCAGAGAGGGTCCTGCCTCATACCCAGAAGGAATGCTTAGAGAGGTCAAGAAGAATCTAGACAGACAGGCCTTGCTGGGTTTCCCACTGAGTCTCTTAGCATTAGATCATACCCTTTTTGTCCGATCATATTTCTACACAGCTGTCTATACTTTTTGAAATGTAAGAATGGCCTGCTTCTGATTCAGTAAGGCTAGCTTTTAAAAATAATAAAAATTGAAAATTAAAAAAGGATGGATGGTTTCCTCTGTATATTTGGGTCTTCATTCTGAAGGTTCCCATGTCACCTAAAAATATGATCAAATAAATGTGTATGCCTTTTTTCCTTTTTTGGGGGGGGGACAGAGTCTCTCTCGCTCTGTCAGCCAGGCTGGAGTGCAGTAGCACAATCTCGGCTCACTGCAACCTCCACCTCCCAGGCTCAAACAATTCTCCTGCCTCAGCCTCCCGAGCAGCTGGGATTACAGGTGTGTGCCACCACGCCCAGCTAATTTTTATATTTTTAGTAGAGACGGGGTTTCACCATGTTGGCCAGGCTGCTCTCGAACTCCTGACCTCAGGTAATCCACCCGCCTCAGCTTCCCAAAGTGCTGGGATTACAGGTGTGAGCCACTGCGCCTGGCCCTTTTTTCCTATTAATCTATCTTTTGTCAGTGATTTTCAGCAAAACTTCCAAGGGTGAAGAGGAAGCTTTCCCTTTGCCCTGGCACATACATATGTTTCCCATAAAAGCATGTATACTAGAAAGTTCACAGTAGCATTTTTCATAATAGCCTCAAACTAGAAATTACCCACATGTTCACCAAGAGTAGAATAAGTTGCAATATATTCATACAACGGAACTTTGTACGACAATGAAAAAGAATGAAGCACACTGTACATGCAACATCAGTAAATCTCACAAAGACGTTAAGCAAAAGAATCCAGACGCAAAAGTACACTATATGATTCTACTTATATAAAAAGCACAAAAATAAGCAAAACTAATATAATATGCACTTTGGAAGTCAGGACAGTGGTTACCCTTGAGGGTGAAGGTAGGTGGTAATTAGAAGGGGACAGGAGGGGGCTTCTGTAGTGCCCGTAATGATTTGTTTCTTGATCTGGGTGCTGCTTACAGGAATGTGTCTAGTTTGTGAAAATTACTTGACTGTACATTTGTGATGTATGTATGTTTCTGTATATATGTTATTATTAAATGTTTTTAAAAACAAAAAATCAAAAACTCCTTATTATGGTATTAGAGTCCCCTTACGATCAGGACTATCACAGTCTATACCACATAAAATGTTTTGACTCCCTCCAGTACCCCAATGTACCCTGCACTCTAACTGTCCCCAACTTTTTCCTGATCCAATCGTAGAAGGCATCCAAATCCAAGTCTGTTTCTGCTAACGGGTCTTCCAGTGCAATACGTGCTCCCACCTCCCCAGAGGTGCACATGTTGCTTTCTCGGACCAGGGTATCCTCTCCTCCCTTGCCTCCTTGGAGAATTCCTGCTCAGCCTTCAAGGCATCTCCTCTTTGAGGGTCCTATCCCAGCACTTCTCTCTCAGTCAGAGCACCTACTGCAACCTACATATCCCGCACTTTAACAAGGAGCCCATTCTTTTGTAACTATTTATTCATCTCCCCTAATAAAATCAAGCTCCTTGAAGACGTGGATAGCTTATTTAGCACAATGCCTGGTCTAGAATAGGTTCTCAAAAAAATATGTGTTGCATGAGTTCCAGGTGATATGTTCAGGGATTTTCCCAATTCCCTTTGAGAAACTCCAGCTCTTCAGTTTAGAGAAGCAGTATGGAAAACTGAAAAAAGCAGAAACAGAAAAGTAGCAGAGGAAGGTCAAGGAAAAATTGAGCAAAACTAAGAAGGCAACTCTAAAAAAAAATACAAGTGGCTAATGGAATGGTAAAGATGCTCAACCTCACCAGTATAAGGAAAATGCAAATTAAAATGCTAATGAGCTATTTTGGGGGGATTTCATTACATTTATAGAAATATAAAGATAAGACATGTAGAAGTATGTTCACAGCAGCATTGCATGCAATGACAAAATACCAGAAACCACCCAGATGGCCCACGGACAAGAAAACGAATTTTTAAACTATATATCCTCATTATTTTTGAGACAGGGTCTCACTGTGTCACCCAGGCTGGAGTGCAGTGACATGATCATGCCTCACTGTAGCCTTGACCTCCCAGGCTCAATTGATCCTCTCACCTCAGCTTCCTAAGCAGCTGGACTACAGGCGTGCACCACCATGCCTGGCTAATTAGAGAATGAATGAATAAACCCTGACATATTAGTACAATGAACCACTATTCAGCTGTGAAAACAAATGAACTATGCAACATGCATTGACATGAATAAATCTCAAAATAAATGTCAAATAAAAAAGCAAGCTGGGGCCAGGTGCGGTGGCTCACGCCTGTAATCCCAGCACTTTGGAAGGTCAAGGCGGGCAGATCACTTGAGGTCTGGAGTTTGAGACCAACCTGGTCAACATGGTGAAAGCCTGTCTCCACTGAAAATATAAAAATTAGCTGGGCCTGGTGGTGCATGCTTGTAACCCCAGCTACTCAGGAAGCCGAGGTGGGAGAATCGCTTGAACCCAAGGGGCGGAAGCAGTGAGCAAAGATCACACCATTGCACTCCAGCCTGGGCGACAGAGTGAGACTCCATCTCAAAAAAAAAAAAAAAAAAAAAAAAAAAAAAAGCTATTTGGGCCAGGCAGTGGCTCACGCCTATAATCCCCCAGCACTTTGGGAGGCCAAGGCAGGTGGATCACCTGAGATGAGGAGTTCAAGGCCAGCCTGGCCAACATGGTGAAACCCCGTCTCTACTAAAAATACAAAACACTGGTCAGGTGTGGTGGTGGGAGCCTGTAATCCCAGTTGCCTGGGAGGCTAAGGCCAGAGAATCGCTTGAACCTGGGAGGCGCAGGCCCCAGGGAGATAAGGAGAGAGGTGCAGTGAGCCCTGTGACACTTATGTAATAAAACATATAAAGAGAAGGAAAGAAAAAGTACTAAACTTGGCTAGGCATGTTGGCTCAAGCCTGTAATCCCAGCACTTTGGGAGGCCCATGCAGGCAGATTGCCTGAGTCCAGGAGTTTGAGACCAGCCTGGGCAACATAAGGAGACCCTGTCTCTACAAAAAGTACAAAAATTAGCCTGGCGTGGTGGTGCACACCTGTACTCCAAGCTACTAGGGAAGCTGAGGTGAGAGGATCAAGTGAGCCTGTAGGGTCAAGGCAGCAGAGAGCCAAGACCGTGCCACTGCACTCCAACCCAGGTGACACAGCAAGACTCTGTCTCAAAACAAAGTACTAAACTTGAAGTCAGAGGCAGGATGATGACCATTAATCCTTGAGCAAATGACTCAATCTCTCTGGGTCTCAGTTTTCTGTCTGTAAAATGAGGGTGATAATACCACCACTGACATTTTAGAAAGGTTAGGTAGATGTGAGAGAATGATGTAAAAGTGATTTGCAAACCACAAATCTCTTCACAAGGATGAAGTAGCATTACTTTCCCAAGTAGCTCTGTAAAGTCTGCAAAGGAAGAGGGTGGATGAAGTAAATTGTCTAATGGAGCTGATGAAAAACCCAGTGCTCTCTCTCTCTGGCACCTCATCCTCCAGAACCGGAGAATGCATCTTAGTCAACAAGGCCACAGACCTCGGCCTGCACCCTCAACCCAGAGTCAAGGAGCAAATCCTGGGGCTCCTCTCTGCTTGGTGCACTTCGTTGTTTTCTGGAGCAGGCTCGCATTTCCTCAGGATTGTGAGCAGGCTCCAGGGAGCTTTAGGAACACCCCAAAAATATCTGGCAGGGGGGTCTCCACTGGGGACTCTGAAAGGCAAGATGAGAAGTGAGGCCTTCTTCTCTAGGGAAAAAGGAGCAGTGCTAATCATAAGGTAAGCAGCCTCTAACCTCATAAACATTTCTGGGAGAAGCCCAGCTACCTCCAAATTATAGGCAGCCTCACCACTCTGTTCAAACAAATCTCCGGCTGTGACTCACTCCTCAAAGCAGGGAGGGGGTAAACACATAGCTGAGGGGTTAGAGATCAAGATGCCATAGCAGAGATAAGGAGATAAACAGGGAGGCCCCAGAGAGATAAGGAGAGAGGCACAGAGTTCTCACACCACAGGCTCAGGTGAATAGGGAAAAGCCTGCATTGCCCCAGCTCTCACTCCCCAGGTTTTACAGGGGTCACTAGGACTGGGTAGGAGTCAAGTGTTCTTTCTAAGAGGAAGCAAAGGAAGTAGAGATTGTCCCCGAGCTGGAAACCAGTAACCTTAATTCATCTTCACCCTGTATCCCATTCTTTCCTCACTTTGTCCCTCAATCCCATCCACTTTCCTACCCCAAGTGTACATGGCCTCTCAAGTTGCTGGAGGAGCAGTCACCTCGGTTTCCCCACGTTGAAAAATGGGAGGCCAGGCGCGGTGGCTCACGCCTGTAAACCCAGCACTTAGGGAGGCAGGCGGATCACGAGGTTAAGAGATTGAGACCATCCTGGCCAACAGGATGAAATCCCATCTCTACTAAAAATACAAAAATTAGCTGGACGTGGTGGCACATGCCTGTAGCTCCAGCTACTCCGGAGGCTGAGGCAGGAGAATCGCTTGAACCTGGGAGGTGGAAGTTGCAGTGAGCTGAGATCGGGCCACGCACTCCAGCCTGGTGACAGAGCGAGACTCCGTCTCAAAAAAAAAAAACCCAAGAAAAATATGAATAGCCAGCCCCTTGTAACAATGGCATCCAAGTGATCAGGATGAAGGATGCCCCACAAAGTCAAAGAAGAGAGCCGGATGGGATAGGTGGGTGCCTACCCTCTCCTTGAGTGAGGCTTGTACCCGAGTCAGCTCATCAGTCTCAGGTACATGGTCCTGCCTTCTGTAGTGCTGCCTAAGCCAGAGTTGGCCCTTTGTGGAATAGGACACAAAGATTCACTCCCTTTCTTCCTCCCCATATTAGCCAACAAAACAGGTGTTTGCTTTTTATGTGGCTGCCTACCCAGAGGCATGGGCTGGACAGGCACTATGTAGAGGGCTGACCAGGGTTACTGTGAGGTGAAATGAGAAAAAGGATTTGAGGTGGCACCCTACATGAGGCAGCACTTCTCATTACTTGGAGCCTTAACAAAGGAAAACAATGGGGCCGAGCAGTGACTGTGTGTCCGCAGAGGGAAGTGAGCTCCTGAACCAGCTCTGAAGGAGACACCCACTTGCTGAGCCAGTCTCTCTCTAGGACACCTACCTAGCGACCAGCAAACCTGGAATGAAAGGGCAAGTTCCTCAGTGCCCCCTCTGCATCAAAGGGAGTGGCTCTGCCCTCTCTAGGCTCTGACTACCTGCTTAGTGATTTTTGCTTCTGTGCCCCCAGACCCAAGAAAACTATGTCCCTTTTCTTCCTTCTTTCCTCATCCCCTTCCTTCCCTATATTTTCTCCTCTGCTTCCTGCCTTTGCTGGCCAGGCTTAAATCTGGGCCACAAGCCTTCCTGGCACATACCTATTTCCGCAACTGAACCTTCCCAACCCCTGGAAAACAAAGGTATTTCACAAGACTCTGCACCTCGACCCAAAGAGGCATGCGCCATAATTACTAGCAGGCAAGGAAGCTCATCCCACCTCTCTGAGCACACGTGTCTGGAATCGAAACCATCTGGGTGCACACCCCCCTCCACCCTGGAGAACTATGGGCAAATGTTAGCGCCAAATGCCTGATGATGAGGTAACTCTCCTCGCTCAGAGGAGATCCTTCCTTCTCTGGGAAAGCCCCACATTCCCCAAATTCCTGGCAGGCTTGTTGACATCAGCTGCAATGCTCCTGAAAGTAAGAACCTGGCAATAAATGGGAGAGATGGGATGGTGTGAGGAGAAATTTATGGGCTGAGTGTAGGGCAAGTTTCATGAGTCGAAGGAACAGGCAGCCACCAAACTTGAAAGGCTCCTCTGCCCAGCAGTTTCCCCTACACTCAGATGTCGCAGAACCAGCACTTCCATGTTTTAGAATACATTCACTCCTCTGGAGTAAGCAGCAATGGCTCCAGATGAATCCTCTTTTAAAATACAAATATTCTGACCCAGCAATTCCACTCCTAGGTATTCCTCTCCAAGAGAAATGAAAATATATTTCCACACAAAAACTTGTACACCAAAGTTCGTAGCAGCATTATACAGAATAGCCAAAAAGCAGAAAGAACCCAAATGTCCACCAACATTTATCCACGACGAACACTGTTGTAATACAACTAAATAATGGAATATTATTCAGCCATAAAAAGGAATGAAGTACTGATTCACATTACAACGTGGATGAACCTTGAAAACATCATTCTAATAAAAGAAGCCAGTCACAAAGGATCATCTACCGATGATTACATTTATATGAAATATCAAGAACAGGTAAATCCACAGAGAAAAAAAGTAGACTGGTGGCTGCCTAGGGCTGAGGGAGGTTGGGGGGAAATGGGGAGCGACTGCTAATGGATCAGGATTTCTTTATAAGGTAAGGAAAATGTTCTAAAATTGATTTATTGATGATTGCACAACTCTGTGAATATACTAAAAACCAATGAATTATATACTTTAAATGGGGTATATGAATTATATCTCAATAAAGCTGTTCATAAAAAATTATATGAAGCTCATGGTAAGGCTTCAATAAATCACAGTTCTAGTTTAAAAAATAAGAGAGTGAGGCTCTGGAAAGACTTGGTATTAAACTACTTGAGCTTCTGAGGTCCTAAAGGAATGTCACCTATTCCGTGGTAAAGACAAGTCTTCAGATTGCAGCTGATAAAAAAAAATTCTGAGTCCACCCAGGTGTTGAGAGAACCTCTCTGGACAAGATAAATCCAAAAAAAGAAAAAGAAAAAGAGAGAGAGAGGATAAAAAAATGCAAATATTCTAAGGAAAGATAAAACTTATATATTACTTAAAGAAACCAGAGCAGCTGGGGACACCAGCTGCCTTGGTCGTGAGGTCTAAAAAAGAAGAGGAAAGATGCCCAGAGAGAGATGCCAAAATATGAACCCTGACCCACTGCCAGTGTAAGATCAGTACTGGCTGAGTCAGGACTAGCAAAGGTTACTCAGGTTTTCACCCTGGCTCTATCTGTAGGCCCTCCTCTCACCCCTGGGACCCTCCACTGGTTGAGGAACCTGGATCATCAAGAAAATGAGAAAGAAACAGATAGGAAAAAACAAAAGTCAGCATAATGAGGAGGAGCAAACCTTGCCCAAACCAGAGAGTTCCCAGACTCGTCCTCCATCCCTTGGCTGGTTGCTTAAAGGAGGTTAAAATAGTCTAGTCCAAGCCAGTAGAAATAGAAAATAATAGCTAACATCTGAGTACTTACCACATGCCAGGCACTGTGCTTCATATTTTATATGTATTATCTAATTTAATCCTCACAACTACCTTATGAGAAGGGTGCAATTATTATCCCAGTTTTACAAGTGAGAAAACTGAAAACGAAAAAATTAAGTAATTTGCCTAAGTGAGCTTGGGCAAAGCAGATATCAAAGCCTGATAAGAGCCCACCTTAGTAAGATTCCCACAGCCATGCTCTTTTGTGTTTGTTTGTTTGAGTCGGAATTTCACTCTTACTGCCCAGGCTGGAGTGCAATGGCATGATCTCAGCTTACTGCAACCTCCACCTCCCGGGTTCAAGCGATTCTCCTGCCTCAGCCTCCCAAGTAGCTGGGATTATAGGCATGCACCACCACACCCCACTAATTTTGTATTTTTAGTAGAGATGGGGTTTTGCCATGTTGGTCAGGCTGGTCTCGAACTCCTGATCTCAGGTGATCCACCTGTCTCAGCCTCCCAAAGTGCTGGGATTACAGATGTGAGCTACCGAGCTCAGCCCAGAGCCATGCTCTTGACCACAATGCTATTAACAGAAACTATAGTTTATTACATTAACAAAAATTGTAATACAATTACACTGGGAGGATGGGAAGGAAGCACGTGAGGGGTGGGAGTATAGATTTTCCTATAATTCCATCAACAGATGTCTAAAACTGATAAATCAAGAAAAATCACGGTAAGCATATTATTGAGAAACATGGAGGTAAACACAAAACACCTAAAAGAGTAGAAAGTGGTTACTTCCATGGAGCAGAACTTGGAATAGGGGACTGCTATTTTCTTTTAAAAGCCTTTTGATATTATTAGATCTTTTAAAATCACACACATATATTTCTTTGATAAAAAGTGATTTAAGAGACCGGGCATGGTGGCTCATGCCTGTAATCCCAGCACTTTGGAAGGCCAAGGCAGGCAGATCATTTGAGGTCAGGAGTTTGAGACCAGCCTGGCCAACATGATGAAACCCCATCTCCAGCAAAAATACAAAAATTAGCTGGGCATGGTGGCCCATGCCTGTAATCCCAGCTACTCGGGAGGCTGAGGCAGAAGAACTGCTTGAACCCGGGAGATGGAGGGATGCAGTGAGCCAAGACTGTGCCACTGCACCCTAGCCTGAGTGACAGAGGGAGACTCCATCCCCCCGTCCCCCGCAAAAAAAAAGGTGATTTAAGGTCAGGCGCAGTGGTGCACACCTGTAATCCCAGCACTTAGGGAGGCCGAGGCAGGAAGATTACTTGAAACCAGGAGTTCAAGACTAGCCTGGGCAACACAGTGAGAACCCACATCACGAAAAATGAAAAATTAGCTAGACATGTTGGGTATGCCTGTGGTCCTAGCTACTTGGGAGGCTGAAGTGGAAGGATCTCTTGAGTCCAGGATTTCAAAGCTGCAGTGAGCAGTGATCACGTCACTGCACTCCAGCCTGGGCAACAGAGTGAAACCCTATCTCAAAAAAAAAAAAAAAAAAAAAAAAGTGACTTAAAGACAGATGGAAAGAAGGAAGGAAAAGAGGGAAGGAGGGAAATGAATCAGAGATCATCCATGGTAAAGTCTAATGTCATAGACATCCGTTCTTTGGCCACACAGCTTTCATTCCCCTCCACTGATAACATTTGGATCTTTGGAGAATCTCCTTCCATCACTGTAATCTGGGGGGCCTATCAATCAAGGAACCCTGTCCCGCTCTGGACAACTGGGGGCCAAGGGACAATGGCACTTTCTCCCTCGAATCTTGAGCATAATGGCACAAAGACCTAAAACAGCTGGAACCAATTCACCAATAGTAGTAAGCCTCTGTTGTTCCACTTACCCAGGCCCCAGAACATCCTTGGTTAGGGCTTTTTAAGCTTTCCCTTAAATTCTGTGAACTGCTTCATTTCCTTCTAATAATTTCCTCATCTGCTTAGTTTAGCTGGAGTCATTCTCTGTTGTTTATAACCAAAGGAAGTTAATGGAAATACCTAGCAAAAAGGAGTTTGGTGTTTATTTGTTCTTTTATTTGCCAATATAACTTTTTACTACAGTGGCTTGCAAAACTTTTCAATCTCAAAAACATATTTCACATCAAGACCCAGGAAACAAACATGCACATATATAATACACACACACACACATATATATATATATATACAACTGAAATAAAAGTTCTACCAAAAATGTCTATCCTCACTAACACTCTAAGAGTGTTAATTCTATTTCTTTTTTAATGCTGGTCTGACCTACTAAGTCGATCTCAGACCCACTAGTGGTTATGGTCTGCAGTTCTGAAAAACACTGGCTCCTTGTACCTGCTGCATCTGCCTCCAACAATAAAAACATCCCAGAGAGTGTACTGGCCCTGTGTCCATGTCCCCATGTGATACACTAAGGCACACAGCCTGGCTAGTGGGGAAATACCAACAGAGTCCCAGGGCCCTCACTCACACTAGGATCTCTAATCAGGTCAACTCTCTACACTCTGACTCCGGAAGAAACATCTGTTCATTTATTTATTTACTCACTTTGCGCATGCATTGAGCACCCATTCAGTGGTGTGAACATATGACAGATTCCTGGGGGTTGTCCAGAGCCATAAATTCTGTCTGCAAGTTGGCTCAGAGAAGAGGAATGCAGGACAAGGCCTGTGTCCTGACTGTTCACCATCTCCTCCCCTCCCTTAAGGGCCCAGGAATGTCTCCAAGACCAGATCTGGACAATGATTACTTCATTCCCAGCTTTGGAGTAAAATAAGTCTCAAGTTCAGCCCAGAAAAAAGGAATAAAAGGGAATTTCTTTTTCTCCTTTACTCCAGAGGTCTCTGGTTAGCTTCAAACTAACCCATGACTGGAGACCATCTGAATTTCTTGTCCACTATTTTCTCTTAATAATTTTTTCTGCCCACCAAATAGCAAAAACATCAAGAAAGAGTAGAAGGGGCCAGATGTAGTGGCTCATGCCTGTAATCCTAAGCCTTTGGGAGGCCAAGGTGGACAGACTGCTTGAGCCCAGGAGTTCAAGACTAGCCTGGGCAACATGGTGAAATTCCATCTCTACCAAAAAAAAAAAAAATTTAGGTGTGGTGGCACGCACCTATAGTCTCAGCTACTTAGGGAGGCTGAGGTAGAAGGATCTATTGAACCCAGGAGGTGAAGGGTGCAGTGAGCTGAGATCGTGCCACAGCACTCCAGCCTGGGGAACAGAGCAAGGCCCTGTTTCAAAAAAAAAAAAAAAAAAGAAGAAAGAAAGGAAAGAAAGAAAGAAAGAAAGAAAGAAAGAAAGAAAGAAAGAAAGAGAAAGAAAGAAAAGAAAAGAGGAAAGAAACGAAAGGAAGAAAGAAAAAAAAATAGTAGAGGTTAATGATTCATTGACACTGCTAGTGCCAACTTGGTCTTAGACTTCTTTCTGGATCTCTTTTCTATATAGCAAGCAAGCAAAAAGCAGCCCAAACATCCCTCTCCTTTATTTATCTCATACCCTTTTTCCTCAACTATTCCAAAAGAGAGAGCAAGAGCATGGAAGAGAAGCTACAGGTGGTGTGCACCTGAAGTCCCACCTACTCAGGAGGCTGAGGCAGAAGGATTGCTTGAAGCCAGGAGTTCAAGGCTGTGGTGTGCTATGATTGCACCCGTGAAGAGCCACTGTACTGCAGCTCCTGCAACATAGCAGGACCCTCGTCGCTTAAAAACAAAGAGCATGGAGTAGGACTTGTGGCTGACACATAATGGATGGATTTCTTCCATCTCTTCAGAGTCTCATAGCTGGGGATGTGGCAGGCTACAGATGAATGGGGTTTGGGCAACTGGGGTTGGCCAATAGCAACATCTGTATTTTAATGTGGCAAAAACACTCATAGCCTGGACAGAAGTGGAGAGGGGACTGGGAACAGAACTAAATGACCAACTGTATTCTACACCTGAAATGAGTTTGAAGAAGAGCCGTAATCTAGCTGCAGTTGGGTTAGCTCTACCTCAAGAGCAGGATGGGGCAGGCAGAGGGTAACAGAATCAGATGTGGGAGGGGGGAATGATACACAAGTTCCCCATCACCTTAGTTTTCATTTCACTCCCACCCACAATAGCTTGGAAACTGATGAAATAGTACACACCTAATCTGGCTTAAGTTCCCCAACAGAGCCTAGAAACAGCCACAAATTACCCTCCTCAGCCTCTGGAGAGGAAAAACCATATGGTCAGCTAGCGTGGGGAGAACAGTGACTGGGAGCCAGAGAAAGAGGAGAGCGGGGTAGACTAGCCTGCACTGGAGAAAACCCCCTTTCTCCGCAACCCTCTCTCCGTCCAGAAGCCCTCGCTTGGGTCACTTCCCTCCCCTTCCTCCACTATCCCTGGGCCTGGCGGCTGGAGATGGAAGCAAAACTAACACACCATCCCAGGAAGTTATCGGGAGGCAGATAGAGGAAGGAAAACAGGAGAACTACAAGGGGGAAGAAGGAGAAATCCAAGACGAGAGGTGACCCCCGGGCGGAAAGCCCTATCCCTCTTAGCGAAAGGTAGAGTCCCTAGCCAATCTCGGAATAGTTTGAGTCCTACCGTCCCCCACTTGCCCCCCACCCTCCAGTGCAAGCCCTGTAATTTACTCTACCCTTTTTCTTGTTACTGATCATCCAAAGCAACATGACGAAATTCTTTGGAGGGCCTCTGAGGTCACCAGGACCCTCGACCCACGGGAAAGCCTAAGCCTCCTCGGCAGGACACAATGTCCAAAGGCGCTCAGGGACCCAGTCCCTTGAGCTCATTCTCTTATGACCCAATCTGGCTGCCCACAAGACGCCTCAGACCCGCGGCCCAAGCACGGGCTCGCCGGCGCCGAGTCCCAGGCAGGAGCCGCAGGGTCCTAGCAAAGGGCAGGGACGCCCCGAACCCTCCAGCCTCAAACGAGTCTTCACCCCGCGACTCCCACTGCCCGTCGCAGGCAAAAGAATAAAAAGAGAGAAGCGCCGCGCAGGGCTGACCGCGCAAGCCGGGCACCAGGTGATGTCAGCGAACTCGGCGTGGGGCAAGGAAGGGGCGGACTTAGAAACCGGGAATACAAAACGGGGAAGACGGCGAGGGTGCTTTTTCTTACCGCCGCCTGGTCCTCTGGGTGCACGTCCACCAGGGTACACCAGTTCCGCGTCCCGTTCATCTTCCCTCGGGGTCGCAGCACACACGCCACCTCTTCACCCCGCTGTCCGGCTCCAACTGCGCGGGCGCGCGCGGAACCGCCCCCTTGTATTGGCTCATCAGGGGCAGGGCTGAAGATAGGCCACGCCCCCAGTTCACGGTTTCGCCGAGAACGGGCGATAGGCGAGGAGGTGAGGTGGGCGGGGCCAAGGGGTCTGGGATATGCCCCGTCCGTGCTCGCCCGGATTTACACAAAGGTGGGGCTTGGGAGAGACATGGGGCTGCTTTAACTGAACAGCTTTATCTGGAGTATGTGGTTGCACTTCAACATTCTTCATTAATCTTGTCGCCTTCCATCTCCAAGATCAGTATTGATCAGAGGGAATCACCCTGCCTGCTCCTAGAGGATGAGGAGCTGGAACCTGCAAAAGCTTCCTTCCATACATGCTCCTCTCCCTATACGTAAACCAGCTTGTAGGCTTTGTAGAGCTGAGTAAACTTTTCCTCCACTGCAGAAAGGCAGGCACCAAGGGCCAGCTCACTCAGACTGGCCTAAGCCAGTCTGGCAGGTGCACTTCCTTGGCAAGAGGCCCAGGAGGCCCAGTCAGCTAGGCTCTGGGTGGGGCTTGTTTGCTTGTTTTGCAGAAGCTCTTTTACTGACGCTGCCCTTATATGGTTGGGAGAGGCGGGACACATTGCCTTAAAAGGAATTTGTGTTCGTGAGAAAGGATGAGCCTTGACTTCTCCAGTTGCATTTTCTCCCCAAGCCTAGGCTGGGATCTTGAGGGCCTAGAAGAGAGGGTTGGCCAAGCAGGACCCTGGAGCATCCTCCCCACCCAGCTGCTCTTGGCAGATGGCTGCTTCACTTGGCTATGGTCCACACAGACCGCAGACAGAATACTTCAGGAGGAGGTCTGACCCACTCCTGAGTGGATAGTACCCCTATACCTGGCAATAGGCTCTAGAGAAGGGCCAGCTCCCTCTTCAAGGCAACACTAGGGCAGGAACAGCAGAAATGTCCCTACCTCCCAGTTAGGGTCTGGGTTCTATGCCAGTTAGGAATGAATGAGGATTTTTCTACCTGGGAAGTGAATGCTGGGGTTATCACTATGACCCAAGGGAATAAAACCCAGTTCTGGTCTGTCCTACTCTAACCCTCAAAAAGGCATTTACTGCTGGCCGGGCACAGTGGCTTATGCCTGTAATCCCAGCACTTTGGTAGGCCGAGGCGGGCAGATCACGAGGTCAGGAGTTTGAGACCAGCCTTACCAACACGGAAAAACTCCATCTCTACTAAAAATACAAAAATTAGCTGGGTGTGGTGGCGGGTGCCTGTAATCCCAGCTACTCAGGAGGCTGAGGCAGGAGAATTGCTTGAACCCGGGAGACAGCAGTTGCAGTGAGCCAAGATCATGCCATTACACTCCGGCCTGGGCGACAGAGTGAGACTCAGTCTCAAAAAAAAAAAAAAAAAAAAGGCATTTACTGTCCTTGCTCTTCCCAGAATGTTGTTCAGGAGAGAATGGGGCTGCCATAAACATCTCCAGGTTTCCTAGGTCCCACCAGCTCTGTTGTAAAGGGCCTCTGAAAAGCAAGGTGAAGAAAACTCTAGCTTTGGCCCCTAAACTGTACAGTTAATATGACCTTATAAAACCTGGACCTCCAAATAAGCCAAGAAAAAGAATGAGAAGACAAATCAAGGATTTCAATATAAATGTATAATTTTAATATTTAATTTAAGATAAAACCAAGGCTGGATTGGATTGGAAAAGAATGTCCATTTGCAGAAGAATATAGGAATTTTTTTAAATCACGACATTACAAGTCATTCGTGAAAACAGCCTTCCTCCTCCCACCGGCTCCCTATACAACCTGCTTAGGGAATATGAGACGTGAATCATCCCCTTACCTATTCCCTACCAGGACTTGGTTCTCCCCAAAATCCAAAGGAGAAATAAATGTCTTCCGTTGTCTCTTCCCATTTTTACAGTCAGCTTCTAACCCCTTGCAAAGCCCTGAATCAGGGCCAAACACCTCAGAAAATGAGGGTCCCTCGGTTCTTTTATCGAAGTTGGGTACATCTGGTCAGAGAAGCCCCAAGGAAGGCAACAGGGACTGACACCTTTACTTTTGGAACTTCTGCAGACAGTTGTCAGGGCTCCCAGGTGCAACCACCTTATAACCATATTCACAGTCACAGAGGAGGGAGAGGAGGAAGGATGGAAACCCTGAGCAGGACCAGACCCCCGCCACTTTATCATGACCCTACCAAAGTCCCTCTCCCAGCAGCTCATTGGCAGAGAAACCCCCAATAGCTCTCTCAATCAATCACTGGGGCAGCAGGGAAGGCTGAGGGCCCTGGCTGGGGAAAAGCTGGTCTTTGGAGAGGTATGAATGTGCAGATATAAAAGGCAAGAAGAGCATCCTTATCTCCTTACCCTGCCTAAGGCACTGAAAGGAAAAATGCAAGGTAGGAATGGCGAAGAGGGGAAAGGAAGAAGATAAAAATATAGGAACTGGAAGGATATGGGGACTACCACATGGGCCCCATACTTGTGCAAAGAAATGGGTAGAGCCATGCCTGCATGTCCGTTACCCATAACATTCCCCTCACCCTGCTCTAGAGTGGAAGGACAATGAGACGCAGGAATCCAGGGAGCACATTAACATAGGGTATTTCCCTGAGCCTTAGGGTTAAGGGCTAAAAAATAAATCTTTGTACACATGGCAATTTCTATCCCTTCCTATCCTGCTCAGTCCCCATCAGCCTAATGCTGACCATCCTTCCACTATGAGAGAGATAAGGGAGGTGTCGGCACTTGAAGAAAGGGCTCAGTTGGCTTGAAATATCCACTTCTACAGTGGAAAGTCCATCTATCAGCTTATTGCTGATGTGTTTTTTTTATCACCATCATTCAGACCCCTCCCTTTCTTAGGTCTGAATAATTGGGTCACCCATAGGAATGTGGAATCCAGGGTGGGCAGAGCAGAGCAGCACTTGCTGGGATAGGCCTTGAGCCTGGTTGCTGGGCCCTTGAGGACCACGAGCTAACAGGAGCTGGTCTGTAGGTTGCTCTCCGTAAGCAGTGACGCAATGGATGAGGGATCGTAGACACTGTCGAATTCCTCATCTGAGCTCAGCCCTTCATGTTTGAGAGCTGACTCAGCAGCTGAGCGGGAAGCTTTGCGCCTGACTCAGAGAGAAGAATAATGGTTAGGGAGGGGAAAAAAGAAATATTGAGACAGTCACCCTTTTTGTGCAAAAGAAACCCCAATTCTTCTAAGGCCTAAAGTTTACTCACAAAATCCCCAACTAATCAGATTTGGGGAGATGAGGTACAGAATACTGGCTGAGATACTAAGAAATAAATATACTGGCTTCCGACCAGAAACAAGTGACTACACAGTCCCATCTTAGAGATTCTCCTCCTTATCCAGCACAGGAGAGACCATTCCCTCCCTGCTCTAGTGTCCCTATGGAGCAAGGGCAAAAGGGCAGCCCATACCAGGAGTCCTTCTCCAGAGACTTGATCCGGGTCTGGAGTTGTTCATTGACCTCATGCTGCTCCTCCAGCTCGCGCTGGGCCTTCTTCCTCAGGCCATCCAGTCGCTCAATTTCCTCTTCTGCTTCATCCACCTGACGCTTCAAAGCCTTCACCCTCAGGCTTAGCTGGGCAGGATACCAAGTCCACACATTGGAATAGCATCTACTACCATGGCCTGGGACCCTCCCCCTTAACAATCTTGACAAGGGATAATTGCCGCTGGAAAAATGTGGCCTTGGGCAAGTTCCTTAACCTCACAGGGTTGTCTTAGGGATTAAATGTATTAACACATGTGTAATACTTACAGAACCTAGCACATCATAAGGACTCAATATATATGCTTACTACTACTTCTCTAGTCTAGTCTTTTCAATCTAATCTCTGTCCTTATACAAGGAAAGTCTATGTTTGGAAGACCTATGGGGGATAAGGGCCTCCCTTGGCTTTCAGGAAAACATATAATATATACTTGCCCGGGGTTGCTTGGCCCCAGGGTGCCATGTCCTCACCTGGTCTTTCTGGTCATTGACATGCTGCCGCTCGTCTTCAATCTGGATGGATAGCTCTTTAACTTTCCGCTCCAGTTTTCGATTGGTAGACTGCAGAACTGTCTTCTCCCTAAGGTGAGATAGAAGAATGTCTATGAGTGACCCCATTTCTAAGGGAATCCTAACTTGGCCCCCTACTGTCCCCAAGGACTTCTCTCAGTCATGAGTCCCACCGTTAGACTGGGCAGGATCCAGGGCAGATTCAAAGAACAAGGGAGAGTGAGGTCATTCACATTTCAGAATTTCTGCAACTCTCTTTGCTCTCTATCAGGAGAAAAGGTTCGCTAAAGATCAGGCCAGGTTGGCCACATCTGAGGTGGAAGATGGAGGGAGCCATAGAAGAGAAAAGCCAAGAAGGAGGGAGGAAGAAAAGGAGGGAGGGAGGGAGGGAGGGAGGAAGGATAGGCTTATGTCACCTCTCTTCAGCCTGTAGCCGCTCCTGCAACAACTGATTCTGGGACTCAAGCTGAGAGAGGCTGGCACTGGGCTTCTGGAAGCCTTCTGAGCTGGCCAACCGGGTCTTCAGGTCTTTGTTCTGAGAGAGATAAGAAGCCTCCACAGTTAGCACTCCACTGGCCATTTTACCCACCTCCTGGGGTCCATCCCTAAGAACCCTCCCCTCCCCACTCACCTGTCTCTCCAAGGAGATTTTGTCACACTCCAGGTCCTGCCGAGCAGACCTCTCCTGCAGGAGCTCTGTCCTCAGCTGATCTACCTAGTGGGGATGGGTGAGAGGACGAGACTTGGGGAGGGCTAAGGATGAACCAGCAAGCTGAACCAAGTGAGGCTGAGTCATGGGAGGATGGTCTCTGAACCCTGAATCCAAAAATTCCCAGGCAACTAAAAAATCACAGCATATTCAAATGGGAGGAGCCAGAGAATGTAAACAGGGCCTCCTTCGTCCCACCAGGAACTAGTATGCCTTGTAAACTAAAGAAGCCCCAATTCAGGTCAGAAACTAGCCCAGGCCACCAGGATCCCTTCCTCCACACAAATTATTGGCTTCTTTCCACCCAAGGAAACTGGTCAACCTTTCCCAAAGAAGATGAGACCCTGAAATAGACCCAGTCATGCACAGATTCGGCAGCCAGATGATGAAAGATGGGAGGGTAGAGTTGTTTTTGAGAGAACCAAGAGGTGATGTAGTCAGGGGTAAACAGAGATGAGGGATAAGGAGGGGGTTACCTGGTCCCGGCCACGATTCACCCGGTCTGTGAGCAGCTCCACAGTGTTCTTCTCCTCATCTAACTCTGCTTCCAGCCGTGAGACTTTTTCCTATGACAGAAGAACAAGTTAATTCTGTCCCAAATGCTGGACACCAGAATGCCAAACTCAGACCAGGAGCCTCTCAAACTCCAGCATTAACAGACTTTTCTCTCTTGCACATCCCTGTAACCTTTTGGTACTTGCCGGGGCCCAGAGCCACCATGGAGCCAGCGCCCTCTGCTGACCAGATGTGGCATCACGGGCAGGTCAGGGCCATGCTCTGGTCACCACCCTTTGACAGACAGGCAAACCCCAGAATCTACCCTTCATTGGAAAACCCTATTTCTCTAATGGGAAAACAGAGAGAAACCCAAGTACCTGGGCCAAGGCTGAGATGAAGAGACTCAGAAACTGAGGCACTGGAGGCAGTACCATGTAGAGGCTAAGAGTATATACATGGGACCAGACTGTCCAGTCGGAAAATCAGATTTACTACTTCCTGGCAGTAGACCATGGAAAGTTCATCTCTTTGCCTCAGTTTCCCTCATCTGTAAAATGGAGAAAACAAGACTACCTACCCCACAGAGTTATTCTGAGGATTAAGTCTTAAGTGCCTATCACACAGCACAATATGTTTGCTGCTGCTGTTATTATTATCAAATATAGCAAACTGAAGAATACTGTTCACTCTAAAGGGGAAACCCACTGCTCAGCTCCAGCCAACTGTTGCCATGCAGACTCAGGACAAGACACTCAGTATTACCATATCTGCCAAATACAAAAGAAACTAGAAATCCAAATTTTTAGGTGACATCTATAAATTTCTAAACATTGGCAATTGATTCAAAGTTGTTTAAAATACTGCAGCCGAACAAAACTCACCAACTGTGGGCTGTCAGTTTTGACCGCTAGTACAGAAAGAGGCTTGGAAGTCCCACCTCTTTTCCACAGGTCACACCCCAGTGCCCTCACCTCGAGGCCCTTCAGCTGCCGGGCCCTGTCGTCCTGGGAGCGCTTCTTGTTCTCTGCCTCTTGCTCCAGCCCCTGCAGTCGCTGGGCCAGTAGCTCTTTGTCCAGCCGGGCTGTGTCCCGCTCAGCCTGGGATGCCTGCAGGGCCTGCCGCAGCCTCTGGATCTAAGCAGGGGTAAAAATGCCACAGCTCAGTGTAGTAAAAAGGTGAAGGTTGAAGGGCAGGAGCAGTCCAGCCCAGTGGGCAGAAACATTTCATCACTGTCACTCTTTAGAATTACCAGTGGCATGGTGACAATAAAAAGCAGACTGACTTTTCATCCATTTTCTTTTCTTTTTCATTTTTTAGATGGAGTCTCATTCTGTCACCCAGGCTGGAGTACAGTGGCATGATCTCGGCTTACTGCAATCTCCACCTCCCAGGTTCAAGCGATTCTCCTGCCTCAGCCTCCCGAGTAGCTGGGACTACAGGCATGCGCCACCACACTTGGCTAATGTTTTGTATTTTTAGTAGAGATGGGGTTTTACCATGTTAGCCAAGATGGTCTTGATCTCCTGACCTTGTGATCCGCCTGCCTCAGCCTCCCAAAGTGCTGGGATTACAGGTGTGAGCCACTGCACCTGCCCTCATTCATTTTCTTTATTGGTTCTATTTTTGTTTTTTTTTTAAGACATGGAATCTCACTCTGTCACCCAGGCTGGAGTGCAATGGCACGATCTCGGCTCACTGCAACCTCCACCTCCCAGGTTCAAGCAATTCTCCTGCCTCAGCCTCCTGAGTAGCTGGGATTACAGGCACCCACCACGCTCGGCTAATTTTTGTATTTTTAGTAGAGATGGGGTTTCACCATGTTGGCCAGGCTGGTCTCGAACACCTGACCTCATGATCTGCCCACCTCAGCCTCCCAAAGTGCTAGGATTACAGGCGTGAGCCACCGTCCTCAGCTTCTTTATTGTTTTTAAAGTCTCTACACAACTTGGAATCACCTGAGGAGTTTTTTAAAATACTGATCCTGGATCCCATCCCCAGAGATGATGACTGAAGTGGTATGGAATACAGCTTGGGTGTGGAGATTTTTAAAAATCTCCCCAGGTGGCTCTAAGCCACAGAGTTTGAAAATCACTGCTCTACAGACAATATATTCCTCCATGCTGCAAGTCATTAGACCTAAACCTGGGCCCCAGGGACCCTTGGTCACAGGTTCAGTTAAGAGGCAAGGATGGGGCCAGGCACAGTGGCTCATGCCTGTAATCCCAGCCCTTTGGGAGGCCAAGGCAGGCAGATCACGAGGTCAGGAGATCGAAACCATCCTGGCTAACACAGTGAAACCCTGTCTCTACTAAAAATACAAAAAAGTAGCCAGGTGTGGTGGCGGGCACCTGTAGTCCCAGCTACTCGGGAGGCTGAGGAAGGAGAATGGCATGAACCCAGGAGTCGGAGCTTGCAGTGAGCCGAGATTGCGCTACTGCACTCCAGCCTGGGCGACAGAATGAGACTCTGTCTCAAAAAAAAAAAAAAAAGAAGCAAGGACCTTCAAACCCAAGGATATTAGGCTTCTACCTCAT
Organism: Chlorocebus sabaeus; assembly: GCF_047675955.1. Classification (NCBI taxonomy): domain Eukaryota; kingdom Metazoa; phylum Chordata; class Mammalia; order Primates; family Cercopithecidae; genus Chlorocebus; species Chlorocebus sabaeus. Next base: position 11,913,833 of record NC_132923.1, read on the forward strand.
CCTGAAGCCGGCTCAGTCCCCCAGAGGTCTTCTCAGCCTCACTCGCCCAATCCTTGGCCTGGCGCTGGGCATCTGCCACCTCCCGCCGGGCCTTTTCCTTATAATCCTCCAGCTGGGCCTGGAGCTGCTGCAGGGCTTGCTTAGAGTCCTCCCCGATCTTCTCCAACTGAAACACAGAGAAAAGGGTCTTCAGCACTGTATATAAATGTCCCTCTCCAGGCCCAGACTCCCAAGACTCTCCCCCAAGGGTCTCCTTCCTGACAAGGCAGCCTTCTCTTGCTCTTTCCTGGGCCTAGGTTCCTAGTATAGCTAATAGTTATATACAGATGTCTGGGTTCAAATCCTGGCTCTACCACTTACTAGTGACCATATGCAAGTTACTTATCTCTCTGGGTCTCCGTTCCCCATCTGTAAAATGGGATAAGAATAGTAGCTATATCACAAGGTGTTGTGAGAATTACATTAGTTAATTATGTGAAGTTCTGTACTTGCAACAGTGCTTGATACAAAGTAAGCTTTAAATGACCATTTCAGCAAACCCAAGGTGCCAATGATTATAAGACGTACAACTAAGAAAAATCTGCCAATTGAACTATAACATACCATAAGTTATAAGACACAACTCTATTTCAGAAATGATAAAATGTGCATTTTTTATTGACAAATGATAAAATGCGCACTTTAGAAGTGATGTAATATATTACGTGTTTGTTCTTGTTTTACAAAAAGATTGGGAGGAGAACCTTAGCAGCAAAAGCAATTTATTTCCTTTTCTTTTTTCTTTCTTTTCTTCTTCCCCTCACCGAAATTTAAAATTCTACCAATGAAGATTTTTTTTGTTTGACAGGCTCTTGCTGTATTGCAGTGGGGCAGTCACAGCTCACTGCAGACTCAACCTCCTGAGCTGAAGCAATCCTTCTACCTCAGCCTCCCAAGTAGCTGGGAATACAGATGTCTGGGTTCAAATCCTGGCTCTACCACTAATTAGCAACCATAGGCAAGTTACTTATCTTCTCTGGGTCTCAGTTCCTCATCTACAGAGAAACTGAGGCACAAGCCACCACACCTGGCTAATTTTTTTTTTTTTTTTTTAAAGTAGAGACAGAGTCTTACTATGTTGCCCAAGCTGGCCAATGACGATTCTTATATATAAGTTTTGTAGACTCCTAAGGGAGAATCCCAGGAGATGCTCTCCAAGAATGAAGACCATAAAGGAATGGGATGTGAGGGAAAGAGCAAAAACATGGAGGGGAGGTAGGAAGGATGCCCCTTCCAGAAGATTTGGTCTTGGTCTTCCTAACAATGTACTTGAGGAAAGCAAACATCACACATTCTTTTTTGTTGTTGTTCTTAAGACAGAGTCTTGCTCTGTCACCCAGGCTGGAGTGCAGTGGCATGATCTCAGCTCACTGCAACCTCCGCCTTCCAGGCTGAAGTGATTCTCCTGCATCAGCCTCCTGAGTAGCTGGGACTACAGGCACGAACCACCACGCCTGGCTAATTTTTTATATTTTTAGTAGAGACAGAGTTTTGCTGTGTTGGCCAGGCTGGTCTCAAACTCCTGACCTCAGGTATCTGCCTACCTCAGCCTCTCAAAGTGCTGGAATTACAGGCGTGAGTCACCGCACCTGGCCATAAACATCACACATTCTGACTAACCCCTCTCCCCCAACCCCCTGTCCCCTCAGGCCAGCTTCTGGATGAGCTAGGCCTCTTCCTAAAGGCCCAGAATACCCTATGCCCCACCTCCTTGTTCAGTCGGTCCACAGTCCTGTCCAGCAAATGCTTCTCCTCCTCCAGCTCAGCCTTGCCTCGCCGGAGCACCTCCCGCTGCTTCCCTTCCTCCTCCAGAGCCCGGTTCAGTGTCTGCTGCTCTTGCCCCAGGCGGGCCAGCCCCCGCTGAGCCTCCTCGAGGCGTGCCTCCAGTGCCCGCTTGGCTGCTGCCAGACTCCCTTCCTCTTCCTGGGATGCATTCAGGGCCTCCTCCAGTTGCTGTTTCTCTGCCTGGGAGGTAGGGAAGCAGGGTTGGACTGAGAAAAGGCAAAACTTGGGTTCAAGTTATTTGGAGGTAGGTAGCTGGACGGGAGAAAGGGGGTATTTATGAAAATGGTGCGCAATGAAAACAGGCTCCTAGCAAAGAAATCAGGATGCATAGAGCAAGCAAAGGGTGAGAGATAAGAGACAAAAATACCAGTGCAAAGACTGCAACACTGGTGCCAAAGTATACTCCAGGAAATAGACCCAAGGTTAACAGAGGGTTTGGGGAGGCGAAACAGATGCACACTAAGAACAAAGTGAAACTGATGGCTGTTTAGCATAGGAGTATTTCACCAGGGCTGAGCAGAGAGGGCTGGGAGGGCAGAAGCACTGACCTCCAGCCGCTGCAGCTTGTCCCGTAGTCGTGCCTCCACCGCTTCCCCACCATCCACCAGACCTCGAGTCTCCTTCAGCTGCTGCTCCAAACCCAGGATGCGCCGGCGGAATTCGTCATTTTCCTCCTGGGTCTCCCGAAGCGTTGTCTCCACTGCGGCCCGCCGCTGCCCCAGCACTGCTGCCTCTGCCTCGGCCACCATCTTAGCCTAAGGACGGTTCAGGGGGTGGCAGCTCAGACCCTAGTGCTTGGAGCCATTGACCAAACCCAGGAAAGCCGTCCCAAAGACCGCCCATAAGAATGAGGCTTAAAGAGAGGAGCTGCCACCAGCCAGACGCTTCCCTGAAAATCCCACCCCTACAGAGATACAGGTGTCCTCCCCCTGCCAAACCTGGCTTCTTTGAACCACATGCCTAGGACTCAGGAACTGGTCAGTACATACCCATGACAGGTAACTTTCCACACCCTCTGGCTCCTCAGCCCTCCAGACACCCTCAGCCTCCACCTCCTAAGCCCTGTGCCCACTCCCCTTGCCTTGGAAGCCTCTTCACAGTCCTGTCGAAGTTGTTGGAGGGTCTTTTGTAGCTGGAGGTTCTGTTCTTCCAGCTCCCGACCTCGATCAGCCTCAACCCTCAGGACCGCCAGCTGCTTCTCCAACTCCCGGTCCCGGTGTCGCCCAGCCACCTCCTGGCTCTGCCGTTCTGCCTGCAGTTCCTTAAGCTCCTCCTGTGTCTGGAGCAGCTCCTGGAAGGAAAGGGGAGGTGATGGGGCACCTAGAGCCAGACTAAGATACCTGAATGTGGAGAAACTGAAACTCTCACACACTGCCAGGGGGAATGAAAAATAACGTGGCCACTTCAGAAAGTAGTTCGGCAGTTTCTCAAAAAGTTAAACACAGATTTACCATTTATATCACCAGCAATTCCACTCTTAGGTAACCCAAGAAAACTGAAAATGTGTGTTCACACAAAAACTTATACATACGTGAATGTTCATAGTAGCATTATTCATTATAGCCCAAATGTATAAACAACCCAGATGTCCATGAATTGATGGCTGGACTAAACATGGTACACCCACAGAGTGGAATATTATTCAGCCATAAAAAGGAATAAAGTACTTGGCCAGGCGCGGTGGCTCACGCCTGTAATCCCAACACTTTGGAAGGCCAAGGCGGGTGGATCACGAGGTCAGGAGATCGAGACCATCCTGGTGAACACGGTGAAACCCCGTCTCTACTGAAAATACAAAAAAATTAGCCAGGCGCGGTGGCGGGTGCCTGTAGTCCCAGCTTCTAGGGAGGCTGAGGCAGGAGAATGGTGTGAACGTGGGAGGCAGCAGAGCTTGCAGTGAGTGGAGATCGCACCACTGCACTCCAGCCTGAGCGACAGAGTGAGACTCCGTCTCAAAAAAAAAAAAAAGGAATGAAGTACTCATACTTGCTACCACATGGACAAACCTCGAAAACACTATGCTAGGTGAAAGAAGCCAGACACTTAAGGCCATATATTATAGGATTCAATTATATGAAATATCCAGAATAGGTAAATCCAGAGTCAAAAAGTAGATTAGTGGTTGCCATTGGGTGGGGGGAATTATTGCTAACGGATTTGGCGCCTTTTGGGGGTAATGAAAATGTTCTGTAATGAAATAGTGGTGATAGCTGTACAACTTTGTTAATATAATAAAAACCACTGGGTGCCAGGTGCCAGTGGCTCATGCCTGTAATCCCAGCAGTTCGGGAGGCTGAGGCAGGTGGATCACCTGAGGTCAGGAGTTCAAAACCAGCCTGGCCAACATGGCAAAACCCTGTCTCTACTAAAAATACAAAAATTAGCCAGGCATGGTGATGTGTGCCTGTAATCCCTGCTGCTTGGGAAGCTGAGGCAGGAGAATGGCTTGAACCCAGAAGGCGGAGGTTGCAGTGAGCCGAGACTGTACCACTGTACTCCAGCCTGGGTGGCACAATGAGACTCCGTCTCAAAAAAAAAAAAAAAAAGAAACCATTGGATTGTACACAAAGATGACTTTTACAGCATGTAAAATATAACTCCATTAAAAAAAAAAAAAGTGAAGGGAGAGTACATGAAGGTATGACTAGTGCAACTGGTTGTTTAAAAAATACAGCGTGAGGCCAGGCGCAGTGGCTCACGCCTGTAATCCCAGCACTTTGGGAGGCCGAGGTGGGCGAATCACGAGGTCGGGAGATCGAGATCAACCTGGTTAACACAGTGAAACCCCGTCTCTACTAAAAATACAAAACAAAATTAGCCAGGCGTGGTGGGTGCCTGTAGTCCCAGCTACTTGGGAGGCTGAGGCAGGAGAATGGTGTGAACCTGGGAGGCGGAGCTTGCAGTGAGCCGAGATCGCACCACTGTACTCCAGCCTGGGTGACACAGTGAGACTCAATCTCAAAAAAAAAAAAAAAAAAAATATATATATATATATATATATGTATATAGTGTGGCCATGGGATCTCCAACTGCATGCAAGAGCAACCTGGAGAGACTTTGACAGAACAGGTCAGCATAATACCTGCAGCTGCCACTCGTCTTTCCTATAGTGTGTGTGTGTGTGTGTGTGTGTGTGTGTGTGTGTGTGTGTAAAACCAAAATATGTGACACAATAAATACTGGCACAGCTCTGATTTCTTTTAAAAAGAAAATTAAAATATAAGTTCTAGTTCTAATTATTTGCTATTAGCTACTTCTGAAATTCAGAAAGTACCACAATTAGGCTAAAGGGTTATATAATATGTAGTGAATCTTCAATACAAGACCATATACTCTGCTATTTTTCTTTTACTAATTAGTTTTGTTACATTAGTAACCAGGCTGTGCCAACACAAGCATTCCAGTCAATGTGATGATATTTCCCAATGTAAATTAATAAACTGAAATTCTAATGGTAAACATTTTTTCATAAATGTACTTAGAGACCCCTCTGAAAGACGAAGCAGCTTTTGCCATGCTGACCAAATTAGATTTCTGAGCCTGCAAAAGTGACCCTGGAGTTTCACAAATCCACCTAAATGCTGCTACCCATGACGTCTCTTGGGAGGCAGCCAGCAGCTTCTGGCTATACCCCAACCTGGGTTCTGAGAGCACTTTCCATTAGAAACCTCTATGCTCAATGAGGAGACTGGTGCTGCTGTGTTGGAAAGAGCTCAAGCTGAGCAGGCAGGATGAGGCCTGGAAACCAAGCACACAGGAGACAGCCCCACTAGCGTGGAGGCCCTCATGGAGAGGTAAGGCAGGTGTTCATCACCCCCACCTGCCATTCTGCCCCCCAATTCCCAAATACCTTCTTGAGCACCTCAACCTGGCGAGTATCTCCAGCACTAGCTCGGGCCTGTTCTAATTCCCTCTGCAAGACCTCTATCTTCTCTCCAAGCTCCTCTTCCATCTCCTCCTTCTCCATTCGCAGCTGCAGGAGTCTGAGCCGGACAAGGTGAAATAAAGGGGAAAGGGAACAGAGTAAGGCCACATGCCTGGGGGAGGTTAGCATGACAATAAAAGCCACCTCTCTGGAGGCCAACACACTGGGCACCCACTCTCAAGAGGAAGGAAGATGAACATGGAAAGGAGCAGTTGGAGAAATGGGAGAGTAAGAACATACCATGGATAGAAAGGAAGTGGGCCGGGCATAGTGGCTCATGCCTGTAATCCCAGCACTTTGGAAGGCCAAGGCAGATGGATCACTTGAGCCCAGGAGTTCAAGACCACCCTAGGCAACATAATGAAACCCTGTCTCTACAAAAAATACAAAAATTAGCTGGGTGTGGTGGTGCATGCCTATAGTCCCACCTATTCAGGAGGCTGAGGTGGGAGGATGGCTTGAGCCCGGGAGGTGGAGGTCACAGTGAGCCCAGACTGTGCCACTGCACTCCAGCCTGGGCAACAGAGCAAGACCCTATCTCAAAAAAAAGAAGAAAGGGACTGGGTGCAGTGGCTCACACCTGTAATCCCAGAGTTTAGGGAGGCCGAGGTGGGCGGATCACGAAGTCAGGAGTTCAAGACCAGCCTGGCCAACATGGTGAAACCTCGTCTCTACTAAAAATACAAAAACTTCAGGCCTAGTGGCAGGTGCCTATAATCCCAGCAACTTGGGAGGCTGAGGCAGGAGAATCGCTTGAACCCAGGAGGCAGAGGTTGCAGTGAGCTGAGACCGCACCACTGCACTCCAGCCTGGGCAACAGAGTGTGACTCCATGTCAAAAAAGAAAAAAAAAAAAAGGCAAAAGGGGGCCAGGCGCAGTGGCTCACACCTGTAATTCCAGCACTTTGGGAGGCCAAGGTGGACAGATCCCCTGAGGTCAGGAGTTCAAGACTGCCCTGGCCATGGTGAAACCCCATCTCTACTAAAAATACAAAAATTAGCTGGGCGTAGTGGCATGAGCCTGTAATCCCAGCTATTTGGGAGGCTGAGGCAGGAGAATCACTTGAACCCAGGAGGCAGAGGTTGCAGTGAGCCAAGATCGTGCCATTGCACTCCAGCCTGGGCAACAAGAGCAAAACTCTGTCCCAAAAAAATTAATTAATTAAAATTAAAATTAAAAATTAAAAAAGAGAAAGGAAGTGGCATATGAATTATGGGTATTTCTGAGAGGGCCAATGTCCTTACTCCTGCTTGGTGGCTCTAAGATCCTCCTTATTCTTCTGGAACATACTCTGCCAATGCCCTGTCTCCTCTGAAGTCTCCTCCAGCTCCCTCTGCAGCCCTCGCACAAGGGCTGACATCTTCTGCCTCTCGGCCTCCAGCACTGCATGGTCCTAGAGAAGGGGAGAGTTGGACACCAGAAGGCTCAGAGGGAAGAGGTCACTTCAAATCAAAGTGTGAGTGTGTACAAGGAAAGGCTTAGACCCAGAGGGCACCATGCCAACTGCACCCCCTGACACTCTTGTGGTACCTGGTACAATGCTAGCAGAGGTTCTCTCAAGTTACAGTCCACCCCTCTATCATCTACAGGAAACCTCCCCAGTTATTTCCCCTTGGGATTTTTTATTTTTAGGGGGAAGAGTCTCGCTCTGTCGCCCAGGCTGAAGTGCAGTGGCATGATCTCGGCTCACTGCAACCTCCGCCTCCTGGGTTCAAGCGATTCTCCTGCTTTAGCCTCCCAAGTAGCTAGGACTACAAGTACGCATCACTACACCCAGCTAAGTTTTTGTATTTTTGGTAGAGATGGGCTTTCTCCATGGTGCCCAGGCTGGTCTCTTAACTTCCTGAGCTCAAGCAATCCACCCGCCTCGGCCTCCCAAAGTGCTGGGATTACAGGCGTGAGCTACCGCGCCCAGTCCCCCTTGGGACTTTTGTCACACAACCTCATGGTACTTCTGGCCTATACTCCCTCCCTCTGCCCTTATAGTTTTCCTGGCCAAGGTTTTCAGCAGATCTCACATGTGTCCTTTAGAGGGAGAGGGGGAGTTCCCAGTTGCAACCATGAAAAGTCCAAAAGTCCAAGATCCCAAGGCAGCCTTGTCCCCCAGCAGTGCCTTCCTCTCTCAGACCCTGCTCTTGTCACATGCCTGGGTTGCATCTTGCATGCTCCTGCGGAGCTGCTCTGTGTCTCGCTGGTACTGCTGCCGGACATGCTCCACCTCCTGGTCACGGGAGGCTACCTCCTCTTTCAGGGCCCCCTTCAGGGCTGTCAATTCCCGCTCCCGCAGCCTCAGCTGCTCCTCTACCCGCTGTTTCCCCTCCAAGACCTCTTCCAGAAGTTCCCGGGTCTCTAACAGGTCCTGGAGAAAGTAAAGGAAGAAGTACAGGTGTGACCATATTACAATCCATCTATTTATCAATTCACTGAGTCAAAAAATATTTATTGTGTTAGGCACAGTACCAGGTGCTCTAGTACCGGTACTAGAGCCCAGAATGATAGGTTTCCTTTATCCTAACTCTAGACCCAACCCACCACTGAATCTGCCTGAAAGCACACTGAGTACCTGTAATCAGCCAACCACTCCTCATACTTTGGGGAAACCATGGATGAGCAGACTTGAGGATGCTCCAGCTGAGAAAAAGCAGAGGCTGGGGCATATGAACCCAGACCCTACCTTCAGTAACACCTCCTTAGCAGGCTCAGGACTCTGGACCTGTTTCAGCTTGTTCTGCAGCTCCATCACCTGGGCCTCCAGCCCATGTCGTAAACCTTCACCCTGGTCCAAGAGGCGCTTCATGTTCTGGAGCCTAATAATAGATAACATTATTGCATACTATGTGTCAGGCAGTTTTCTAAACACATCATATATTTTAATTCATATTTATTAATGCATTTAAACTTCCTGCCTTCAAATCTCGATGAGGCCTCCCCTGATTTTTGCAACCTGCCCCCTACAACCTGACCCTCCTGATCTGTCTTACCCTGTTGTATCTACTGTCTTCTCATGTGTTACAAATTTACTTGCATAATATATTTGTTTACTGTCTGTTCCCTCAGTAGAAACTAAGCTTCTGGAGAGCGAGCCCTTCATCTATAGGGTTCACTGATGTGCCTTGGGAACCTAGATTAATGCCTGTCACAGCATTCTTGATGAAACATCTGCTGAATGGATGACTGAATCCTTACAGTGATCCTGTGAGGTAGGTACTATTATTAACTCTATTTTATAGTTTAAGAATCTGAGACAGAGGCAAACCCAGGTAGCTTAACTCAAAATCATGCACTACCACCATTATTGATAAAGAAGGTAGAGAGAAAGGCCCTATCCTGTCCTTAAACCAACACTGCTCCTTTCAGCTTCCGGAGATTTCCTTCTGTCTCCTTCAACCCTAGGGGCAAAGAGGGAGTGGCCTTTAAACCTGGCCTACGACCCCAAGCAGCCCCCCCGCAGCCCAAGGTGCACCATCAGCTACACTCACTCCTTGTTGCTCTGCTGGGCCTCCCCCTTCCTTCTTTCCAGCAGCTCCTGCAGTCGGCTGCACTCTTCTGTTTTCTCCTCCAGCTGCCGCTCCAGCCCAACTCGTGATGGCTCTAGCTTCTGCCGCCTCTGAAAAAGGGAATGAGAGTACAGCAGATGGAGGGTAGGGAAAGCCTCTCAGACTCAGAATAATGGGAATGTATGTCTAACACTCATTAGACACTTGCTGTACGACAGACACTGTACTTAGGACCTTATGTGTATTATCCACATTTAATCCTCATAACTAGCCTTGGTACTTATGATGATGTAAAATATGTCCACAAATTATCTGACATTTCTTTCAAAAGATAAAGCCGGCTGGGTGCGGTGGCTCATAACTATAATCCCAACACTTTGGGAGGCCTAGGCTGGTGAATCACCTGAGGTTGGGAGTTTGAGATCAGCCTGACCAACACAGAGAAACCCCGTGTCTACTAAAAATACAAAATTAGCCGGGCGAGGTGGCACATGCCTGTAATCCCAGCTACTCCGGAGGCTGAGGCAGGAGAATTGCTTGAACCTAGGAGGTCAAAGTTGCAGTGAGCCGAGATCACACCATTGCACTCCAGCCTGGGCAACAAGAGCAAAACTCCATCTCAAAAAAAACAAAACAAACAAAACAAAACAAAAAAAGATAAAGCCTAATTCTGTTTGCCTCAAGCACGGGCTTGACTTAGGGGCTTCCTTCTAACAAATGGTAAAACGAGGACGTGATGAGTATATTCTGAGGTTAGGTCATAAAAAGGCATTGCAGCTTTTCTCTTGGATCCCTCACTCTGGGAAAAAGTAGCTGTTATATTATGAGGATACTCAAAAGCAGCTCTAGGAGGAAGGCCAAACAGCCAGGAACTGAGGTCAACAACCAACAGCCATTTGATTAAGCCAGGTTTTTCTGTTTTGTTTTGTTTTGTTTTGTTTTTGGTGTTCTGTTTTGTTTTGTTTTTGGTGTTCTGTTTTGTTTCGTTTTGAGACGGAGTTTCGCTTTTGTTGCCCAGACTGGAGAGCAATGGCGAGATCTTGGCTCACCGCAACCTCCACCTCCTGGGTTCAAGTGATTCTCGTGCCTCAGCCTCCTAAGTAGCTGGGATTACAGACATGCGCCACCTTACCTGGCTAATTTTTGTATTATTAGAGTAGAGACAGGATTTCTCCATGTTGGTCAGGCTGGTCTCAAACTCCTGACCTCAGGTAACCCATCCACCTCGGCCTCCCAAAGTGCTGGCATTACAAGCATGAGTCACAGCGCCCGGCCTGTTTTTTTGTTTGTTTGTTTGTTTTTGAGATGGAGTCTCACTCCGTTGCCCAAACTGGAGCGCAGCGGCACAATCTCAGCTCACTGCAACCTCTGCCTCCCAGGTTCAAACAATTCTCCCTGCCTCAGGCTCCCAAGTAGCAGGAATTATAGATGCCTGCCACCACGCCTGAATAATTTTTGTATTTTCAGTAGAGACAGGGCTTCACCATGTTGGCCAGGTTGGTCTTGAACTTCTGACCTCAGGTGATCCACCCACCTTGGCCTCCCAAAGGGCTGGGATTACGGGCGTGAGCCACTGCACCCAGCCAATTAAGCTGGTTTTGTTTGTTTGTTTCATTCATTTATATTTTTTTGAGACAGGGTCTTGCTCTGGCATCCAGGCTGGAGTGCAGCAGTGCAATCCTAGCTTAGTGCAGTGTTAACCTCCTGGGCTCAAGCAATCCTCCCACTTCAGCCTCCCAGGTACCTGGAACTACAGGTGCATGCCATCACATTTGGTTAATTTTTTTTATTTTTTGTAGAGGCAGGGTCTCACTATGTTGCCCAGGCTGGTCTCAAACTCCTGGGCTCAAGTGGTCCTCCCACCTTGCCCCTCCAAAGTGCTGGGATTATAGGCGTGAGCCAACATGCCTGGCCCTGAGTAAGCCATTTTAGAAGCAGATCCTCCAATTTACTTCTTTTGGCCACAGCCAGAAGCTGGACTGGAACCTTATAACAGACTCAGAGCCACAATTACTCTGTTAAGCTGATCCCAGGTTCTTGGTCCTCAGACACTGGGAAATGCTTTTTTTTTTTTTTTTTTTTTTTTGAGAAGGAGTTTCGCTCTTGTTGCTCAGGCTGGAGTGCAATGGCGCCATCTCGACTCACCACAACCTCTGCCTCCCGGGTTCAAGCAATTCTCCTACCTCAGCCTCCCAAGTAGCTGGGATTTACAGGCATGTGCCACCACGCCAGGCTAATTTTGTATTTTTAGTAGAGACAGGGTTTCTCCATGCTGGTCAGGCTGGTCTCAAACTCCCAATCTCAGGTGAACTGCCTGCCTCGGCCTCCCAGAGGATTACATGTGTAAGCCACCGCACCCAGCCAGAAAATGTTTGTTTTAAGCTGCTGAGTTTTGGGTAATTTGTTACACAGCAATAGTTAATTAATATAGTACTATCATAATCCCCACTTTACAATTTAGGAAACAGAGGCTTAGAACATTTAAAGAACTTGCCCAAGGTTAGTTACACAACCAAAAAGTAACAGAACCAGGATTTGAACCCAGTTAGTTTGGCTCCACAGCTAACCACTTAATCATTACACTACAGGGCTTTCCAAGAGACAAGGGAAGTTACAATCCAGCATTTATTGAGCACCAACTACACACAAACCAATATTTTGAAAGGCAGAAGACATGTTTTTAAAAAGGGTACACTGGCTTTAGAATAAGACTGACCTGGATTTTTTCATTCCTCTCTGCAACTTACTACCATAGGCAACTTACTTAGCCTCTCTGATCTTCAGTTTTCTCATCAGAAAACGGTCCAGAATAGGTATTCATAGGGTAACTATAATGATTACAGTACCCAGGACAGTACATACTACCAAAATTATACTCAATAAATGATAGCTATTACCACTGCCATTATGATGATGAAAAAAAAATTGAGGCACAGAGAATGTAAGTAATTTTCTTAAGTTTTATACAGCTAGTAAGGGGCAGAGCCAGGATGGGAACTACCAAAGGGAGTGGAATGGAAGGTAGGAAGATTCCTAATGTGCTCTGCCTCCCTAACCCCCAGAGAACCCAGAAGTCCTTGCTGGAATTAGTACACACTCTTGTCTCTTATCTCATAGGGCACAAACATGCTTGTTCCATTGCTTGGAAGAGTCAGCTCAGCCCATCTCCAGGCCAAGGCTTTTTCCTTGTTTTCCTTCATGTCTCCAGCACCTCTAACCTTTCCTCACCTTCACTTCTTCATCCAGCTTTCGTTGTAGCTCCTCCACTTTTCGGGTAAGCTCGCCCTGCCCTGCCACAGCCTTAGTAGAACCAGAAGAAATCATCTGCCAGAGATATGGAGGGTTGGGGGGAAAGGGAATGAGTCCAAGTCTGGATCCCCTGAGGCCCTCAAAGCCCTAACCTTAACCCTTGGTCCCATCCAGAGAAAGCCACTCACCACTAGAGGCTGCATCTTCTCCAGCACCAAACTAACCTTCCTCCTCACAGAGGTTTCACTTTCTGAGCTTCTAGAGTATAAAAGGATAGAAGCAAGGGTTAGGGGAGGAAAGAGGTAGCAGAGATCAGGAAAGGGTAAAATCAGGGAAGATGGGGAACAAAGCTAGAAGAGAAAGAAGGAGGGGTATGCCTCTGTTGCTGGGGGGGCCCCCACTCACCCCTCCCTCAGGATGCCATAGATGGTGGCCTTCATATGGTCCACACTGCCTGGTGGGGCTGCCTCCTGCTGGTCTCGAAGGAGGTCTGGAGTTGACTTGAACTGTTAAAAAAAAAAGAAAGAAAGAAAGAAATAGGAAGATTAGGCCAGAAGCACACGTGGGGTTCAGATGGAGGAGAAGTAGCAGTCTCAGGTCAAGCCCCTTCAAGCCTGATGAACAACCCTGAAGTGTGGCAAGGAAGACACGGTGCGGAGGCCTGAGCAACAGGCCAGGGAGGGGCCAACACAGGATGCACCTCTGCACTACTGCTGTAAACCAGATTTTCCTCAACAAACATCTCAACCAGCTGCAAACTGTGCCACAAGTGATTTGTCACTAATGGTAGTTAACACGCTAGAGTTTATAAATAATTTACTCTTAAAATGGACTTAAGTTTCTCTCAAAGTAAAGTCGCTCCCTCACTTACTTACATTCCTGAGTAGGAGAGAAAGTTGTGGAATTTTGGCAAGAGCACCAAGGAAACTGCTCTTATCCTCCAAGCCTGCCTTACGTATTCTGCAGACCTGGCAAATGCTGGTGACTGAGGCATAGTTAATGGTTGTGGCAATGACAACTAGGTACAAACTTGTGAATAGTGATTTTATAGCTTGCTCCATTTTCTTTAGAATTTTACCCATGGAAATATCCTGTGCATGCGAATATCACCTATTTTGTGGACAGATACGGTGGAGAACAAAAGGCAGAGCGTTTCTGCCTAGGCTATTTGAATTAGCAAGGAGGCTCATGGCTGGTGGGTAAAAGCTGATGAGAAGGGACAAGGGGCTGACATTTGGAAGCCAGGGAGGGACTGGGTCTGACCTGCAGCATGGTGGGGTCCTGTGCTCTCCCCCGTGGCTCCTCAAAACTCTGAATGACCCAGTCCTGAGTCTGACGGGAACGGCTAAAGCCACTGGGAGGACTCGGGCTCTGGCTCTGGGATGGCTGCTTCGAAGTGCCCACATGGTTGTCATATTTTGTGCTAGGGGTCCAGTGGTTGGTGGACTGGCGCTCCCGTTCCTCAAGGGTGTCCCGTGGGAGGCGGCTGTCCAGGCTCTTGCTCCGTTTGCGCTGTTCAGGGGGTAGCATTCGTGTTCGGCGGCCGGTCCGGCCCCGGGACTGGCCTCCAAGTTGACTGTCAAACTTGTTGATGAGTGAGTCCACTGAAGACAGGGGAGCAGTGTCAATGGTGCTACCCGGGGAAGCCACTTTCGGGGCTAGCTCCAACATGCTGGTGCTTCTATTACTAGGATCCATTGGGCCAGGGCCTGCCAGTGAGGCCTGGGACTGGGAACGGAGTAGCTTTCCATTCCAGTAGGCCCCAGGCTCCTCATCAGATGTGCTGCTCTGAGAGGGGGCAGGAAATCCCTTGACTTGAGAGTAGGGGTTCTCAGGGAGTTCAAAATCTGAGCCCAGAGCTCCTGAGGCCTCTTGGTCATTGGCCCCCTTGATTTGGACCCCAAAGGAGTCACCACCTTTCTCCCCACTGTTGAGCACCACAAAGGGCTGCCCAGCGATGCCCTGCACACGCACAGCAACCCCATAGGTACTGGCTCTTGCATCCTTAGCTGGGCGTCGTCCACCGCGACGTAGAGTGCCCATCTCTGCACCACTCACTGGCTCTGTGATGAAGCGAATCTGGACTCCATGGTCTACAGGGCCGCGGGGCTCAGCCATGTTAGGTGCCTGCTCCATAAATAGGAGGAGTCCTAGAAGATGAAGAAATGAGTTTAGGCTGAGAGACTTAACTGGAAACTATGAAACTTCTACCTGGGGGCTGACTTCCCTGTCAGTTCCTATAGATAAACCACTGATTCTCAGACTAACAGAAGGCCCCTGAAGAGCCTTTTAACATACAGGTTGCTAGACCTAACCTCCAGAGCTGCTAATTCAGTAGGTCTGGGTTAGGACTTGAGAATTTGCATTTCTAACCACGTTCCCCAGGTGACACTGATGCTACTGGTCCAGATACCACACTTTGAGACTCACTAACCTAAAATAATCCATTTCCTCTGATACAGCCCTGGGGAGCCAGGCTTTGTTAAAAGTTTAAAGATTTTGCTTGATGGCCAGGAGCAGTGGCTCATGCCTGTAATCCCACCACTTTGGAAGGCCAAGGCGGGCGGACTGCTTGAGCTCAGGAGTTCAAGATCAGTCCGGGCAACATGGTGAAACCCCGTCTCTACAAAAAATACAAAAATAAGCTGAGCCTGGTGGCGTACACCTATAATCCCAGCTACTTGGGAGGCTGAGGTGGGAGGATCACTTGAGCTTGGGAGAGGCTGCAGTGAGCAGTGATTATGCCACTGTTCTCCAGCCTGGACAGAGTGAGACCCTGTCTCAAAAAAAAAAAAAAAAAAAAAGATTGCTTATCTTCATACATACACATAATACCACCATGTGGCCGGGAGCAGTGGCTCACGCCTGTAATCCCAGCACTTTAGGAGGCTGAGGCAGGTGGATCACCTGAGGTCAGGAGTTCAAGACCACCCTGACCAACATGGTGAAACCCTGTCTCTACTAATAATACAAAAACTTAGCCAGGTGTAGTGGCGCATGCCTGTAATCCCAGCTACTCGGGAGGCTGAAGCAGAAGAATCTCTTGGGCCGGGCGCAGTGGCTCAAGCCTGTAATCCCAGCACTTTGGGAGGCCGAGACGGGTGGATCACGAGGTCACTAGATCGAGACCATTCTGGCTAACACGGTGAAACCCCGTCTCTACTAAAAAATACAAAAAAACTAGCCAGGTGAGGTGGCGGGTGCCTGTAGTCCCAGCTACTTGGGAGGCTGAGGCAGGAGAATGGCCTAAACCCGGGAGGCGGAGCTTGCAGTGAGCTGAGATCCAGCCACTGCACTCCAGCCTGGGCGACAGAGCTAGACTCCATCTCAAAACAAAACAAACAAAAAAAGAGAATCGCTTGAACCCAGGAGGTGGAGGTTGCAGTGAGCCAAGATTGTGCCACTGCACTCCAGCTTGGGTGACAAAAGCAAAACTCTATCTCCAAAATAAAAAAAAAAAAACCACCATGTGCCTTCCTCCCTGCCTCCCTCTGAGGGAAGGCAGAACCCACACCCTGCTCAACAGATACTGCCATCTCACTGGAGAAAAAGGGACCTTCTGTCCCAGGGCTCGTTTAAAATATAGAAGACCTCAAAGTATATCATCCCACTTCCGGAAAGAAACTTAGAAACACTGATAGTAGTGATGCCTTTGAGGTGGAGGAACTGAGGACTAGGAACAGGGATGGGCCAGTTTCTATTCTCGGGAAGAGCAGAAAGGAGTAGACATTCTACTGTATATCTCTTTGTCCCTTTTGAATTTGGAACCATGTAGATGTATTATCTATTCAAGAAAAAGTTGTGGTTTTTTTGAGATGGAGTTTTGCTCTTGTTGCCCAGGCTGAAGTGTAATGGCATGATCTTGGCTCACCGCAACCTCTGCCTCCCGGGTTCAAGCGATTCTCCTGCCTCAGTCTCCCAAGTAGCTGGGATTACAGGCACCCACCATCATGCCTGGCTAATTTTTGTATTTTTAGTACAGATGGGGTTTCACCATGTTGGCCAGGCTAGTCTCAAACTCCTGACCTCAGGTGATCCGCCCACCTCAGCCTCCCAAAGTGCTGGGATTATAGGCATGAGTCACTGCACCCAGCCAAAAAGATTTAAATGTGGTTTAAAAACTGTGCCACTCGGCCAGGCATGGTGGCTCATGCCTATAATCCCAGCACTTTTGGAGCCCAAGGTGGGTGGATCACCTGAGGTCAGGAGTTTGAGACCAGCCTGACCAACATGGTGAAATCCTGTCTCTACTAAAAATACAAAATCAGCCGGGCGTGGTGGCGGGTGCCTATAATCCCAGCTGCTCGGGAGGCGGAGGCAGGAGAATCACTTTAACCTGGGAGACGGAGTTTACAGTGACCCAAGATCACGCCATTGTACTCCAGTCTGGGTGACAAGAGTGAAACTTTCTCTCAAAAAGAAAAGTGCCATTTCAAGGGGCCCCAAGTCAGGTAAACTTGTCTCAGCTGAGAGCCAGAGCCAACACCATCCATAGGCCAGCTTCCCAGGCCCACATCGCTAAAGCTCAGAGTCAGCAAATGGAATGTATTCCAGGTATGCTCTGACTCCAGGAACTTGGGGGAGAGATTGTCTTCCAAGCAAATAAAAAAATTCAGCTTCCCCACCCCTTCTGCTAGTCTCCACCAGAGCCTAGCACCAAACTGGAGGAGGAGCCTCTAACGTGCCAGACAGAAACACAAACATACCCAACTCAACCTCCCCGTGGAGTTCTGGGCCAAGGAAACTTGGCAAGGCCCCTTTCAGGGACTGTAAAGTGCTAGCAAGCCAGGAAATGAGGGTGAGATGAGAAGGGAGGGGAAGGGATGGGAGAGGCAGAGCTACAGGTGACAAAGGGCTTGGTAGGGAAGGTCTCCTATCTGAAGAAGGGCATTCTTAGAATTCCCAGCAATTTTTAAGAGAAAGGAACAGGGAGAGAAGAGCCCTTTATTAGGAATGATTCTTCATCTTTTTGGCCCTGGGACTCCATGAGAAAATGATGAAAACAAGGCACCCTCCCCGAGGAGACAGCACACACAAACTTTCATCACCCCATCTTAAAAGGCTTGTGAAGGCAGACAAGTAAAGTAGTTCTCCAAACCACTCATCCAGTAGAAAATGCACTGGACTAGAGTCAGGATCTGGTTTGGAATCCTGTCTCTGCTCTTTACCTAGTGTATGCAACCTCAGGCAAATCACAACTTTTCTGGTATGGTGGTTCACACCTGTAATCCCAGCATTTTGGGAGGCCAAGGTGGGTGGATCACCTGAACTCGGGAGTTTGAGACCAGCCTGAGCAACATGGCAAAACCCCATCTCTACAAAAAATACAAAAAAAACTAGCTGAGTATGGTGGTACACACCTGTAGTCCCAGCTACTTGGGAGGCTAAGGCAGGTGGATCACCTGAGCCCAGGAGTTTGAAGCTGCAGTGAGCTGTAATCATACCACTGCATTCCAGCTTGGGTGACAGAGTGACACTCTGTCTCAAAAACAACATTGACAACAAAAACCCACAACTTTTCTGTGCCTCAGTTTCCTCACCTGTAAAATGGGTATAATGATAATGCCCCACAAGGTTATTATCTGTAAGAATGATATTTATGCAGCCATATGCATAAATAAATAATTATATGGGCATATACAACGATAAAAAATTACCAAGTTACACACTTAAGATCTTTGTGCTTTATTTAGGCCAGGCGCAGTGGCTCACATCCGTAATCCCAACACTTTGGGAGGCCGAGGCAGGCAGATCACCTGAGGTCAGGAGTTCAACAACAGCCTGGCCAACAAGGTGAAACCCCATGTCTACTAAAAATACAAAAACTAGCCTGGCATGGTGGCGCACACCGGGAATCTGAGCTACTGGGGAGGCCAAGGCAGGAGAACTGCTTAAACCTGAGAGGCAGAGGCTGCAGTGAGCCAAGATCCGCCAGCCTGGGTGACACAGCAAGACTCCATCTCAAACAAAAAAAAAAGATTTTTGTACTTTATTGAACTTGGGTTCTAATTTAATAAAAAGGAGAGAAAAGACAAGATATTAAACATGAAAACATTTAGCATTGTGACTATCACAAAGCTGACAACAAATATCATCCTTCACACATGCTACTTTGTCCAACAGGCACTTCTGGCTTCACCTGGTTCATAGAAAGATGTCACTTCTTCAGAGAAGTCTTCCCTGACCACCACTCCCACAAACAAGGTCAGTTCTCACAAATCAGCCTCCCACAAACCAGGTCAGATCCACGTTATATGCTCTCTAGTTGTCCTTCAGCAGGTTTATTCCAGTTTATATTTATACATTTATTGGAGTAATTATTTCTTGTCCGTCTCCTCCCCTACTAGATAATAAGCTCCTGGAGGGCAAAGACCATGGCTATCAGCTAACCACTGTGTCCCCAGGTGTTTGGGCATGTGCTAGATGTCAACAAATATTTGTTAAAGGCTGTATCCTGAACTAAAGCCCACTTGCACAGCAGTGGGGAGATTTGCCCAAGACAAATCTACTTGCCTCAGTAACAGGACCTCTTAGCAACAGGACCTCCTCCTGGTCCAGCCTTGCTGCCCTATGTAGTCATGATCTTAGAACCAGATGTGCCTAGATTGCCGGCTGTCGGGAAGCCACATGATTTATTCATGATGCTGTCTACCCTGTCAGTACATCTACTGATCTTCCAGATCCAGGTCAAGGAGTTCCCAGCCTAGGCCCAGTGGAGGGCACAGCCCCTTGGGCAACAGCACTAAATTGTTCAGAGGCAGTGCTGAGCACTCCCCCAGGTCCCAGGTTAGGTTAACTCCCTAACCTCAGTCACCTTCAGTTCAAGGACATGTGGATCAGGGGCCAGGAGGGTTGAAGGGATCTTTGGGGTGGGTCAGAAAGCAGGGCTCTAAATGATTCAACATGGAAAATCCGAAACCTACCCGCCTTCTGTTACAGAGGACAGTGGGGCGGGACCAAAGCAGGAGGGCAGCTCTGAGGCCTTGCGTAAGCCCCAGAAGCAGGCAGGTAAACAGTGAGCGAGGGCCAGGCAACATGGAGTCCAGGGCCTGCGCCCTCACCAGTGCCTGACCCTGCTTTTCTCTCCCTTGTCACATGCCCAGGGCTCTCCTCACTAACTGTACTCCAGGAAGAGACCAGACCACAAGTTAATTCAGCTGCATCTGTCTGCCTCTGCCTTTCCTGCCTGTAAGCAGTGGGAGAACACTCTACACCTGTACCAGACAGCCACTTCTCCCTGAGTTACTCATTAGCCTGCCCTGCCCCAATTCCATCACCTCTGGCCCAGGCATATGCATCTGGTTTCCAACTAGGAGTGACAGGGTCTCTGGACTTCTGGCAGGAAGTGGGGGTGTGCGGAGGAAGGGCTGATTCACACAGGGCCAGGCAATAGGTTAGATGCTAAATAATCGGCAGATTTAGAAAATGGGAGAACTTGAGGTATAGAGATTAGAACCCTCTCAGAGGTAACAAGGAAAGCAAATGGTCGAAATAGAAAAGGACAGCTCAGTGACCTTGATGATTCGGCACCCTTTTTCTCATAGTTAAGAGATAAGAAGGTTCCCCGTGGATCCAAAAACAATCCCCCAAGTGGACTCCTGCCTAGGTCCACTGAAAAAGCAGAAACCTGAGAGCCAGGCTAGAGCGGCTTGGCCAGTAGGGAAAAAAACACAATGAGGAACTGGGCCCCTGCAAACTGGCTGGACTGGTTTGAGAGGCAAGGGGAAGGGTGGGGGGGGCCAGGGAGAATACACTGGCAGCTTGTAAAGCAGACCAGAGAAATTCCACACCACGGAGGAGGAAGAGGGGCAAGACCACAGGCAGGGGCTCTCTGGCCTTCATGGCAAAGCCAAAGCTCTAAAGGAGAGGACAGAGGACAGGGAAGGAATAGGCAGGAGGAGCAAATGAACAAGAACCTGGTGACAGGCCAGTATGTGACAGGGAGACTTTGTCTCCCTCCACCCCTCCCTTTCAGGTTCCCAAAGTTGCATTCCTGATCCCACACTTGCCTTGGCCACCTCCCTGGCCCTCAGTTCGCCCCTCCCTGGCACAGAGAGAAAAGCCCTACACCCTCCTCACCTCCCACAAGGGGAATGGCATGCAGGCCAGCCTGGGAAACACAGGAAGGGTTCTAGGAAGCCAGAATCCTCTTAGAGTCCGGCAAATCTCTGGATTAGCAGTCCCCCAGAGCCAGCCCCCAGACTCCCAAACATCCAGGATGAAAGAAGAGATGCATAGGCATGTGTAGGCAGCCCATCTACAAACATAGCGGTTGCTAATTATTTCCCAATTACAACAACCTTCCTCAGGCAGGGCTTCAAAGGGGCCAAGCTAAGGTTGACTCTAGTTCCCTTACCTGCCTAAGGCAAAGAAATTTGCCTCCAGTCTTGTCTGCGCCCTAAGGTGCACCTTTCACCTGTCCTGGGGATTTGGAGTTGTAATTTCCCTAGTCTCGTGGTCTCCTGGTGAGTCCTGCCTATTTCCTGCACCAATAGTGCCTGCTGCCATTCTGACAGCCACCAAGGTTCAGGAGTCAGGGATGCCTGGAGGGCGTTCAGGGAGTAATGGGGATTCCTCCAGCCATCAAGGAAATTGGTTGGGCTCCCAAACCTCATCCAATGGTCCCCATCTAGAACCACAGAAAAAATTCATGTATACTTGGAGAAAGGGTTTGACATCCGCCCCCAGAAAGGGGCCTCCTGAGAAATAATATTAATATTTATCAATATTTTGCAGGCCCAGGCAGGGCTCTATGCTTCCTCATATCCCTCTCTTCGGGAGTACTCTCTCTCTCATGAGGAAGAAGGAACGATTCTCCCTGGCACGAAAGCAAAGGACAGAAAGTGAAAGCCTAATGGTTGTACACCTGGCTAAGAGACGAGGGTGCCCTCTCATCTGCCCCTCAGTGTCTCTGATTCGCAACTGCCTTCGGTGGGAGGTGAAGGGCTGGGGAAAAGATCCCACACCTCAGAGTCATCTCAAAGCCATCAGGGAGGTGACAGCGGCCAGTTGAGACCGGAGGACGCGGGAAAGAACCTCAAGCAAGCAGCACCTGCAGATGCCCTCCCCTGGCGAGTCTGCACCTCAGGCAGCAGCAGTTCCCGACTCAGCTGGGACTAACTCCTTCCCCCCGCCACCGCCGTCTCCAAGAGAAATTCTGCCCCTAGGGCTGGCGTCTGACCTCCAGAGAGATCTGGCGCTGAAACGCTTTCATGCCCTGGCAACAGCATTCGCCCCAGGTGCCCCTCGCCTGGCACCTTCCCAGTCACCTGCATCTGGCACCTCAGGGTAGGGGTCGGCTCTTAATCAGTACCCCACCCCGCCCCAACCTCCCCTCCTCCCGTCTCCCACTCGGCACCTGTGCCCTAGAGAGGGGCATCTCACTCCGCCTCGATGCCCGCCCCTCAAAGGTACCCCTGAGGGCTCGCTTTCCTCTCGGGTGCCCTGGCCCCTACTCCGGGTCCACTTACCCTGACCGGGCTCGGCGCTCCCAGGCGTGCGTGCGTTCGGGCTCAGGCTCGGGCTCGGGCTCGGGCTCCGGCTAGGTCAGAGCAGCACGCGCAGCTCCGGCCCTCCCCCTCGTCTTCGGCGCTCCCTCCTTTTTCCCCCTCCCACCAACCTGTTACTCCGCTGCGGAGCTCCACCCCCGCGGGCCGTCAGTGCCCGCCCCGCCTTTCCCCGCTCCGGTTGGTCCGTTTCCCGTAGGGGGCGGGGCCTCCGCCGCGGGGACCGGGACCCGGGGTCTCCAGCCGCGAGGGGCGGGCCGGGTCACGTGGACTGGCGGGCTGCGGAGCGCCGGGGCGGGGCGGCGAGGGGCGCGGAGGCCATTTTGGGGGCGTCGCGGATGGCTGTGAGTGACCGCCGGCCAAGACCCCGGGAGCCGTCTGCCAGAGCATCTTCTGGGCTCTGCTAGAAAACAGCCTCCTGCCTCCGGTTTACTCCAAGGGAATCGCCGGCCAGGGCACTTTCTGTCCTTCACCTACCGCTGCAGGAACCAGAGTGCTCTTTCGTCGCTTTCTGCAGAAGATATCTCCATTGTCCCCCGACTTCAGAGCCTCCTGCACTTCAGTTCGTCTCCCTTTTCCCTGACCCGAACCAGAACCCTGATCTTGGATTCTCTTTTATCTCGTGGCCTCCGCAATCATTTTCCAGCCTGACATCTTTTTCTATGTAATATTTATCACCTTGTAGTTAATAACATAATTTTCAAAATCATTTTCATCATTTTGCCTCCAGTCCTACGATAAGCCTCACCAGAGCAAGGATCTCTTATTCTGTGCCCTGCTGCACCCCAAACGCCTACAACAGGGACTGGTACATACTACATGCTTAATAAATATTTGTTGACTGAATGAATGGAAACCGGGAACGCAAATTTACCAGAATAGGAATGACCTTCGTTCTAAACTGAAAGGGACTCAACCCCAAATTGTAAATCCACCTTAGAGTTAGCCTCTCAAGAATTAGGGATGCTGATCGCAGTTCCCAGAAAAGAGTAAAGACTAGGGGCTCTGCAAACTGCAGGAACCCCGCTCATACCAGCTGCAGTTAAAACATTAAAGCTGGCACCTAGCTGTTAACCATTGAGATATTTAAAAAAGAGATTGACTTAGTTTACGTTGCTGGGCTCAGAATTTTGTTCTCATTTAGTTACAACAAATATTTACCCTGTACCTATTTGGAGTAGAAGAGGAATCTTCGATGCAGCCCAGATTCCTGTGTCTTCTCGGGAGCTCATTTCCGCCCCTCCCCCAGCCTTCAGAAGCTAGGTGTGGGTCCTATAGGGTAAAGTCCACTTACCAGCTCCTCAACTGGGATGCAAAGTCTCTGCATTCCAGAGGAAGCTGTATATAAGGATTAGGGCCATCAAACCAGCCCGTTCCCTGGGGAGGAACAGCAAAAAAGATGTAGTGGGGGTGGGGACAGAAGAGGGAATGTCCTTCCAGGAGCGCACCTCCTGAACACTGGGTGGCTTTTAAAAGACTTAAAAAAAATTTTTTTTTCTTATTTTTCTTTTATTGGGCAGCCCCCTGAACCAGAATAGGTGCAGAGACACTCCCATGGGATGGTTTTCGGTTTGGGTTTAAAAAAAAAAAAAAAAAAGACGGAGTCTTGCTCTGTCGCCCAGGCTAAAGTCCAGTGGCGCGATCTCGGATCACTGCAACCTCCGCCTCGCAGATTCAATTGATTTCCGGCTAATTTTTTGTATTTTTTAATAGAGACAGAGTTTCACCAGGCTGGTCTTGAACTCCTGTCCTTAAGTGATCTGCCCGCCTTGGCATGCCAAAGCGCTGGGATTACAGGCGTGAGCCACCACGCCCGGCCTGTTTTGAGGTTTTTGGTTTTTTTTTTTTGCTTTAGTTTTGTTTTTTTCATTGAGATTGGAGTCTCTGTTACCCAGGCTGGAGTGCAGTGGTGCAATCTCGGCTCACTGCAGCCACAGTCTCCCAAGCTCAAGCGATTCTCCCACCTCAGCCTCCTGAGTGGCTGGAAATTCAGGCCCACACCACCAAACCGGACTAATTTTGGCATTTTTAGTAGAGATGGAGTTTCCATGTTGTCCAGGTTGGTCTTGAACTCCTGAACTCAAGCGATCCGCCTGCCTCCACCTCTCAAAGTACTGGGACTACAGACTTGAGCCACCGCACCTGCCCGAGTTTTTGTAAGGAGAATTTTTTTTTTTTTTAAATGTGGGATATTGACCCAGATATTGGAAAGGCGGAAGCGCCTAAACTCTCCTAGATAACACCTTAGCAATTAGGATACTTAGTGTATTTGTAGTAAATACCAACTTGGGTGGTTACCCAGCACCGTGAACACAGATTACAAGGTTAAGTGGGAGCCTCTGAGTCACCGCCTTCGTCATCCGTTCTTCAAGGAAGCACTCAGTCTGAGAGGGACATCTAGGCGCAAGTGACAAAGGCAACACCCTGGTCTTTTTCCAGAGTTCAGAAGAGAGGTGATCCCTCTCCTTAAGAAATGCTGCAGAGCCAGGCGTGATGACTCATGCCTCTAATCCCAGCACTTTGGGAGGCCTAAACAGGAGGATAGCTTGAGCCCTGGAGTTGGATCGCTTGAACCCAGGAATTCAAGACCCACCTGGGCAACACAGTGAGACCCCATCTGTATAAAAAATAATAAGAAGAAAAATTTTTCAAAAAAGAAATGACAAAATTGGCCAGTTTATAAATACAGCAAAAGCAGAATATTACAGCAAATATAATATCCAGAAAGAAGAAATAAATAACACTGATAGATGTTCAAGAGAGTAGTTTTATTTTGTAAAATGGGATAATAGAGAAAATTTTAGGTAAATCGGAGGTTCCATCAAAGAAGGGGATTTGGAATCAAATTCCTCTCCTGCAATTCTTTCCTGAGTTCTCCAAGATTCACTGATACCACTAGCAACTCTACTGAATTATTCTCTCAAGATCACCTGTTAAGGCCGGACACAGTGGCTCGCGCCTGTAATCCCAGCATTTTGGGAGGCCAAGACAGGCAGATCCCATGAGGTTGGGAGTTTGAGATCAGCCTGGCCAACATGGTGAAACCCTGTCTCTACTAAAAATACAAAAATTAGCCGGTGTAGTGGTACATGCTTGTAATCCCAGCTACTCGGGAAGCTGAGGCAGGAGAATCGCTTGAACCCAGGAGGTGGAGGTTGCAATGAGCTGAGATTGTGCCATTTGCACTCCAGCCTGGGCAACAAGAGTGAAACTCCACTTCAAAATAATAATAATAATAATAATGGAAATGAGGTGATGCCACTAGCTGTAATGGAAAGGACAAGAGGCAGGAAGGTTTTGGGGAGGACCTAGAAGAAGAAGAATACGATAAATTAACTCTGGCACCTGCTATCTTAAAGAAGCATATGGTGCATCCACACACACACACACACAAATGTCTAGCAAACAACTGGAAATGAAGCCTAGATAAGAAGTCAGGGCTAGAGACAGAGCTAAGAATCATCCTCATAGATGAAAGTTTGCTAAGAGGACTGGAGAACAAACTGTGAGAAATAAAGGACAGATGAGGAGTAAAAACGGGATCAGTGTTGGGGTGGGTATTCAGAAAGGTAAGTAAAGAAGTCCATGGAGGCCGGGCGCGGTGGCTCAAGCCTGTAATCCCAGCACTTTGGGAGGCTGAGACGGGTGGATCACAAGGTCAGGAGATCGAGGCCATCCTGGCTAACACGGTGAAACCCCGTCTCTACTAAAAATACAAAAAACTAGCTGGGCGAGGTGGTGGGCGCCTGTAGTCCCAGCTACTCAGGAGGCTGAGGCAGGAGAATGGCCTAAACCCGGGAGGCGGAGCTTGCAGTGAGCTGAGATCCGGCCATTGCACTCCAGCCTGGGCGACAGAGCGAGACTCCGTCTCAAAAAAAAAAAAAAAGAAAGAAAAAGAAGTCCATGAAAGAAGGGTGTTCAAGTAGAAGAAGAGACTGGAATCTGGCATTTTGAAGTTATGGTTGATCTTCCAGACGTCAGTTTCAGAGGTGTGGTAGGCTCTCAACTCAGAATGCAATATAAGAAGTGTATCAATAACAAGGAAGGAGAGAGGGTACCTTGATTTAAAGGAAAACAGGGTAAAAGAAAAGGCAACTTCTGTGTTTGGTTTTGGGGTTTTGTGGGGGGACTGGTAGGGGGGTGTTTGTTTTATTGAGACAGGGTCTCACTGTCACCCAGGCTGGATAACAATCACAGCTCACTGCAGCCTCAACCCCTTGGGCTCAAGTGATCCTCCCACCTCAGCCTCCTGAGTAGTTGGGACTACAGGTGCACATCACCACACCCAACTAATTTTTTGTATTTTTTGTAGAGACACGGTTTTGCCATGTTGTCCAGGCTGGTCTCGAACTCCTAAGCTCAAGTGATCCACCCACCTCGGCCTCCAAAGTGTTGGGATTATAGGCATATGCCACTGTGCCCAGCTGGTTTTGTTTTTAAGAAGGAGAAACTGGCCGGGTGTGGTGGCTGATGCCTGTAATCCCAGCATTTTGGAAGGCCAAGACGGGCAGATCACATGAGGTCAGGAGTTCAAGACTGGTCTGGCCAACATGGTAAAACCCCGCCTCTACTAAAAAATTAGCTGTGTGTGGTGGAACATACCTGTAATCCCAGCTACTTGGGAAGCTGAGGTAGGAGAATTGCTTGAATCTGGGAGGTGGAGGTTTCAGTGAACCGAGATTGTGCCATTGCACTCCAGCCTGGGCAACAAGAGCAAAACTCCGTCTCAAAAAACAAAAACAAAAAAAAAGAACGAGAGACTTGGTTATGTTTTAATGAGAAGCTAGAAAAGGAGACAAGATTCAAGAACTAAGATGAGATGGGAGAAAGAGGAAAATAGAAAAAGAGAACAGCCAAATAGTCAAACCCTGGAACTTAGAGGAGAAAGTGAAGTCTCTGTTCTGGAACTTAAATTGTACGAACAGATGTGAAAGAGTGAGGAGTTGAGAAAGTTGAAGCAGGTAACTAGTTCACCAGATTACTGGACCTGCCAAAGAGAAGTGATTCTCAGGGCTGGAGAATTTGTTAAAAGGTTTTAGAACTGTTGGTATTATCTACAAACCTAAGGAAGAATATGATAAATGCCAAATCAGTGGCACAAATGAAGTATTACCAGAAAGCTTATCTTTCAACTAGAATAGAGTGATTTATAATCTGGGCCTTGAAAAAACAGGCAGGGGAAAGGGAGGAGAAAAGAGAACAAGAAAATGTGCAAGGGCCCTAGGGGCAGAAAAGCATCATGTCAGTTTAGTGAACTGGAAGGTTAGCCTGTAGAGCAAAGGGACAAAGAGAATAGTGGTAAATTAGATGACAGGTAAATTCTGGGGTAGATTTTATAAGGCCTTGAATATCAGAATAAGAAATGTGGGCTTTTAGCCGGGCTCGGTGGCTCACACCTATAATTCCAGCACTTTGGGAGGCCGAGGCGGGTAGATCACCTGAAGTCAGGAGTTCAAGACCAGTCTGGCCAACATAGTGAAACTCCGTCTCTACGAAAATACAAAAAAATTAGCCGAGCATTATGGCGGGTGCCTGTAATCTCAGCTACTCAGGAGACTGAAGCAGGAGAATTGCTTCAACCCGGGAGGCAGAGGTTGCAGTGGGCGGAGGTTGCAGTGAGCCAACATTGCTCCATTGCACCATTGCACTCCAGCCTGGGTGACAAAGAGAAACTCTGTCAAAAAAGAAAGAAAGAAAGAGAAAGAGAGAGAGAGAGAGAGACGGAAGGAAGGAAGGAAGGAAGGAAGGAAAGAAGGAAGGAAGGAAGGGAGGGAGGGAGGGAGGGAGGGAGGGAGAAAGGAAGGGAGAAAGAAAGAAAGAGAAATGTGGGCTTTCACAGTATTCTAGCCTGAGCAACAAGAGCTACACCATGTTTCTTTCAAAAAAAAAAAAAAGAAGTAAAAAGAAATGTGGGCTTTATTAGTAGGTAATGGAGAGCTATTAAAGGTGCTTAAGCAGGAAAGAGGCAGTACTTCAGAAGGTCTCTATGATAAATGCAATGGTAAAGCTTGATTGAAGTAAACCCTAAAAACCACAGTGGTGGCTGGGTGCAGTGGCTCACACTGGTAACCCCAGCCCTTTGGGAGGCTGAGGCAGGCAGATTACCTGAGGTCAGGAGTTCAACAACAGCCTGGCCAACATGTTGAAACCCCGTCTCTACAAAAAATACAAAAAAATAGCTGGGCATGGTGGTGAGCACCTGTAATCCCAGCTACTCGGGAGGCTAAGACAGGAGAATCGTTTGAATTCAGGAGGCGGAGGTTGCAGTGAGCCAAGATCGCGTCATTGCACTCCAGCCTGGACAACAGGGCAAGACTCCATCTCAAAAAAAAAAAAAAAAGAACAAAAAACAAAACAAAACAAAAAACAAAAAACACAGTGGTGGCAAAAGGAGGGAAAAGCAAGGGCCACTCACCCTGATGCTCTTTTAGCGTATTACTCATCATTTCTCTCTTGAGCTTTGTTTACAAACACTTCGCTCTTCAAGAGCAATAATAATATGTAATTATACTAACACTTGGGGCTTTTCCTGGCTGAATACAATTTCTATTCTGGTTATGGTCAGGGAAGATAATAAGAAATGGTCACTGTATATACATGTACAATCTTTGAGTACAGGACTTCCAAGAGTCCCCAAAAGATATTTCATTCTTTGTGACCCATATCGTCCACTCTTTTCTCAGTTTGACTAGGGAGGCAGAGCTGCAGAGATTTCATGAACGGACATCACTGAGGCAGTGTACCAAGTCAGGAGTCAAGAGATCTGTATTCTAATTTTACTTCTGGGAAAGCTGTACTCCTAAACAAGTCTTCTAAAATATTTGGGACTCTGTTTTCTCTGAGAATTATGAAGATGATCCTAAATTTCATAATTGTATTGTTTCCTTTGGGTTTCTTGAAGATGGGTTCTGCCTCCCATCTCTTCCTTTTATTATCAGCTAGGAACGTAAGTGTAACCAAATCTAGTACATAAAGGATAATTGTTTGGGACAAAGCATTCCAAGCACCTTTTTTCAGTTTAATCAGAGTCACTCGCAGACAAGGGAAAGACTCATTTCCAAGTTCCTTGTATCTCCTCACACCCTGGACCATAGCCCCTATTGTCCTAGTTGCCCACCTCTAACGCTCTGAGCAGCTAAATTCCAGTAAGTTCAAAGTCTCCAGTATATATTCATTTTTTTTGTTTGTTTCTTAAATAGTAGAAATGGGGTTTCCCTATGTTGGCCAGGCTGCTCCTGAACTCCTGGGATCAAGCAATCCACCCACCTCGGCCTCCCAAAATGCTGGAATTACAGGCGTGAGCCATAGCGCCTGGCCTTCACTATACATTCAAAATAAGAATATAATTTAAAAGGAAAAAAAAAAAGAGCAAGACAGACCACATATTTCCGATTCCCATGCTGGGCGTGGTGGCTCACGCCTGTAATCCCAGCATTTTGGGAGGCCAAGGCGGGTGGATCACCTGAGGTCAGGAGTTCAAGACCAGCCTGGCCAGCATGGTAAAACCTCATCTCTACTAAAAACACAGAAAAAAAATTAGCTGGACGTGGTGGCATGTGCCTGTAATCCCAGCTACTCGGGAGGCTGAGGCAGGAGAATCACTTGAACCCGGGAGGCGGAGGTTGCTGTGAGCCGAGATCGCACCACTGCACTCCAGCCTGGGCGACAGAGCAAGACGCCGTCTGAAAAAAAACAAACAAAAAAGAAATTAAAAAGAACAGATTCCTTCTGCATAATTCTTCTTCTGGGTTGTTAAAACGCCATTCTGAGGAGAGAGCCAGTTTTCCTCCACACACCCAAACAACAGCTGATTCCACCTCCCATCTCACTTTCCTCCTCTCATCAATGAAGGGGACAGAAGCTTGGCAGCTCAAACCTATACACACATCCCGCAAGCCCTGAGACTCCTCCAGTTCTCTCACAGTCCACTGTGGCAAAGAGTTTTAGCAGAATCCCATTAATTGCCTGATTTGCTCAGGTTTTTTATCTGAATCTTTCTTAAAGTATAAGTCTCATAATACAGAGGCAAAATGGCATATGGAAATAGCACTGAACTCCAAGACAAAATACCTGACGTGGCGGCCATGACATCCCTTAGAAAGAATCTGCCGTTCAACTGCCAGAAAGCAATTCGCTGTCAGCCCACAGCTGCATCACCTTTGGGATCCATTACCATGTCAGAACTAAGGCCACACTCTTCCTGAACAGCCCCAAGCCAATTGACTGACAGTGTGGTTACTGGGACCTGGCGGTTTCCGCCCATTGTTAATTTATCTATGTGATAACCTTTACCTGGCGCTTTCTACTGGGTAGACTGCAACTTGGAAGAATCTGCACCATGGCTTGAGGTTTTTCTTGCCCGATTTTGCTTCTGCCTTCCTTTACTTTATCAGGATAGGGAAGCCTATCCAAAGGCTTTCTCTGCCCATTCCCGCTTCGTTCTTTATCTTTCACAGGTGTTACCAGTCGGTAAGCCTCTTGCACTCCTAACTTTGTCTCAGCATCTGCTCCCCAGACCACCTGCACTGACTCAGGTGACCACTCCAGAAGTGGTCTGAAAAAGCGAGCAGTAAGATAGGTTTAGAGAACTGCAGTACTACTGCCTGGCTGGCAACAAGAACCCCTCCTGGATGTTGTAGGGTACAGGTAGTCTCTGGAACAAGATGGTATCCAAGTTGCTAAAATTTTCACTGATATGAAATGGGAGAATGTTCCTGCGGTGGAACAGTTCAGGCATATGGGGTAGGCGGAGGGACAGCAGTGAGTACAGGGACAGTGGAATTCACTGGCTGTTATTAAGTTGCATTGGGCCCTGCCAAGAGATAATGAAAAGCTGAGAGTAGTTAACAAACATTGAAAATTAACTGTGAAGGTCAGAGGGCCTTTTTGATGGCTTACAAAGAGGCCGTTATCTATAGCAGTGAGAGCAAAAAAATCTGAAGACCAAACTCGAGGACTTCAATAGAGCTCCCAGAGGCAGATCTGCAATCAAGGTCAGGACTCTGCTTGGGAAAACCTGGGATCCTAATACATGGAATGGAAATATCCGGGGGGGTCCCCCCAAAGATTCTGACTTTCTGCACTCCTCTGAACCCTCAGAGCCTTAAGAGGGGGCCCACCACTCCCTATTAAGAACTGGAACCCCCTCTGTGTGAGAAGACACTGCAGAGGCCTCTCCCCTCCCAGAATCTCCTGACTATAAAGATCTTAAACTCTCATGGGTTAAGTTACAGCATAGTCTAGTAGCCAAGAACATAGTAGGCCTGATAAGGAAAGAAAGGGACTACAACCCAAAGTATCCTGCAAGAACTGGCCAACATTTAGTGGTAAAAGTAGGGAAGTAACCATGGGATTGGATTTTGATAGTGCTTAATCAAAGGGGTGAAATATAAAAGTGGGTTAAGGGCTAGTTTTTTTACTTGGGGACCACTTTCTTGGGATAGAATATAACTTGCTGGCTGGGCACCGTGGCTCACGCCTGTAATCCTAGCACTTTGGGAGGCCAAGGTGGGCGGACCTCCTGAAGTCGGGAGTTCGAGACCAGCCTGACTAACATGGAGAAACCCTGTCTCTGCCCAAAATACAAAATTAGCCGGGTGTGGTGGCACACGCCTGTAATCCCAGCTACTCAGGAGGCTGAGGCAGGAGAATTGCTTGAACCCGGGAAGCGGAGGTTGCGGTAAGCCAAGATCGTGCCATTGCAGTCCAACCTGAGCAACAAGAGTGAAACTCCATCTCAAGAGAAAAAAAAAAAAAAGAATTTAACTTCCTGGTAAGGACCTGCCCCTAGAGGCTCCTAGGAGCGTGGAGGAAATGATAATACTTGCTGAGTGAAGGTCAAATGTCTGTATTGCCATAGCAACTGGGGGAAGAAAAGATTAAATGGCTCAGCAAAGCGAGCATGATAGAGTGAATTCTAAGGATGCTCCATAGAAGGCCCGGAGGAATCCCCTTTTTTTTTTTTTTTTTTTTTTGAGATGGAATCTCGCTCTGTCACCCAGGCTGTAGTGCAGTGGCGCTATCTTGGCTCACTGCAACCTCCGCCTCCCAGGTTCAAGCCATTCTCCTATCTCAGCCTCCCGAGTAGGTGGGACTACAGGAGGGTGCCACCATGCCCGGCTAATTTTTTTTTATTTTTAATTTTTTTTTATTTTTAGTAGAGACGGGGTTTCTGTGTTAGCCACTGTGTTAGCCAGGATGGTCTCGACCTCCTAACCTCATGATTCACCCGCCTCGGCCTCCCAAAGTGCTGGGATTACAGGAGTGAGCCACCACGCCCAGCCTAATTTTGTATTTTTAGTAGAGACAGGGTTTCACCATGTTGGCCAGGCTGGACTCAAACTCCTGACCTCAGGTGATCTGCTTTCCTTGGCCTTCAAAGTGCTGGGATTACAGGCATGAGCCACTGCACCAGCAAAGAATCCATTTACCAAGGCCATCAAAAATGTGCTGGTGAAAGTGCCAGCATCACACAGAACCTTAGTGGTGGCTTTCTTCTACAAGCCAGTGCTCCAGCGCTAACAGGAGGAGACACTGTCACAAGCTTGGCTCTTTTATAGTAACAAGGATGATGGGGGTACTGAAGTAGTAGAGGCTGGTGGCAGCATTTAATTGCCAGAAGCCGTGGGATGGGGGTTACAAGTATCAGAGAGACTGGCACGGGGCTTGACGTGAAGAGTTGTATCGATGGTTAATAGAACATGGTATCCTTAGGGGGTAAAATGGATGTGCAGTCAAAACAAGGATATTGCTGAAGATGTGTAATCAACAGAGAGCAAGAATGGATGAGTAGGAACCTGAGGATGGAGCTCTCAATTAAAAAGCATGCTCCTTTGTCTGGTTCCAGAACCTAAGTCGGTTTTCAGACCCAAAACTCATTGACTATAGAGGTACACAGGTCCCCAAAGACTGGCAACACCATGGTAATTATATACTATAATGATTCCCCAGTCCTTCCAAAAGGGGACTTGTAAGTATTTATTCAGGTGACTGTGCACAGAGGACTGTTGGGCACAGGATCTGGACTGACATTGAAACATAGTCCCAAAGTGTCATCTTCACTCCCCTATTGGAGTGGGAGCTTATAAGGGCTGGATAAAAGAGTACTAGCCAAAGTCCAGCTTACAGTGGATCCACCCCATCTAGTCAGAAGCAATCTAGACTGTTCAGACATCCTGCAGAATATCACTTTGATCCATTACATTAATGACATCATGCCCATCAGTCAGGATGAGCAAGAGTAGCTAGCATACTAGAGGCCTTGGTAAGACACATGTCCTCCAGATCATGGAAGAT
This sequence comes from Chlorocebus sabaeus, assembly GCF_047675955.1. Taxonomy (NCBI): domain Eukaryota; kingdom Metazoa; phylum Chordata; class Mammalia; order Primates; family Cercopithecidae; genus Chlorocebus; species Chlorocebus sabaeus. The sequence continues at coordinate 11,947,129 of NC_132923.1, forward strand.
AGCTCTAAGATTCAGAGGACTACCACCTCAGTCAATGTTTTAGGAGTCTGGTGTTTAAGGGACATGCCAGGACATCCTTTCTAAATTAAAAGACAAATTGCTGCATATTGCATCCCCTACCGCAAAGACGGAATCGAAGTACCTGGCAGGTCCCTTCAGGTTCTGAAGGCAACACTTCCCACACTACAAACACTGCTCAGACTCATATACTAGGTAGCACAAAAGACTGCCTGCTCTGAATGACATCTGGAGCAGAAAAAGTATAGCCCCACTTATCATCGCTCTCAGTGTCCCACTGAGGGTCTTTATGATTCCTATTCCTGCAGTTCTGGGCTCTGCATGGTGAGACATTCTGATTCCCAAAGGGCCATACTCTTGCAGCAAGCGTCACATTAAGTTACATGGTATGGCTACCACTTGGGCACGTTGAACTCTTTGTATTCAGGAATCACCAAGTAAGAAGAGAAATTATCATTATCATATTGCCAGTGTAATTGACCCTGATCAGGGAAGAGGTGGGGCTGTTGTTTTACAGTTGGGGCAGGGAAGAATATGTGTGGTGACTCACTTGGGCATTTCTTTCTTCTTCTTCTTTTTTTTTTTAAGATGGAGTTTGGCTTTTGTTGCCCAGGCTGGAGTGCAATGGTGCCATCTTGGCTCACTGCAACCACCGCCTCCCAGATTCAAATGATTCTCCTGCCTCAGCCTCCCAAGTAGCTGGGATTACAGGCATGCGCCACTACACCAGGCTAATTTTTTATATTTATTAGAGATGGGGTTTCACCATGTTGGTCAGGCTGGTCTCGAACTCCTGACTTCAGGTCATCTGTCCGCCTCAGCCTCCCAAAGGGCTGAGATTACAGGGTGCGCCACTGCGCCTTGGGCATTTCTTGGTATTCCTTTGCTTAGTTGTGATTGTGAATGAATAATTGCAACAACTCTGGCCTGAGAAGGGGGCCTCAGACCCCTGAGGAATTAGGGTTTGGGCCACAGCATCAGTAAGCCACTAAAACTAGTAGAAGTGATAGCAAGAGGGATTTAGAGCAGAGGAAGGAAACAATGAGTACTTCTTGCACCTCCAAGAACAACTGCGGCAATGGGGCTGTATATTATTCCACTGATCATGCTCGTCTAAGTTTTTCACAGGAAGAGAAGCCCTTCCCAATTATGTTTGGAGAAGTGAATCCACATGATACAAAGGGTGGACTGGAGCAGCCATGGATGTAGCCCATTTGGATTCCTTTCATGAAAGAACTTTCTGTTTAGCTGTAGGAGTGCATTTATCTCACGGCTTCCAGCTACAGCAACTTCAGGATTCAAGATCATGTTCATGTTAAGACCACACTCTTCCCAGGCAGCCTACAGGCAATGATTGAGCGTGGTGTGCATACTAAAGCCTGGCCATTTTAGCCCAGCTTTGCCCCTAGTCTCCCGCAGAGTTGACTGAGACCTTGTCAGATCCGCATCATGACTTGAGGCTCTCCCTACCTATCCTGCTTCCTCTCCCTATATCTTTCACAGGCATTACCCCCAATAAACCTCTTCTGCTCCTAACTTTGAGCATCTCCTTTCCAGAGAATCCAAACCAATGCACTGATAAAATAATATTGAATAGAGAAAATGAAAACTGTATATATATGCACGTATAAGGTTTATGTAATTTATATATAGTTATATATATGCATATATTTACACATACACAATACAGTTACAAATTTTTTTTTTTTTTTGAGACAGTCTCACCCTATCATCCAGGCTAGAGTGCAATGGTGCTATCTCAGCTCACTGCAACCTCTGCCTCCCAAGTTCAAGCGATTCTCCTGCCTTAGCCTCCCAAGTAGCTGGGACTACAGGTGCGTGCCACCACACCCGGCTAATTTTTTAACTTTTAGTAGAGCCGGGGTTTCACTATGTTGGTCAGGCTGGTCTCGAATTCCTGATCTCATGATCTGCCCACATTGGCTTCCCAAAGTGCTGGGATTACAGGCATGAGCCACCGTACCTGGCCATAAATATTTTTTTTGAGACAGAGTCTTGCTCTGTTACCCAGGCTGGAGTGCAGTGGCACAATCTCAGCTCACTGCAACTTCCGCCTCCTGGGTTCAAGCGATTCTCCTGCCTCAGCCTCCCGAGTAGCTGGGACTACAGGCACCTCACCACCACGCTTGGCTAATTTTTGTGTTTTTAGTAGAGACGGGGTTTCACCATGTTCTTGAACTCCTGACCTCAGGTAATCCACCCTTCTTGGCCTCCCAAAGTGCTGGGACTACGGGCATGAGTCACTATGCCAGGGAAAAATTATTTTGAGACAGAGTCTCGCTCTGTCACCCAGGCTGGAGTGCAATGGCACCATCTTGGCTCACTGCACCCTCTGCCTCCTGGGTTCAAGTGATTCTCCTGCCTCAGCCTCCCGAGTAGCTGGGACTATAGGCACCCACCACCACACTCGACTAATTTTTGTATTTTTAGTAGAGACGGGGTTTCACCTTGTGGCCAGGCTGGTCTTGAACTCTTGACCTCAGGTGATCCGCCCGCCTCAGCCTCCCAAAGTGCTGGGATTACAGGCATGAGCCACCGCACCTGGCATAAATATTTTTGATGTATGTTTGTATAGATGAGACCTCGAAGACATGGAAAAATAAAACTGGTTGATCTATTAGAGTAAAAGGATTGTGAATGATTTTTTTACATGTCATTTATTGTTGACACAATGTCATTAAAAGAGAAAACAAGGATATAGATTCTAAATCTACTTTTTGCTTCTTAAAATATGGGGATTTGAGCTGGGAGTAGCGGCTTACGCCTGTAATCCCAGCACTTTGGGAGGCCAAGGCGGGTGGATCACCTGAGGTCAGAAGTTCAGGGTCAGCCTGGCCAACATGGCGAAACCCCATCCCTACTGAAAATAACAAAAATTAGCTGGGCATGGTGGCTGGCACCTGTAATCCCAGCTACTTGGGAGGCTGAGGCAGAAGAATCACTTGAACCCAAGAGGCAGAGGTTGCAGTGAGCCAAGATCGTGCCACTGTACTCCAGCCTGGGTGACAAAGCGAGACTCTGTCCACTCCCCCCACAAAAATATATATATTTATATATGCATTATATATATATTTATATATGCATTATATAAATATATGAGACTTTAAGCAATTGATTTTCCATTTTCTTATCCATAAAGTAAGGGTAATAAGTGTGACGACAAAATGAGATTAAGAATGTGAACACATTTTACTATTGTGAAGTTTTTTTTTTATTATTTGAGATGGAGTCTCACTCTATCGCCCAGGCTGAAGTGCAGTGGCATGATCTGGGCTCACTGCAACCTCCTCCTCCTGGGTTCAAGCAATTCTTCTGCCTCAGCCTCCCTAGTAGTTGGGACTACAGGTGCCCGCCACCATGCCCAGCTAATTTTTTGTAATTATAGTAGATATGGGGTTTCGCCATGTTAGCCAGTAGGGTCTCCATCTCCTGACCTCATGATCCGCCTGCCTTGGCCTCCCAAAGTGCTGGGATTACAGGCATGAGCCACCGTGCCCGGCGTGAAGTATTATTTTTATTATTGGTTGAAGTACCAGATATAAGTTGGTCAAGTAACAAATGCTTATTGATTATCTACTGTGTGTCAGGTATCATTTGTATTAGTTTCTATGGCTGCTATAACAAAGTACCACAAATTTAGTGGCTTAAAAAACACAAATTTATGCCTGAGTGTGGTGGCTCATGCCTGTAATCCCAGCACTTTGGGAGATCAAGGTGCGGGGATTGCTTGAGGTCAGGAGTTTAAGACCAGCCTGGGCAATGCAGTGAGACCTCACCTCTACAAAAAGTACAAAAAGTAGCCAGGCATGGTGGTGTGTGCCTGTATCCTTATAGAATAAGGGGGTTGAGAGACTTGATAGACTTGTGTCTCTCAAGTTTTGTAGCACATCAGGGGGACTAAGAAATAGAACCCTGGAGCCAGCAGAGTGGAAGAACAACTGGCTTCCCTAGGAGAAAGTTGTCTTTCTCTCTACAGGAGAGGGAGGATTTCCTGTAGATTGAAGGGGACAGGGAAAGGCTGGTCTTAAGGAGAAAGTCAACCAGATAAACAAAGAATTACAAAAAGCTTACAAAAGAATGCAACATTCTCACTCCAACTAAGCAAAGACTTTTTCCTCATTTCTCCCCTGAGGAGTAGGAGAGGCAAGTTTATCCTGGTGTGTGGCTAGAAATTCTACAATGACACTCTTTGTATCTAGTCTTCCTGGCCTGGCCTTTGCTTTCCCCAAAATGATTATTCCGTTTTTTTTTTCTAGAAATGACTTTCTCTTTGACTGCAAAGATGAATTAGATAAATTTATGTATGCAAGTTAATAAATTAAATATCCAAACTGTGATGATAAAAAGTTTACATTTAAGATTCTTCCTTTTCATAAACAGCCCTACTGAGGTGTAATTAACAAACAGTAAACTGCACAAATGTAAAGTGTGCAATTTGATAGTTTTGACATATGTATACATCCATGAAATTTTTTACCACAATCAAGATAATGAGCATATCCATCCACCAGAAACTGGGTGTTGGGGAGTGGGGGTAGATATGTTCTCCCTAGGTTTTGACCTCTTATTACCAGCTCACAAATTTGTACTGAGTAATGAGACAAGATGAGTCATTCATAAAAAATTTTTTCTACAAAAGTGGGCAGAAAAAAAAAAACCCTCCTACCCACTTGGCAGGTGATGAGTAGCTCATTAACCTAAATCATGTCACCACACTGTCACTCTTTCTTCATTGTATACAGTCTGGAATGCAAAGGGCTGGGAAAAGCGCCCAGCTGGTGTCCCAGGCCAGCTCTTAGCTGCCTATATGGAAGCAGGAGGGGATTTCTGTCCTGAGTCCCCTAACAGGCCTGCCCTGCAACAGTCTGTCCTCACTGGGTACCATAGCATTCAGCCTAGGGCTAGCAGGCCTGAGTCTCTTCCTTATCTCTAGCTCATAAATCTTCCCTATGGTCTAAGAGAAGAGATACTTATTCCTAATTCTATTTTTTAAAAATGTATTTGCCAGGTGTGATGGCTCATGCCTGTAATCCCAGCACTTTGGGAGGCTGAGGGAGGTGGATCACTTGAGGTCAGGAGTTCGAGACCAGCCTGGCCAAGATGGCAAAACCCTGTCTACTAAAAATACAAAAATTAGCTGGACATGGTGGTGCACACCTGTAATCCCAGCTACTTAGGAGGCTGAGGTGGGAGAATCACTTGAACCTGGAGGCAGAGGTTGCAGTGAGCCAAGATCATGCCACTGCACTCCAGCCTGGGCAACAGAGTAAGACTCTATTAAAAAAAAAATTATATAGATAAAAAATGTTTTTAGTTTTTGTTTGTTTGTTTGTACAGATGGGGGCTCCTTATGTTGCCCAGGCTGATCCTGAACTCCTGGCCTCAAGTGATCTTCCCACCTCAGCCTCCCAAAGTGCTAGGATTACAGGTGTGAGCCACCACACCCAGTGTATCCTTCATTCTATAGCCAGCCTCTCTTCCTAGTGTCTAGACTTAATTCCTGAGCTCTATTATTCAGCAATATTTATCGAACACCTACCAGGTACCAGGCACTGTTCTAGGCTCTTGGAATATAGCAGAAGTCAACAATAGGCAGCAATCCCTGCCTTCATGAGCTTGCTTCCTAGTGAGTAAGGAAACCAAAGGCCAACATTGTAATTCCACCTTCTGAGAGTAATATCTGAGTTACCTTCTGTCTTCAAAAAGGTGTACAGAAGAACCTTATCCTTATCCTAATCCTTTTGCAACTTGTAACTTGTAGCTGCTCTTTTTTTTTTTTTTTTTTTTTTTTTTGAGACAGAGTCTTGCTCTGTTGCCCAGGCTGGAGTGCAATGGTGCAATCTTGGCCCACCTCCCGGGTTCAGGAGATTCTCCTACCTCAGCCTCCCAAGTAGCTGGGACTACAGGTGTGCGCCACCACACCCAGCTAACTTTTGTATTTTTAGTAGAGTTGATGTTTCACCATGTTGGCCAGGCTGGTCTTGAACTCCTGACCTCAGGAGATCGGCCCACCTCAGCCTCCCAAAGTGCTGGAATTACAGGCGTGAGCCACCGCACCTGGCCATATTTCTTTCCTTTCTATTCACCATCTCCAAGCAGTTTTTGTTTGTTTTTTTTGTTTTGTTTTGTTTTGTTTTGAGACGGAGTCTTGCTCTTTCATCCAGCCTGGAGTGCAGTGGCGCTATCTCGGCTCACTGCAAGCTCCGCCTACCGGGTTCACGCCATTCTCCTGCCTCAGCCTCCCGAGTAGCTGGGACTACAGGCACCAGCCACAATGCCCGGCTAATTTCTTGTATTTTTAGTAAAGACGAGGTTTCACCATGTTAGCCAGGATGGTCTCCATCTCCTGACCTCGTGATCCACCCACCTCGGCCTCCCAAAGTGCTGTCATTACAGGCGTGAGGCACCGCGCCTGGCCTAACCATCTCCAAGCAGTTTATATGCAGTAATTCCAAGTTCCCTTGTCCCTCACCTGCAGTTGAGCTTGGAAACTGAAGGCTTTTCTGAGTCTTCCTTTTACTGGATGTCTCTTGTGCTTCTGCTTCCTACTTTTTCCACACTCTTTTCTCCTTGGATTTCTATACCACTGCTCTATTATTTTCTACAGCTCTAGCCCTCCCCTGTCCCTGTGGGTACTTTTTCCCTCTCTCAGCTATTCCCCATAGCTGTGAAAAAGCTCTTTCCTTTCCTCTGCCCTCTACTCTTCCCCCTCAGTGGCTCATTCACTCTCATGCTTTCTCCTGCCACCTCCAAAAGCAGACAACTTTCAAATCTCCACTTTATACACTGACCTCTCATCCATGTACCGAATCAGTATTTAACTTTCTCCAGAACTTCTGCACTTGTGCATCTCATCTTTAGTTAGGACACAGACAGACCAAGCAAATTAACTTCCCCGGTATACCAGTACTCCTTCTCAACTTCCCTGTCTTTACTTTTTGCAGCCCCCAATATTAGAAGGAGCAACTTCTTGCTTAGAGTTGTACTGGAAACCCAGTACTAATAATACCTGCCAGCTACCCTAAATAGGAAAGACATTTAAATAAATTAATAAATACAAAACAAGTTTATGGCCATAGGTGGGGGTAATCGCAACCTTTGGCAAGGAAGGCTACAAAGTAGCATCAGACTTCAAAGAAGCCTTACCATTGTTAGATTCAGGTCAGAGGGCAAAGAAGGAAAATGCAGGACACTGGAGGGGATATGGGAGGGGGGAGGGTGTCTGAGAACCTCAGAGAAGGAAGACTGAAGCAGGAGGGAGAATGGAGATAGGGATCTTGTGTGTGGGAAAACACACAAACTCAGAGTGTTTGTTCCTGTTATCTCACTCAACAGTAACAATAAACGCAGACAGGCCGGGCACGGTGGCTCAAGCCTGTAATCCCAGCACTTTGGGAGGCCGAGACGGGCGGATCACGAGGTCAGGAGATAGAGACCATCCTGGCTAACACGGTGAAACCTCGTCTCTACTAAAAAATACAAAAACTAGCCGGGCGAGGTGGCGGGCGCCTGTAGTCCCAGCTACTCGGGAGGCTGAGGCAGGAGAATGGCGTGAACCCGGGAGGCGGAGCTTGCAGTGAGCTGAGATCTGGCCACTGCACTCCAGCCCGGGTGACAGAGCGAGACTCCGTCTCAAAAATAAATAAATAAATAAATAAATAAACGCAGACAGAAGACTCCTGTGACCAAATATGGAGGATTTCTCCCTACCAGCAAACAAGCAATCAGTTCTGCAGCAGACAGCAGCTGGGTGTCCTCTAATTCGATTCTGACACCATCTACCCAGAGGCCACAGGTTGAGGGCTCAAGCCCCAAAACTGCCCCTGCCCACCCCATTCAGACACCAGTCAAAACCCAAGACTCCAGAATTTCTGAGCCAGCAGCTTCAAGTTGGGGCTCCTACAGCCCCCTCTTTGGATTCGATTCATTTGCTAGAGCAGCTCACAGAACTCAGGGAGACACTTCGTTTACCAGTTTATTAGAAAGAATATGACAAAGGATATGAATGGAGAGATGCATACGGCAAGGTATGGGGGAAGGGGTGCAGAGCTTCCATGTCCTCTCAGGGCAAGCCACCCGCCAGAAGCCTCCACACGTTCAGCTATCTGGAAGCTCCCCAACCCTGTCTTCTTGGGCCTTTTATGAAGACTTCATTGCAAAGATGTGATTGAAGCACGGACAACCGTGTCATATCATGATTGAACAAAATATATATATAAATACTAACAGACTGATTGGGGAACTACAGCAAGGCGTGTCTGTTTAGATTTTTCTTGGTCTCTCTATGCAGGCTTCCTTCCTCCAGGCTGTGGGGTAGGACCCTCTCTGGAATCAGGGTCTTATGACTCACAATCAGATTAGAGTCCTGCACCTGGCAGGTGCAATGAGAACAGGAAGGCCCGGTGTGGTGGCTCATGCCCATAATTCCCACATTTTGGAAGGCCAAAGCAGGTGGATTGCTTGAGCTCATGAGTTTAAGACCAGCCTGGGAAACACAGGGAGACTGTCTCTACAAAAAATAAAAAATTAGCCGGATATGGTGGTGCACACCTGTAGTCCCAGCTACTCAGGAGCCTGAGGCGGGAGGATTGATTGAGTACAGGAGATCAAGGCTGCAGTGAGCCGTGTTACACCACTGCACTTCAACCTGGGCAACAGAGTATGACCTTGTCTGAAAACATAAATAAATAAGAGCAGGAGAAGGTCAGATAGGGAGAAAATCTGTTTCCTGAGGCCTGCCTCTGAATCCTAAAGTGCCCTAACATTATAACAAAAGACTGTAGGCCGGGCAGGGTGGCTCACGCCTGTAATCCCAGCACTTTGGGAGGCCGAGGCAGGCGGATCACCTGAGGTCGGGAGTTCAAGACCAGCCTGACCAACATGGAGAAACCCTGTCTCTACTAAAAATACAAAATTCGCCTGGCATGGTAATGCATGTCTGTAGTCCCAGCTACTTGGGAGGCTCAGGCAGGAGAATCAGTTGAACCCAGGAGGCAGAGGTTGCAGTGAGCCAAGATTGCGCCATTGCACTCCAGCCTGGGCAACAAAAGCGAAACTCCATCTCAAAAAAAAAAAAGAAAGAAAGAAAAAGAAAAAAAGACTGTAAGAGGGGCACTGAGAGATATGAGCCAGGAGCTGTGGCCACATAGACTTCACATATCTACACTTTTTTTTTTTTTTTTTTTTTGAGACGGAGTCTGGCTCTGTCACCCAGGCTGGAGTGCAGTGGCTGGATCTCTGCTCACCGCAAGCTCCTCCTCCCGGGTTTACACCATTCTCCTGCCTCAGCCTCCGGAGTAGCTGGGACTACAGGCGCCCGCCACCTCGCCCGGCTAGTTTTTTGTACTTTTTAGTAGAGACGGGGTTTCACCGTGTTAGCCAGGATGGTCTCGATCTCCTGACCTCGTGATCCGCCCGTCTCGGCCTCCCAAAGTGCTGGGATTACAGGCTTGAGCCACCGCGCCCGGCCCACATATCTACACTTAACTATTAATATTTGCTGATTCTGTATCCTGTGCATGGTTAGCTCAGATAGAGTTTTGCTCCCATTAGTCAGTGAATTGACGTGAGATGACAATGATAAAAAGCAGAAACAACTGTTACAGCCAAGAAGAGCCTAAGAAGACACTATGAATAAATATAATGTATGTATCCTGGATGGGATCCTGGAATAGAAAAAGGATGTGAAATTTAAAACTAAGGAAATCTGATAAAGTATGGTCTTCAGTTAATAATAATATGTCATTATTGGTTCATTAACTGTGACAAATGTACCACACTAATGTAAGATGTTAATAATAGGAGAAACTGGTCGGGCACAGTGGCTTACACTTGTAATCCCAGCACTTTGGGAGGCTGAGGCGGGTGGATCACCTGAGGTCAGGAGTTCAAGACCAGCCTGCTCAACATGGTGAAACCCCATCTCTACTAAAAATACAAAAATTAGCCTGGCATGGCGGTAGGTGCCTATAATCCCAGCTACTTGGGAAGCTGAGGCAGGAGAATTGCTTGAACCTGGGAGGCGGAGGTTGCATTTAGCTGAGATCGTACCATTGCACTCCAGCCTGGGAAACAAGAGCAAAACCCCATCTCAAAACAAAAACAAAGTAATAGGAGAAACTGGGTGCTGGGTATATGAGAACCCTCTGGACTATCTGTGCAACTTTTCTGTAAATCTGAAACTATTCTTTTTTTTTTTTTTTTTTTTTGAGATAGAGTCTCTGTCGCCCAGGCTGGAGTTCAGTGGCGTGATCTTGGCTCACTGCAACCTCCGCCTCCTGGGTTCAAGCAATTCTCCTGCCTCAGCCTCCCGAGTAGCTGGATTTACAGACCTGCGACACCACACCTGGCTAATTTTTGCGTTTTTAGTAGAGACGGGGTTTCACCATGTTTACCAGGCTGGTCTCAAGACTCCTGACCTCAGGTGATCCACCTGCCTCGGCCTCCCAAAGTGCTGGGATTACAGGCATGAGCCGCCTAAAACTATTTTTTTTTTTTTTTTTTTTTTTTTTTTGAGACGGAGTTTTGCTCTCGTTGCCCAGGCTGGAGTGCAATGGCGCGATCTCGGCTCACTGCAACCTCTGCCTCCCAGGTTCAAGCGATTCTCCTGCCTCAGCCTCCTGAGTAGCTGGGATTCCAGGCGTGCACCACCACAGCCGGCTAATTTTTTGTATTTTTATTAGAGACGGGGTTTCACCATGGCCAAGCTGGTCTTGAACTCCTGACCTCAGGTGATCCTCCCGCCTTGGCCTCCCAGAGTGCTGGGATTACAGGCGTGAGCCACCGCGCCTAGCCCTGAAACTATTCTTAAAGCATTCGTTAAAGCCTGCAGGCACGATGGGGCACTCCTGTAGTCCTAGCTACTTGGGAAGCTGAGGCAGGGCCATCCCTGGAACACCAGTGTTCCAGGCTGTAGTGAGCTATTAGCATGACTGTGAATAGCCACTGCACTCCACTCTGGGCAACACAGTGAGACCCTGTGTCTAAAAATAAATAAATAAATAAATAAATAAACAGTAAACACTAATGAATTATTGATTCTGAAACTTTGGCTCCCTAAACTCACCAGAAAGGACCTATCACTGGGAGGATCCCTGCTGGAGAAGCCTGGTAAGGACACTACTATTATTCCCTAGAAAACTTGGGGTTCGTTTTGATGACTTCCTCTCCCAGGTCCTCTATATCTAAGTTGTCATTAAGGGCTATTGATTGAAATTTAAAATATCTTTCATCTAGAGGTTTCAGTTTATAAAACTAAAAGCTTTCTTTCATTTTTTTTTTTTTTTTTGAGACGGAGTCTTGCTTTGTCACCCAGGTTGGAGTGCGGTGGCACGATCTCGGTTCACTGTAACGTCTGCCTCCCAGGTTCAAGTGATTCTCCTGCCTCAGCCTCCTGAGTAGCTGAGATTACAGGCGCATGCCACCATGCCCAGCTGATTTTTGGTAATCTTAGTAGAGATGGGGTTTTGCCATGTTGGCAAGGCTGGTCTTGAACTCCTGACCTCAAGTGATCTGCCTGCCTCAGTCTCCCAAAGTGCTGGGATTATAGGCGTGAGCCACCACACCTGGCCTAAAAGCTTTATTTCTGTATAGGGAAAAATGCTGTAAATAAAATCAAAAGATTCATAAGTCAGGGATATTCTTTATAATTCATAAGCCCTATAAGCATAGGGCTAATTTCATTAATTTATATAAAGAAATATTAGGGCCAGGCATGGTGGCTCACACCTATAATCCCTATGCTCCAGGAGGTCAAGGAGCTCAACACCAGCCTGGGCAACATAGTGAGACCCCATCTCTACAAAAAATGTTTTTTAATAAGCTAGCGTGGTAGTGACCACCTGTAGTTCTAGCTACTTGGAAGTCTGAACTGGGAGGATCACTTGAACCCAGAACTTGAGGTTACAGTGAGCTATGATTGCATCACTGCACTCCAGCCTGAGCAACAGAGCAAGACCCTGTCTCCAAAAACAAAAATGAAAAAAGAAATACTAAAGACAACCTGATAAGGAAATGAACAACGGATAGAAACAGGTAGTTCACAAAAAGAGAACAAGAAAATGACGAAATATAAAGGGAAAATGTTCACACATACTAAATAGATGCAAATTAAATAGATGTAAATTATAGGCCGGGGGCAGTGGCTCACGCCTGTAACCCCAGCACTTTGGGAGGCTGAGGCAGGAGGATCACTTGAGCCCAGGAGTTTAAGACCAGACTGGGCAACATAGCAAGACTCTAGAAAAAATGTTTAAAATTAGCCAAGTATGGTGGTGCGTACCTGTAGTCCCAGCTACTTGGGAGGCTGAGGTGGGAGGCTCGCTTGAGCCTGGGAGGTCGAGTCTGCAGTGAACCATGATTGTGCCACTGCACTCCAGCCTGAGAGACAAAAAAGACCCTATCTCAAAACTGAAAACAAAAAATTAAAACGACAAGATATCATTTTTTGTCTATCAGATTGGCAAATTTTTTAAGGTTTGGAGATTCCTGGAGTTGACAACCTTTGAGAAAATAGGCATTCTCAAATATTCTTTTTTTTTTTTTTTTTTTTTGAGACGGAGTCTCGCTCTGTCACCCAGGCTGGAGTGCAGTGGCCGGATCTCAGCTCACTGCAAGCTCCGCCTCCCGGGTTCGCGCCATTCTCCTGCCTCAGCCTCCTGAGTAGCTGGGACTACAGGCGCCCGCCACCACGCCCGGCTAATTTTTTGTGTTTTTAGTAGAGACGGGATTTCACCGCGTTAGTCAGGATGGTCTCGATCTCCTTACCTCGTGATCCGCCCGTCTCAGCCTCCCAAAGTGCTGGGATTACAGGCTTGAGCCACTGCGCCCGGCCTCAAATATTCTTTATAGGGGCAAAACTCAGTACAAAGTTTTTGGAGAGCAACTATGCAGTAACTATTATTTGAAATACAAATATCAGCTGGGCGCGGTGGCTCACACCTGTAATCCTAGCACTTTGGGATGCTGAAATGGGCAGATCACGAGGTCAAGAGATCGAGACCATCATAGCCAACTTGATGAAACCCCGTCTCTACTAAAAATACAAAAATTAGTTGGGTGTGGTGGCGGGCACCTGTAATCCCAGCTACTCAGGAGTCTGAAGCAAGAGAATCGCTTGAACCTGGGAGGTGGAGGTTGCAGTGAGCTGAGATCATGCCACTGCACTCCAGCCTGGACAACAGAGTGACACTCCATCTCAAAAACAAACATACAAAACAAAACAAGAAAACAGATATCCTGGTCAGGCTCAGTGGCTCATGCCTGTAATCCTAGGATTTTGGGAGGCCAAAGCAGGTGGATTGCTTGAGCTCAGGAGTTTGAGATCAGCCTGGGCAATGTGGCAAAACGCTGCCTCTACAAAAAATATAAAAGTTAGCCAAGTGTGGTGGCATGCACTTGTAGTCCCAACTTCTCAGGAGGCTGATGTAGGAGGATCACTTGAGCCTGGAAGGCTGAGGCTGCAGTGAGCAAAGATTACGCCACTATACTCCATCCTGGGTGACAAAACGAGACCCTGCCAAAAAAAAAAGAAAGAAAGAAGGAAGGAAGGAAGGAAGGAAGGGAGGGAGGGAAGGAAGGAAAGAGAGAGAGAGGAAGGAAGGAAGGAAGGAAGGAAGGAAGGAAGGAAGGAAGGAAGGAAGGAAGGAAGGAAAAAATAAAAGAATACTCAAGGTGCCTTCATGGTCATCCACCGACATGCACAGAGCAGCAAAAGAAATTTTGCTGGGACTACAGGCACATGCCACAACACCTGGCTAATTTTTGTATTTTTTGTAGAGATGGGATTTTGCCATGCATGTAGCCCAGGCTGGTCTTGAACTCCTGGACTCAAGCAATCCATTTGCTTTGGCCTTCCAAAGTACTGGGATTACAAGCGTGAGCCACTGTGACCAGCCAAAACTTCCCTTTCATCATGTCATTTCCCTATGAAAAATCTTAACAATTCTCCTTTGCCTATTACAGCAAATCTAGCTTTCAAAGTCTTAGATAATCAGGTCTCCACCTATGTTTCCCTACTCTCCAATTCCAGTCCTGCTGTCCAGCATTCCTTCTCACTCTCCACCTTGTCTGTCCCCAGCCATGCCAGTTGCTGCCTCCATACTTTTGCCTGTTGATCCCCAGATCTGGGTCACACCTCTGTGGCTACTCAAATCCTACCAATTGTTCAGTTTCACTACTTCAGTGAAACCCTTCTTGATTTCTTTTTTTCTATGTTTTTCCAATTATAAATTCTATGGTGCTAAACCCCACGATGAGTGTTTCACTTATACGTTATTTATAAATTATAACTGTAAATTTATAATTGTTTTGCATATATTTACTTATTTAAAAGCACTTAAGCACTTACTATTTTAATTACTTTACAAATATTAACTAATTTGATTTTCATAATGACCTTATGAAGTATTATCATTTCCATTTTAAGTGAGGAAATCAAAGTGCAGAGACGTTAAGTAACTTGCCCAAGGTCATACCGTAAGTAGCAGGATTCACACCCTGACAGTCTGACTCTACAATCATGCTGATAATCATGCATGTAATAAGAATATACAATTCTGCCTTTTGATTGCTCAAATGGATTAATTATATGATGAGGTCCTTGGGAGGGGACTCCCATTTCTTCTCTTGAGAGCCTCATATCATGTATTTAAAAGTCTTATCAACTGCCTGGAGTTTTCTAAGTTTCATTTTCATAGGAGGCTGATACTTCTAGCTCTGGGAATGGACTTGCGATTAGGATGCCGGACATTAAATCAAGCATGGTTCCCTTGAACTTGCTAGCTGTCCCCTTTCTATTTGAATCCCCCCATCTTTCTTCCACAGATGGGCCACACCAATCCCTTTCCTGACTTTAGTCCTCCCCTCTGGCTTCCCTCATTGATTTTCAGGAGCTCACAGTGAGTCCTATGGCCACGAGAGGGCGAGATGGACCTCAGCGCCTCCATTGGGAAGATTCGCCGAGTTACACAAGAACAAAAGGCAGTCATTCATTTACCCATCCCAGCTCTAGTCCACCCTGCATTTGATCCACATTGAGTCCTTCCCAGGTACAATGGGGAAATGCACAGTTTTAAAAGTCAGATGGCTCTGGGTTCGAACCCTGACACTACCACTTACTATGTCACCACTTAAATAAATTACTAAAGCTTTCTGAGCTCATGGCTAACACTGAACACTTACCATATGGCAAACACAATTCTAAATACTTCACCTACATGAACTTGTCCAATCTTCACAGCTGTAGAGGAGATGCTATATTGTCTTCATTTTACAGACAGGGAAATTGAGGCACAGAAAGGTGAAGTAACTTACCTAATGACACATAGCTAGCAAGGTGTAATCTAGCCAACTTTTGTAGCACTGTCATGAAGATAAAAAGAAGTAATATGTATAAAACACCTAACATATGGAGGTACTCTGTTAATATTCCCTTTGTATTAATTAGGATTCAGTTTGGCTTCATAAAACAGAAAATTTGGCCAGGCACGGGGGCTCGTGCTTGTAATCCCAGCACTTTGGGAGGCCAAGGCAGGTGAATCACTTGAGGCCAGGAGTTCAAGACCAGCCTGACCAACATAGTGAAACCCCATCTCTACCAAAAAAAAAAAAAAAAATAGCTGGGCATGGTGGTGGACAACTGTAGTCCCAGCCACAGGGGAGGCCAAAGCAGAAGGATCCCTTTAGCCAGGAGGTCGAAGCTGTTTGCACCATTCTATTCCAGCTTATATTTCTCGCTGTTAGACTATGAGTAAATGAGGCCTGAGAACACTTTTTCTTTTTTTTTTTTTTTTTTTTTTTAGACAGAGTCTCACCCTGCTGCCCAGGCTGGAGTGCAGGGGTGTGATCTCAGCTCACTGCAATCTCCATCTTCCGGGTTCAAGCAATTCTCATGCCTCAGCCTCCCAAATAGCTGGGATTATAGGCGCACACCACCACGCTCAGCTAATTTTTTGTATTTTTAGTAGAGACGGAATTTTGCCATGTTGCCCAGGCTGGCCTTGAACTCCTGAGCTCAGACAATCTGCCTGCCTTGGCCTCCCAAAGTGCTAGAATTACAGACGTGAGCCACTGTGCCCAGCCTGAGGACATGTTTTTTTATTGGTGTGTTTCAAGTGTGTTATGTGGTTTCTGGCCAATAATTGATACTCAGTGAATAGTTTTCAGGTAATAACTGAATTGTTTTCAACTTTTGGACTATCAGGAGAGTAGAGACTCTCTTTCTTGTCTATCCCCTGTCTAACAATAAAAGGTTTGAGAAAGACAAGATGCGGTGGCTCACGCCTGTAATCTCAGCACTTTGGGAGGCTGAGACGGGCCCAGACTCCTGGGCTCAAGTGATCCTCCCGCTTCAGTCTCCCAAAGTGTTGGGATTACAGGTGTGAGCCACTGTGTCCAGACTAAGATAGCTGTTCTTTACCCAACAATTATGATGCTCATGGAGGAAGGGGTGCTTCACCAAACAAAGGGAAATCAAGAAAGCTTTCACAAATGAAGAAACATTAAATGGAGAGCTAAAAGACTAGTGGGAATAAACCCAGTGAGGACTCACAAGTCCAAGGCAAGGAAGTGTGGCAGTGCATGGAGTGCTAAGTGGGTGGTGAGGAGGTCTGCAAGACTGGGGCACGGGATGCCCATGGCACAGTAGGGAGGCGAGGCCTAGGAGATGGGAAGGGACTAGATTGTGAATGGCCTTACAGGCTTTCTGTGACAAAAGTTTAAACTCAATCCTGTAAGTGATAAGGAACTATTGAAGAGTAACATGGTGAGAGTCACAGGCTAGATGGAGGTGAAGGATGTGAGGTTAGCGGTAGGGACCCCTGTTATGAGGCTACTTTGATGCTTAAGTAGGAAATGGCAAACTAAGGCATGGTGGGGAGGATACAAAGAAAAGCCAGAATCTGAGAGAAATGAGCACAGTAAATACAGGCAACATTTGTCCTCCTGGCTTTTGCAGCCAAAGCCTTTTGGACTGTAACTAACGCCAGCAGCTGGCAATCTTCTCCAGACTTGATGAAAGTAGCGTGGATATACGTCCTGCAGCTCAACCTCCCCTTGGGCTCTTAGTCCTCTCTTCCATTTCACGCATTATCCTGTGCTTGTGAATGTGCAAGCTAAGCATGCCAGAGACTTCTAGTGTTCACCAACGTCTGTGTTCTCCTCTTTTCCCATTTCATATAGCTAGATCACATTTCCAGTTTCTGCTATAGTTAGACGTGACCAT